>NC_044055.1:13298116-13343116 GCF_902167405.1 Gadus morhua | reverse complement strand
TTACCATGGAATTAGTAACCTTTGCAGGAACTGAATGTGTTTCCACTCCAGGAACCAGGGTATAAATAAAGTTCTGGGGACATCATGGGGGGGGCATGCAGATCATCACCCGGTCCAGTACGGCTCATTGGGTAAAGGCCATTCTGCTAATGTATTGATTATCATAAACTACATCCATAATCATGGCTTTCTGCTTATGCATTGATTATTATAATCTACATCCATAATCATGGCCTATCGGCCAATGTATTGATTATTATAAACTAAATCTATAATCATGGCTTTCTGCTAATGTATTGATTATCATAAACTACATCCATAATCATAGCTTTATGCTAATGTATTGATTATTATAATCTACATCCATAATCATGGCCTATCGGCCAATGTATTGATTATTATAAACTACATCCATAATCATTGCTTTCTTCTAAAGTATTGATTATCATAAACTACGTCATCCATAATCATGGCTCTCTGCTAGTGTATTGATTATCATAAACTACATCCATAATCATTGCTTTCTGCTAGTGTATTGATTATCATAAACTACATCCATAATCATAGCTTTCTGCTAATGTATTGATTATTCGTCTCCCAAACAGACAGCGCTACAAGCCGATGTTTTCCCGACTGCAGGACGTGACTATGGGTTCTGATAGCATGGAGGTGTGCAGTTGTATTGAGAAAGTAAAGTTGGGGACCCAGTCCTCAGATCTGCTGTGGAACACAGATTGGATGTGAAGGCTGGAAATGTGAAACCATCAAGAAGAACATTCTGTACACGCAGTTGACAAAGGATGCTTCTCTAAGCCGCTCTACTGCAGTATTGACTGTGTACGAGAGAACATTACCTCAATCAGCTCCTCATACACACAACGAGGGAGGGGGGGGGGGGGGGGGGGAGAAGGAGGAGGAGGAGGAAACAGTGGAGGAAGAGGAGGAGAAGGGGGAGGAGGGGCTGAAACAGTGGAGGAAGAGGAAGAGTAGGAGGTGCTGAAAGTTATTTGTTGATATTATACACAATGGAAAACTAGTTATTACATCCGGTCCATCTTATAAAGATAGCTGTTCTCCAAATTTGAATCTTGGTAAACTGTTTATGGATCGGTTTGTATTTTGGGATTTATCCCCAGAGTTTGGCAGGTGATCCAGGCATGCTCTGTTTCCAAGGTGATGTTCAGCTGTCAGCTCATCACACGGAGACACAATAAGAGAGGTAGAGAGAGAGAAGCAGAGAGACAATAAGAGAGAGCAGAGAGAGGTAGAGACAGAGAGAGGTAAAGAGAGGGAGCCAGAGAGAGACAGAGAGCTTAATTGCTGTACAACCTCAGAATTGTGTAATCTGTTTTTTTTTAACGTTTTTTCACTTTTTATCGGGCGCTGTAATTATCCCGGAAGCATTCAATCTGGCCGCTTCTGATTTAGACGGTCCTGCAGCAGTAGGAGGGATAAACACTCCCAGTGGAGCGGGGGGGGAGTCAGTAAAGCTCAGATCCGCAACCATAAACTCTGGTTTGATGTGCAGATCCAAGGCCTGATTTAACCTTCTCTTTTCATGGTTGTGCACAGGCCTATTCCCAGACAATGTGCATGTAAACAGGCCGCTGAAGGCTGTGAACCCACGCTGTCTCCCCGTCACCCTCCTGCCCCCCGCCTCTCAAAGACCCGTGTTCAGGGGGATCAGGGATTAAGGGTTTCGGAGGCGCGGCGTCAGGTGTTGTCTAAAAACAGACTTGTTGTTTCAACCGTTACAGCTTTAACCTCAGGGAGGGCTCTGCTCTCTGGGTTCTACAGCAACACACTGGATAATGGGATTACTGAGATCCACCTCCACCTGCAGGGGCCGCAGCTGCTGCCAACCCACTCCCCCCTGCCCTCCTCTGGAGCGTCCTCCTCACCTCATCCCCCACCTCCTCTCTGACTCATCACATCCCCCTCACCTCATCGCCTCCTCCTCCCCAACTCATCACCTCCTCCTCCACAACTCATCGCCTCCTCCTCAACTCATCACCTCCTCCTCCACAACTCATCGCCTCCTCCACAACTCATCACCTCCTCCTTCCCAACTCATCACCTCCTCCTCCACAACTCATCACCTCCTCCTCCACAACTCATCACCTCCTCCTCAACTCATCACCTCCTCCTCCCCAACTCATCACCTCCTCCTCCACAACTCATCACCTCCTCCTCCACAACTCATCGCTTCCTCCCCAACTCATCACCTCCTCCTCAACTCATCACCTCCTCCTCCCCAACTCATCACCTCCTCCTCCACAACTCATCACCTCCTCCTCCCCAACTCATCACCTCCTCCTCCCCAACTCATCACCTCCTCCTCCACAACTCATCACCTCCTCCTCCCCAACTCATCACCTCCTCCTCCCCAACTCATCACCTCCTCCTCCCCAACTCATCACCTCCTCCTCCACAACTCATCACCTCCTCCTCCCCAACTCATCACCTCCTCCTCCACAACTCATCGCTTCCTCCCCAACTCATCACCTCCTCCTCAACTCATCACCTCCTCCTCCCCAACTCATCACCTCCTCCTCCACAACTCATCACCTCCTCCTCCCCAACTCATCACCTCCTCCTCCCCAACTCATCACCTTTTCCTCCACAACTCATCAGCTCCTCCTCCCCAACTCATCACCTTTTCCTCCACAACTCATCGCCTCCTCCCCAACTCGTCACCTCCTCCCCAACTCATCGCCTCCTCCCCAACTCATCACCTCCTCCCCCTCACCTCATCACCTCCTCCTCCAGGAGTCCTGACGGGGGGGGGAAGGAGCCCAGACGGGGGGGAGATTCTTGGATTAAGCTTTTTTGGTAAAACAAAATCAATGCACAATGTAGCACAAATCCTGTCGTCATTGTGCTAAACCAGCCAATAGCGCGCCAGGGGGAAAAGCCAGCTTGTTGATTGGCTCCAGTAACAGCTCATCGGAAACAGAAAGAAATGTATTGCTCTCCAGCACATGCTGCAGAGTGAATTCAAATTGCCGGCAGAACGGGCTGGGGGTACCAAGTCTAATACCGTAGCCTATCTCAACTATAACCGCATTTCATTTTAATCGCATCGTTTGCTGCATAACCAACGTTATCTATGCTGACTTAGGGTACGGGATGTTCAATATCAATAACGTTGAGTTCATAAGGGCTAACATTATCTTTTCTGAGTCAAAAATAATTTTGGGCAGGTGTTTTCGAGCACAGTATATCATACTAAACTTTGGTAAAACGGTTGCCGACCGTCTTCTCTGGGCCAAATATCCCGCTGCTTCGGGTTTTCTTTGATAGGTGCGTTGAGAGGAGGAGCGGGCGAATCAGCTGTTTATAGTTGTACCCGCGCTGGCATGAATGCGCGCTTGTCTCTATGTGTACGTGTTCGTGTGCGTATGCGTGTGTGAACGAGAATGTCAGGGAGAAAGAGTGCTATGAGGGGATGAATGAACGGAACGATATTTATATTTAAAAATCGCAAAATACAGAAAAAATAAGCAGAATCAATTTGTGGCACTCGGTGTTGATTCTGTGGCGCTGAGCAACACATTGGTCTAGGTGTGGGAAACACTGCGGGTCAGCTCTGGTTCAGGGTCTGCTCTTGTTCAGCTCTGGTTCAGCTTTGGTTCAGGGTCTGCTCTTGTTCAGCTCTGGTTCAGCTCTGGTTCAGGGTCAGCTCTGGTTCAGGGTCAGCTCTGGTTCAGCTCTGGTTCAGGGTCAGCTCTGGTTCAGCTCTGGTTCAGTGTCAGCTCTGGTTCAGCTCTGGTTCAGGGTCAGCTCTGGTTCAGCTCTGGTTCAGGGTCTGCTCTGGTTCAGTTCTGGTTCAGCTCTGGTTCAGGGTCAGCTCTGGTTCAGCTCTGGTTCAGCTCTGGTTCAGGGTCAGCTCTGGTTCAGCTCTGTTTCAGGGTCAGCTCTGTTTCAGGGTCAGCTCTGGTTCAGGGTCAGCTCTGGTTCAGCTCTGGTTCAGGGTCAGTTCTGGTTCAGCTCTGGTTCAGTGTCAGCTCTGGTTCAGCTCTGGTTCAGGGTCAGCTCTGGTTCAGCTCTGGTTTAGGGTCAGCTCTGGTTCAGGGTCAGCTCTGGCTCAGCTCTGGTTCAGGGTCAGCTCTGGTTCAGCTCAGGTTCAGCTCTGGTTCAGGGTCAGCTCTGGTTCAGCTCTGGTTCAGGGTCAGCTCTGGTTCAGCTCTGGTTCAGGGTCAAAGTCAAAGTCAAAGTGTGTTTATATGTACCAAATTGCTTCAGCACAGCAAAATTCTTACGACTTGGCAAGCATCATTCATCTACGCAGTAGACGTCATACATATAACAAAAAATAACATAAAACTCTATAACACTATGACAATAAACCATATAAAATGTCACATTAACATACAACAATTAGAGTACAGTAGAAGGGCTAGCAGCATTTTAAGTGTGAATAGAGAATAAGTTAAAAAGAAATGCTAAGGATAAGTCAAAAGTTTTTAAAATTGTGCAAATATATCTATGAAGTGAATTGTATGAGTGGGGGAGCAGGGAGTAGGTGGAGGTGGCAACTGTTCAGAGGTTCAGTGTTTCTGATTCAGAAGCCTTACAGCCAGGGGGAAAAAGCTATTTGTGAGTCTGGTAGTCCGTGTTCGGATGCTCCGGTAGCGTCTACCAGACGGCAGCAATGAGAACAGTCCATAGCCTGGGTGGCTGTTGTCCTTTAGAATCTTTTTTGCTTTCCTCAGGCATCTACTGTTGTAGATGCCTTGCACGGAGGGGAGATGGCTGCCGGTGATACGCTCCGCTGTCTTCACCACCCTCTGCAGGGCCTTGCGGTCGGCAGCGGAGCAGCTACCATACCAGGCAGTGATGCAGCCTGAGAGGATGCTCTCAATGGTGCATCTGTAAAAGTTTGTTAAAGTTTTTGAAGACATGCCAAACTTCTTGAGTCTCCTCAAGAAGTATAGCCGCTTCTGTGCAGTTTTGACTGCTGAGCCTGCCTGCATGGACCAGGTTAGGTCATCCTTGATGTACACACCGAGGAATTTGAAGTTGGAGACTCTCTCCACTTCAGCTCCCTCAATGTGTATGGGGTCCTGACCCCCCCTCTGCAGCTTCCTGAAATCCACGATCATTTCCTTGGTTTTGCAGACGTTGAGAGACAGGTTGTTGTCTTGGCACCATTCTGCCAAGACCCTTGCCTCATCTCTATAGGCGGTCTCATCGTTGTTAGAGATGAGACCCAGGATGGTAGTGTCGTCTGCAAACTTCAGGATGATGTTGGAACTGTGCGTTGCCACACAGTCATGCGTGTACAGGGAGTACAGGAGGGGACTGAGTACGCAGCCCTGGGGGGCCCCGGTACTCAGGGTCAGTGAGGAGGAGGTGTGGTTGCCCATTCTCACCACCTGGGGTCTGCTCGTCAGGAAGTCCAGGATCCAGTTGCACAGGGGTGTTTTAAGACCCAGGCCCCTGAGCTTCGGGACGAGCTTGGCAGGCACAATAGTGTTGAATGCTGAGCTGTAGTCCACAAACAGCATCCTCACATATGTGTTGCTCTTTTCCAGGTGGGAGAGGGTGGCGTGTGTAGCTAGGGCAATGGCATCGTCTGTTGATCGGTTTGGACGGTATGCAAACTGAAAGGGGTCCAGGGTGTTGGGAAGGGTAGAGCAGATGTGGGTTCTGACCAGCCGCTCAAAGCACTTCATAATTGTGGAGGTCAGTGCTACAGGGCGGTAGTCATTCAAGCAGGTTACTGATGTTTTCTTTGGTATGGGGATGATGGTGGCCTGCTTGAAGCAGGTGGGGACTTCAGACAGATGCAGTGATAAGTTGAATATGGAGGTGAATACCTCCGCAAGCTGGTCAGCGCACCCCCTGAGGACGCGGCCTGGGACTCCATCGGGCCCCGATGACTTCCGGGGGTTCACCCTTTGGAGCTCTCGCCTCACGTCAGCCACGGTCAGGGACAGAGTGTAGTCGTCCTGGTCCTCGGCCAGTCTTGCTGAAGGAAGGGGGTTGGTTGCCTCAAACCTTCCGTAAAAGGTGTTGAGGTCGTCAGGGAGAGAGGCGGCAGGCTGATCATCACTGCTATTTCTCCCTTTATAGCCAGTGATGTGTCGCAGGCCACCCCACGTCCAGTTTATTGTCCAAAGATTGCACATTCGCTAGTAGAATGCTTGGAAGCGGTTGGTTGCAGTATCTCGTCCGAGATCTGCACAGGATGCCGGCTCGCTTGCCTCTCTTCTTTCTCTTCCGTCGGCGTATTGGTAGGCATACCGGCGGTAAGACAAAGGAGTCACAGCAGGCACTCCGGTAAGTTGAGAAAAACTCCGTTTTAAGTGACGAACGAATTTCCAAAAGTGCCAGTCGATCATACTGAATGAGCGACAGTGCAGTACGTACAAAAAAACTAACAATAAAAACAATTATAAACATAAAGCTGCGTAGTGCATGCGGAGCCATTGTCAGTGCGACCATCCTCTCGGCGCACCAATCACCTAAAGGTCAGTTCTGGTTCAGCTCTGGTTCAGTGTCAGCTCTGGTTCAGCTCTGGTTCAGGGTCAGCTCTGGTTCAGCTCTGGTTTAGGGTCAGCTCTGGTTCAGGGTCAGCTCTGGCTCAGCTCTGGTTCAGAGTCAGCTCTGGTTCAGCTCTGGTTCAGCTCTGGTTCAGGGTCAGCTCTGGTTCAGCTCTGGTTCAGGGTGAGCTCTGGTTCAGCTCTGGTTCAGGGTCAGCTCTGGTTCAGCTCTGGTTCAGGGTAAGCTCTGGTTCAGCTCTGGTTCAGGGTTAGGGTTGGCTGGTTAAGGGGATTTTGTAGTTTGGCTACAGCGTCAACCCCCCTAGACCCGCTAGACCTACTAGACCCTGTACCCTCCCTAGACCCGGCCTAGACCCCCTAGACCCACTAGAGCCCTAGACCCACTGGATCCACTCGAACCCCTAGACCCTCTACACCCCCTAGAGCCCCAGCCCCCCTAGAGCCCCAGCCCCCCTAGAGCCCCAGCCCTCCTAGAGCCCCAGCCCTCCTAGAGCCCCAGCCCCCCTAGAGCCCCAGCCCCCCTAGAGCCCCAGCCCCCCTAGAGCCCCAGCCCTCCTAGAGCCCCAGCCCCCCTAGAGCCCCAGCCCCCCTAGAGCCCCAGCCCATCAGCAGGGTAATGTTGGAGGCTAAACGGTACCCTTCCTCCCTGCTTTAGAACCCCCTCCTATGCTTTAGAACCCCCCCCCCCCATTCACCCTGTGACTGATCTATTGAGGACAAAGTACTTATAGCGTTTGCTCAGACAACAGGCCGGACTTATTTCCAATCCTAACAGGAACAATAACAACATCCATCATAACAATACAGCAGCCTGCAGAGATTCAGCTGCTCAGAACCAACCAAATGGATCCGGTTAGCGTTAAATAGAAATCAGTCGCTAACATCAGCACGACTGGTTCATTAGACCTCGTTTTGTCAAACTATTTATGATTATAAATATACAGGTATTTCTATACTAATGAACAAGGTATATTATAAACGGATAAGCAAGGTCTATACTAATGAACATGGTATGTACTAATAAACAAGGTATACACAATATAAACAAAGTATACACTAATAAACAAGGTATAAACTAATGAACAAGGTGTGTCCCTGCTAATGAAGGTATCGGTAAAAATATTGATCCACATGATGTGTGTGTGAGCAGCTAAAGGTAAAGTTATTGATCAACATGATGTGTGTGTGAGCAGCTAAAGGTAAAGTTATTGATCAACATGATGTGTGTGTGAGCAGCTAAAGGTAAAGTTATTGATCAACATGATGTGTGTGTGAGCAGAGATCTCGGGCAACTCGGAGGACATCCCTCTGGTGCGCTGGAGGCAGCAGTGGCTGGAGAACGGGACGCTACTGTTCCACATCCACCACCAGGACGGCAGCGGCCAGCCGGCCGGCCTCTCCCCCACCGCCGACACGGCCCGCGACTCAGCCGACGAGGAGCTCCGCATCCTGCACATCTCTGTCATGGTGAGGCCTTCACCCACTCATCTGTCATGGTGAGGCCTTCACCCACTCATCTGTCATGGTGAGGCCTTCACCCACTCATCTGTCATGGTGAGGCCTTCACCCACTCATCTGTCATGGTGAGGCCTTCACCCACTCATCTGTCATGGTGAGGCCTTCACCCACTCATCTGTCATGGTGAGGCCTTCACCCACTCCTCTGTCATGGTGAGGCCTTCACCCACTCCTCTGTCATGGTGAGGCCTTCACTCACTCATCTGTCATGGTGAGGCCTTCACCCACCCATCTGTCATGGTGAGGCCTTCACCCACCCATCTGTCATGGTGAGGCCTTCACCCACTATCTGTCATGGTGAGGCCTTCACCCACCCATCTGTCATGGTGAGGCCTTCACCCACTCCTCTGTCATGGTGAGGCCTTCACCCACTCATCTGTCATGGTGAGGCCTTCACCCACTCATCTGTCATGGTGAGGCCTTCAACCACTCATCTGTCATGGTTAGGGTAAGACATTCATCCACTCATCTCTGTTCTAGGGCTAGACCTTCATCCACTCATATCTGTCCGGATGAGGCCCCTATTGTTATGTGTTCATCCAGAGTGAAAGCCTGGGTGAACTTCTCTGCGTTCTTCTCATGATGTGTTTGATGTCCACCACTGATACTGATCACCCCCTGGGTTTGATGTCCACCACTGATACTGATCACCCCCCGGGGTTTGATGTCCACCATAGATCACTGATACTGAACCGTGTTCATATTGACATTACAATGTGTCTATTTATTCTGTTTATTCTATGAAATGTAGAATATTGAAAACCCATCCTCGTTTAGTGAAGCCTCCACTTAAGCCTAACCCCTCTAGGAGATACAGTCGGAACCTAAACCCTAACCCCTCTAGGAGATACAGTCAGAACCTAAAGCCTAACCCCTCTAGGAGATACAGTCAGAACCTAAAGCTGACCCCCTAGGAGATACAGTCAGAACCTAAAGCCTAACCCCTCTAGGAGATACGGTCAGAACCTAAAGCTGACCCCCTAGGAGATACGGTCAGAACCTAAACCCTAACCCCTCTAGGAGATACATTCAGAACCTAAACCCTAACCCCTCTAGGAGATACATTCAGAACCTAAAGCCTAACCCCTCTAGGAGATACAGTCAGAACCTAAACACTAACCCCTCTAGGAGATACAGTCAGAACCTAAAGCTGACCCCCTAGGAGATACAGTCAGAACCTAAACCCTAACCCCTCTAGGAGATACAGTCAGAACCTAAACCCTAACCCCTCTAGGAGATACATTCAGAACCTAAAGCCTAACCCCTCTAGGAGATACAGTCAGAACCTAAAGCTGACCCCCTAGGAGATACAGTCAGAACCTAAAGTTTAACCCCTTTAGGAGATACAATCAGAACCTGAGGCCTAACCCTAGGAGATGCAGTCAGATCCTAAAGCCTAACCACTCTAGGAGATACAGTCAGAACCTAAATCCTAACCCCTCTAGGAGATACAGTCAGAGTAAAAGCTCCAACGATCCACAGTTCATGAAGGTTTCAGGAAGAGAAACGGAGGCAAGGACCTTCTGGATCTCGGCAATCTGACGCTAGACGGACCGCTGGCCAAACCAGGAGGTGGACCTACAGATACATGTTGATGAAGAGGTGGAGACATGTTGTAGAGAGGGAGAGACATGTTGATGAGGAGGTAGAGACGTGTTGATGAGGTGGTAGAGACATGATAAGGAGGTAGAGACATGATAAGGAGGTAGAGACATGATGAGGAGGTAGACATGTTGATGAGGAGGGGGACCTACAGATGCATGATGATGAGGAGGTAGAGACATGTTGATGAGGTGGTAGAGACATGATAAGGAGGTAGAGACATGATGAGGAGGTAGAGACACGTTGATGATGGCTATAAGCTAGTGCTCCAGTGATACAGTGTGTGTAAGTTAAGGCTCCAGTGTGTATAAGTTAAGGCTCCAGTGGTCCAGTGTGTATAAGTTAAGGCTATAAGGCTAAGTTAAGGACTATGTGCTTGGTTATTTATACGTTTGAAAGGATTCATGTCCTCTCATTCTTCCACTTCCCATCTCAGATAACTTTCATGACTCTTCAGCAGAAACAGTGACTGGAGAGTAGTGAACAGAAAGCAAAGTGAAAGGACCAGAACAACAGCAGACGTTGAGCCTGAGTCTCCCCGTGGGGCGGAGGCTGGAGGGGGAGATGGGCCTCCACCCCTCCACCCACCTCCAGCCCTGCTCTCCACAGTGGCTAAATCCTTTTTGTCAAAACAAGAACTCTGCTGTGAATAATGTGTTTCTCTCTTTATTTCTGTAGCGTGGGGCAGCAGAGCACAGGGCTCTGAGGCAGAGAGAATGTGACGGCCTTGCTCAACACCTCGCTAGAGCCACTGGCTTAATAGTTGAGTCATATAGGTACTGGTTTAATAACAGAGAGGTACTGGTTTAATAACAGAGAGGTACTGGTTTAATAACAGAGAGGTACTGGTTTAATAACAGAGAGGTACTGGTTTAATAACAGAGAGGTACTGGTTAAATAACAGAGAGGTACTGGTTTAATAACAGAGAGGTACTGGTTTAATAACAGAGAGGTACTGGTTTAATAACAGAGAGGTACTGGTTTAATAACAGAGAGGTACTGGTTTAATAACAGAGTCACAGAGAGGTACTGGTTACTGAAACAGTCATAGATTTGTTCTGGTTAGTACCGGTTGGTACTGGTTAGTACTAGTTAGTACTGGTTGATACTGGTTGTAATGGTTAGAGCTGGTTGGTACTGGTCAGTACTGGTTGGTAATGGTTGGTAATGGTTAGAGCTGGTTGGTACTGGTCAGTACTGGTTGGTACTGGTGCATTATGTCCACACACAGAAAGATGAAGGAAGAGGAACCTTGAGCAAACTTTCTCGCTTTAATTTCTGACACGAGGAGATTGAAGAGAATATCAACTCCGTCCCACAACTAAGAGTTAGGGGTAGGTTCTAACAGGGTTAGGCTTAGGTTAAATGAAACACACACACGCACGCACACACGCAAACACATTAAACCCACGCACGCACACACATTAAACCCACGCACGCACGCACACAGTGTTCGCTTACAATATTCTCACATTTGGAAAACAGGAGAAAATCGAGTCCTTTTTCTAAACCCAATTACATTTATCAAACAGTTTCATCAAACAGTTTCACGAAGAACACACCACTGAAATGATTATTTGGCCTCAGCAATACTCACAATGAAAGCTATTAAATCAAGCTCAACATTCCTGTCATCATCCAAACAGTCTTGCTCTGTTCCCTGAGTCTCAGCAAACTCTCCACATTAAAAGAAATCCCTAATCTGACCTCTGAATGAGACCATCGGTCAACAATAACAGTCATTGTGTTATTGTGACTTAATAAAGTTGTATCTAATCTAATCTAATTAAATGCTCTGCGATCGCGGGCTGTGAGGCTGGAGGTATTGAGCCGTAATAAAGGAAGCTAAGCGCTGACCACCCTCTCCTTCTACTGGATGTGTGGAGTCAGACTGCTGTCGGATAAATAGAACTAGTTCAAAGTGAAATCACGTTTAATATTAAGTATCTGTATCTCCAGCTCACAATGTCCTTAACCAAGGAAACATCAAAGGAATCGGGCTTATCTTTTCAGTTCTTTTAACGCAAAATAAATGTTCTGCTGTGGATAAATTATGAGCGGTGGATAAATGATGAGCCAAGATGTTTACTTATTCATTCAAGATGAAAAAATTAATGTGTGAAATATATTAAAGCTTCCCAACTCAAAGAGCTTCTGTGCTAATAAATCATGGTTTCATGCTAGGGTGGATTTTATAAAAAACAAATTACATTAAATGCTGTGAGTTTGTGTCATTAATAACCATCTCCTCTCCCTCCCATGAGGCCTCATGTAGGAAGGATCACACTGGTTCAAAGTCAACACAAAATTCTGGGTCAGAAACCTTCACCTGGTTAACGTGACAACTAACTGGCTTGGAGAACAGATTGGATCAAATCTTGGAAATGGGAAAAAGAGGGATTCCGAACTAAGATCAGAACATGCAGTCCGATTTTACATTCTATTTGGATCAAACCTGCCTTTTGGGTTTTTCAAAACTTCGAACTCGGTTGGGGATTTATTCGGTCCAAAAACCAGGATTATCATTATCCATCGGAAGGGTGGTTTCAGTTGGTTATCCGTACATTTAGTATTTGGATCACAGTGATCCAATCCAATGTTCCTTTAAAAACTGGCATAAAAGTAAGATGATCAAGTGATCCTGGATAGCAAAACATGGGATTTCCAAAATCGGATCAATTTGATCCAGATTAAAAGAAATTAAAGACTGGGCCCAGGTTATTTTAGGGAACCATCACCTGGTTATCCTGGTGAACAATCACCTGGTTTACCTAGTGAACCCGGTTATCCTAGTGAACCTGGTTATCCTAGTCTAGTGAACCATCACCTGGTTATCCTAGTAAACCTGGTTATCCAAGTGAACCTGGTTATCCTAGTGAACCTGATTTACATGTTGTGTGTTACATGTTGTGTGTTACATGCTGTGTGTTACATGTTGTGTGTTAAATGTGTTACATGCTGTGTGTTACATGTTGTGTGTTAAATGTGTTACATGTTGTGTGGTACATGTTGTGTGTTATATGTTAAATGTGTTACATGTTGTGTTACATGTTGTGTGTTACATGCTGTGTGTTATATGTTAAATGTGTTACATGTTGTGTTACATGGTGTGTGTTACATGCTGTGTGTTACATGTTGTGTGTTAAATGTGTTACATGTTGTGTTACATGTTGTGTGTTAAATGTGTTACATGTTGTGTGTTACATGTTTTGTGTTACATGCTGTGTGTTGTGTGTGAAATGTTAGATGTTGTGTGTGACATGTTGTGTGTTACATGCTGTGTGTTACATGCTGTGTGTTACATGCTGTGTGTTACATGTTGTGTGTTACATGCTGTGTGTTACATGCTGTGTGTTACATGCTGTGTGTTACATGTTGTGTGTTACATGCTGTGTGTTACATGTTGTGTGTTACATGCTATGTGTATCATGTTGTGTGTTACATGCTGTGTGTTACATGTTGTGTGTTACATGCTGTGTGTTACATGTTGTGTGTTACATGCTGTGTGTTACATGCTGTGTGTTACATGCTGTGTGTTACATGTTGTGTGTTACATGCTGTGTGTTACATGTTGTGTGTTACATGCTGTGTGTTACATGTTGTCTGTTACATGCTATGTGTATCATTTTGTGTGTTACATGCTGTGTGTTATATGTTGTGTGTTACATGCTGTGTGTTACATGCTGTGTGTTAAATGTTGTCTTTATTCATGTGAACAGGACCTACAAAGACCCAGAGACAGATATTGCCTTTCTGTGGAGGAACATGATCCAGCATATCTCAGCGTCCTGCTCCAGCACTAACTGGATTGTGCTGCTGGAGAGCTGGCCCACTTTGATGTGTGCTTTACTTTTATTGGCTCTATAAGAGGAGACAGTCCTCCTACTCCTGGCTTTGAGTCTAAGTGATGCTGAGCATTAAGGGCTGTTGGACAGAGCTCTCTGTGGCTGAGTGCTAATGGAAGCTGATGTGCTTTGATTACATTGAGCCAGATCGGATTAAAAACCATTCTGGAATAACATCTGACATCTAACTCTTGTTTAAGCACAGGACATGGAAACCATGACAACCCTTAACTTCAGGCTGCTCTTCAGGGTGAAGGGCCTGACCAGTTGGTAACCATGACAACTCTTAACATCAGGCTGCTGTTGAGTGTGAAGGGCGTGACCAGTTGGTAACCATGACAACCCTTAACATCAGGCTCCCCCCCCCAGGGTGGGATGATCGCCCTGCTGCTGTCCATCCTGTGTCTGGTGCTCATCCTGTACACGCGGCGCCGCTGGTGTAAGGGCCGGCGCGTGCCGCAGCCCCAGAAGAGCGCCAGCGCCGAGGCGGCCAACGAGATCCACTACATCCCCTCGGTGCTGATGGGGGGCCAGGCCCGCGAGAGCCTCAGGAACTCCCGGGGCCAGGGGCCCAACTCAAGTGGGACCCTCAGCATCAGGGAGACCCCCATCCTGGACGGGTAGGGGGGTGAGGGGGAGGAAGAGGAGGAGAGGAGAGAGGAGGAGGAGAGAGGAGGGGTAGAGGGTAGAGAGGAGGGGTAGAGGGTACAGAGGAGGGGTAGAGGATACAGAGGAGGGGTAGAGGGTACAGAGGAGGGGTAGAGGATACAGAGGAGGGGTAGAGGATACAGAGGAGGGGTAGAGGGTACAGAGGAGGGGTAGAGGGTACAGAGGAGGGGTAGAGGGTACAGAGGAGGGGTAGAGGATACAGAGGAGGGGTAGAGGGTACAGAGAAGGGTACAGAGGAGGGGTAGAGGGTACAGAGGAGGGGTAGAGGATACAGAGGAGGGGTAGAGGGTACAGAGGAGGGGTAGAGGGTACAGAGGAGGGGTAGAGGGTACAGAGGAGGGGTAGAGGATACAGAGGAGGGGTAGAGGGTACAGAGGAGGGTACAGAGGGTAGAGAGGAGGGGTAGAGGGTACAGAGGAGGGGTAGAGGGTACAGAGGAGGGGTAGAGGGTACAGAGGAGGGGTGGAGCCGTAGAGGGTAGAGAGGAGGGGTAGAGGGTACAGAGGAGGGGTAGAGGGTAGAGAGGAGGGGTAGAGGGTAGAGAGGAGGGGTAGAGGGTACAGAGGAGGGGTAGAGGGTACAGAGGAGGGGTAGAGGGTAGTGGGGCGGTTTATTGCTCTCATCTTAGCAGCATGTAGAGCTCCAGGTCACAGACCTGTTGTTGCAAGTTTGAGCACGACATCACTCACCTGTGCCTGTTGTTGTAGGTGAGAGTATGACATCACAGACCTGTTGTTGCAGGTATGAGTATGACATCACAGACCTGCGCCACCACCTTCAGAGGGAGTGTATGAACGGCGGAGAGGACTTCGCCAGTCAGGTGACCCGGACGCTGGACTCACTCCAGGGCTGCAACGACAAGAAGAACATCGACCTCACTCCTGGTAGGACGACACCTCACTCCTCATAACTCACTCCTCACTCCTCACACCTCACTCCTCACTGCTCCCTCCTCACACCTCACACTTCACTCCTCAATCCTCCCTCCTCACTCCTCACTCCTCACACCTCACACCTCCCTCCTCCCTCCTCACTCCTCACTCCTCACTCCTCACACCTCCCTCCTCACTCCTCACATCTCCCTCCTCACTCTCCACACCTCACTCCTCACTCCTCACTCCTCACCCCTCACTCCTCATACCTCACTCCTCACTCCTCACTCCTCACTCCTCACTCTTCCCTCCTCACTCCTCACACCTCACTCCTCACTCCTCACTCCTCACTCCTCACCCCTCACTCCTCACCCCTCACTCCTCATACCTCACTCCTCACCCCTCACTCCTCACTCCTCACTCCTCCCTCCTCACTCCTCATACCTCCCTCCTCACTCCTCACACCTCACTCCTCACTCCTCACATCTCCCTCCTCACTCCCCACACCTCACTCCTCACTCCTCACTCCTCACTCCTCACTCCTCACTCCTCACCCCTCACTCCTCATACCTCACTCCTCACACCTCCCTCCTGGAAGGACTACACCTCACAAATGGAGACCCAGATTAGTCTGTGGATGAAGGCTTGATACTGGTTCCAGAGCGTTGTGCAGAGAGCTGATTGGTTCCTCCAGGATCCTAACAACACGCAGAGTGATAAGTGGAGCAGTGTTGTGCATTATGCATGAAGCTCTGTTAATGCACGAGACCAATAGGAAAGGAGGGCAGCATATATCTAATATTAATATCATAAAGATACCCTACAGCTCCTGACCACCTACTGGGTGGAAACATCATTCTACCTCCATCAACTAATGACTATAGAATAGTCTGATTTGTGCTAAACCATTAGCCTGCCTAACGCCACACCTCATCTCAATCTACATTGAGATGAGGTCTGGGAACCACACATTCATTTTCTCGTATTTGAGCCGTGGTTTACGATTGCCCGGAGTACCTCATAGCCAATCAAAGCCTGTTGGTAGCAGGGCAAAGACTTCCTTCTTGGTAATGAAATGAGTTTAACGCCAAAAGTTGCTATTTTTTCAAAATAAATTGCGTTCTAAACTACTTAGAATACTAGGCTGCATCGAAAGGTAACGCATCTGCTGCCATTTTGGATCCGTAAACTACAAGTTTCGGTGTGCGCATAGACGGCATCATCATCTTGCCGTCCCTCCCCGTTCTGTGATTGGTTCCCTATCTCAGGCAAAAATCCAAGCTGCCTAGCAGTGCGAAATGAATTGCGCGCAAGGCAGCATGGGTATACCCAGGCTACTAAACCATGGATTACAGAACATAATAATAATAACTCATTAGAAGGAAGTTGAATGCATATTCGCAGGTTTATCAGGAATGAATCATACATAACTCGACTACTGTTGTAACAATTAGCACCTAGTAACTATTGGTATGTATTGTCCTAATTCAATGGTAACTGCTATTATTACAGTCCGAATGTTATGTTAACTTACATTAACAGTTGTAATGGAATAATGTTTTTCACACAACAGTGAGAGGAAAAGAGGAACATGTTAACGCTTATAACAAGCTTCATAACAATACTTCAGTCCACTGCAGGCAGTAGCATGTTAGCTTCATAACAATACTTCAGTCCACTGCTAGCAGTGGACTGAAGTATTGACAATGTTAGTTTCATAAGCCTTAATGTGTGATGTGTTTGTTTGTCAGTGAGTGACAACACGAAGCTGGCTCTGATGAACAAGTACAAGGACAACATCATCGCTACAAGCCCGATCGACAACAACCACCAACACAACAGCCTGTTGACGCACAACACGTCCACCAGCCAGCGCAAACGCCTGTCCAGCAACACGCGCAGTGAGTCTCCACACCTTAGAGACTTTAACCCCTGAACACCGCTACACCCTCAACACCTTAGAGACAATACACCCTGAACACCGCTACATCCTCAACACCTTAGAGACAATACACCCTGAACACCGCTACACCCTTAACACCTTAGAGACAATACACCCTGAACACCGCTACACCCTCAACACCTTAGAGACAATACACCCTGAACACCGCTACACCCTCAACACCTTAGAGACAATACACCCTGAACACCGCTACACCCTCAACACCTTAGAGACGTTAACCCCTGAACACCGCTGCACCCTCAACACCTTAGCGACAATACACCCTGAACACCGCTACACCCTCAACACCTTAGAGACAATACACCCTGATCACCGCTACACCCTTAACACCTTAGAGACAATACACCCTGAACACCGCTACACCCTCAACACCTTAGAGACAATACACCCTGATCACCGCTACACCCTTAACACCTTAGAGACAATACACCCTGATCACCGCTACACCCTTAACACCTTAGAGACAATACACCCTGAACACCGCTACACCCTCAACACCTTAGAGACAATACACCCTGAACACCGCTACACCCTCAACACCTTAGAGACAATACACCCTGAACACCGCTACACCCTTAACACCTTAGAGACTTTAACCCCTGAACACCGCTACACCCTCAACACCTTAGAGACAATACACCCTGAACACCGCTACACCCTCAACACCTTAGAGACAATACACCCTGATCACCGCTACACCCTAAACACCTTAGAGACTTTAACCCCTTAACAGCGCTACACCCTCAACACCTTAGAGACAATACACCCTGATCACCGCTACACCCTCAACACCTTAGAGACAATACACCCTGATCACCGCTACACCCTTAACACCTTAGAGACAATACACCCTGAACACCGCTACATCCTTAACAGCGCTACACCCTTAACACCACTACACCCTCAACACCGCTACACCCTTAGCACTGCTACACCCTTAACACCACTACACCCTCAACACCGCTACACCCTCAACACCGCTACACCCTTAGCACTGCTACACCCTTAACACCACTACAGCTGGAACACTACTACAGCTGTCTGGTGTGTGTGGAGCGCTGTCTGGGCGGCATCCAAGTTCAATTTGAGATTTTCAGACTCTTATGTAGTATACTTTATTTGCCCCTTTTTCCTCCTCCTCCTACTCCTCCTCCTCCCCTCTCTCCTCCTCCTCCTCCTCTTGGCTCCCCTCTCTCCTCCTATTCCCCCTCTTGGCTCCCCTCTCTCCTCCTCCTACTCCTCCTCCTCCCCTCTCTCCTCCTCCTCCTCCTCTTGGCTCCCCTCTCTCCTCCTATTCCCCCTCTTGGCTCCCCTCTCTCCTCCTCCTACTCCTCCTCCTCCCCTCTCTCCTCCTCCTCCTCCTCTTGGCTCCCCTCTCTCCTCCTATTCCCCCTCTTGGCTCCCCTCTCTCCTCCTCCTCCTCCTCCTCTTCCTGGCTCCCCTCTCTCCTCCTCCTCCTCCTCCTCCTCCTCCTCCTCCTCCTCCTCCTCCTCCTTCTCCTCCTCCTGGTTGGTCAAGCTTGTGTTTTTGGCCCTTAGTCGGGGATGAGGTGTGGTCGTTTTAATTAAGACTAAGACTAAGTTAAGATAATGAAGATAACGAGGCATCCTGAAGTCACGTAAGGACAATCTGAGAAGGCATTTCTTCATCAATCCAAAGTTCATATATAGATTTATTTATAGATTTATATTGCAACAAACTTTATATTATCAGCACGTTAACCGGAAGCTCCTTCTTAATGGAGTGATGGTGAACACCCATGGACATTATTACCCTAGAGAGAAACTACTTGTCTTTGATAATGAACAGTATATCTAGGCCATCTAGTCAGCTATTTAGACATTCCCATGTTGTAGAAAACAATAGTTTAAAGTCCTGTGTTTCTGTCACTGTTACCACGGTAACAGTGGTAAGGTGTAAATCCCAAGTTTCTCTCAATGTTTGTTTAGAAAATCAGTAGAACCCAGCCCTCAGTAGAACCCAGTAGAACCCAGACTTACTCATTAGAATAACTATTATTATTAGAATTAGTAGAATTGTTAGAAGCAGTCAAGCCTTAGAATTGATAAATGATTAGAATAAATATCATTACAACGATCATTAGAATCAAGAGAATCAGTAGAAGCAGTGAATAGCTTAAATTAATAAATCATAATGGATACGCACGGAACACATTTTCTTTAATTACCTCGTTAAGATTTTCACGGTTGAATGACGAAGTTGAAACATCAAGATCATTGTGTGTGTGTGTGTGTGTGTGTGTGTGTGTGTGTGTGTCTGTGTGTGTGTGTATGTGTGTGTGTGTGTGTGTGTGTGTGTGTGTGTGTGTGTGTGTGTGTGTGCCAGCGGGCTCCACCTTCCTGACCCCTGACGGGGACTCTGGGACGGAGGCGGACAGCGACCCCCAGCTCACCTTCTACACCGACCCGCACCGCAGCCGGCGGCGCAGCCGCGGCCTCAGGAACGGGTCGGCCACCAGCGGCTGGGGCTCCGGGGGTAGGCCCCGCTCACCAGTACTGCACCAGTACTGTCCCAGTATACACACCACTAACCAGTACCGCTCAGAAGTACCGCTCACCAGTATATACAACACTCACCAGTACTATCACTAGTACCGCTAACCAGTATCGCTCACCAGTACCGCTCAGAAGTACCACTCACCAGTATACACAACACTCACCAGTACCACTCACCAGTATACACAACACTCACCAGTACCACTCACCAGTATACACAACACTCACCAGTACCGCTCACCAGTACCGCTCACCAGTACCGCTCACCAGTATACACACTCCTCACCAGTATGCACACCACTCACCAGTACCGCTCTACAGTAACGCTCACCAGTACTGTCACCAGTAACGCTCACCAGTACACCACACCGCTCACCAGTAACGCCCACTATATTAACCCTATATTTTGATATGAAGAGGAAGAGGAAGGTGTCTTCTCCTCTCTGATTGGTGTGTTTTGTGTCATGTGACCGGTCCCCTCTCTCTGATTGGCTGTCTAGCCGGTTCCCCTCGTAGCCCGATCAACAAGACGACCCTGACCCTGATCAGCGTGGTGAGCTGCCTGCTGGGGCTGGTCTACGCCTCCCACCTCTCCTGCACTCTGGCCGTCCGCATCATCCTCCACGTCCCGGAGCACCTCATCGCCGACGGTGAAGACTCTAAGCTCTTAGCCCCTAGCTCCTAGCTTCTAGCTACTAGCTCCTAGCCCCTAGCTCCTAGCTACTAGACCCTAGCCCCTAGCTCCTAGCCCCTAGTCCTGACCCCATGTTGTCATGTTATCTGGTCTGGAGCTCTCACAGATCTGCTATCTGCTATCTGGTCTGGAGATCTCAGAGATCTGCTATCTGGTCTGGAGATCTCAGAGATCTGCTATCTGCTGTCTGGTCTGGAGATCTCAGTGATCTGCTATCTGCTATCTACTATCTGGTCTGGAGATCTCAGTGATCTGCTATCTGCTATCTACTATCTGGTCTGGAGATCTCGGAGGTCATCTATTTGCTATCTGGTCTGGAGATCTCAGTGATCTGCTATCTGCTATCTGGTCTGGAGATCTCAGAGGTCATCTATCTGCTATCTGGTCTGGAGATCTCAGTGATCTGCTATCTGCTATCTGGTCTGGAGATCTCAGCGATCTGCTATCTGCTATCTGGTCTGGAGATCTCAGTGATCTGCTATCTGCTATCTGGTCTGGAGATCTCAGAGGTCATCTATCTGCTATCTGGTCTGGAGATCTCAGTGATCTGCTATCTGCTATCTGGTCTGGAGATCTCAGTGATCTGCTATCTGCTATCTGGTCTGGAGATCTCAGTGATCTGCTATCTGCTATCTGGTCTGGAGATCTCAGTGATCTGCTATCTGCTATCTGGTCTGGAGATCTCAGTGATCTGCTATCTGCTATCTGGTCTGGAAATCTCAGTGATCTGCTATCTGCTATCTGCTATCTGGTCTGGAGATCTCAGTGATCTGCTATCTGCTATCTGCTATCTGCTATCTGGTCTGGAGATCTCAGTGATCTGCTATCTGCTATCTGCTATCTGTTATCTGGTCTGGAGGTCTCAGAGGTCATCTATCTGCTATCTGGTCTGGAGGTCTCAGAGGTCATCTATCTGCTATCTGGTCTGGAGGTCTCAGCATTAGCATTCCAGAGACCAAGCCATGAAAGATGGTCATTTGGATGTTGAATTGCTAAAACTGGAATTGATTTAAAATGTTTCCACGTCGTCTGAAATCCCATCACACTTGATTTGATGTCACGGAGAATCTGATGAAAATCTGTCGTCTGCTGGGGCGAAACAAATCAGTTTATAGACCAGCCGCTGTTTGGGCATGAAGAGGAGAATAAACCCTCCAACCCCTCTACACCACCCCTACCGCCACCCCTCCACCCTACCTCCACCCTCCCTCCATCCCCTGGGTTATGTGACTGCAGGCCTCTGGCCTCTGTTTGTCTAAATGGACAAAATGAAAAGCAGATCTAACGATGAATTTAGTGATTTGATCTTTAATAAATGGGCTTCAGGTTTTAATAATTTATTTTAACACATAAGTTAACGCACATTAAACGTTGATCCTCATTAAACAGCTCTCTCTCTGTGACCTCTGACCTCTAGGCTCCAGGTTCATCCTGCTGCAGGGGAACCAGTTCGACGCGTCTGATTGGCTGAACCCGGCACAGGTGTTACTGTTCCACCAGCAGAACGCCAGCGGGCCCTGGGTCAACGAGCTGTGTGGCCGCCGCCTGCTGGACCCCTGCGAGCACCAGTGTGACCCCGACACAGGTCAGTGACCCCCACACAGGTCAGTGGCCCCCACACAGGTCAGTGGCCCCCAAAAAGGTCAGTGACCCCCACACAGGTCAGTGACCCCCACACAGGTCAGTGACAGCAACTGTCTCCAGTTTTTACAGCTACTGCCTCCAGATGTTACAGCCACTGTCTCTAGATGTTAACCTAGATACAGCTATTGTCTCCAGATGTTACGCCTGATTTCCAACGGGGACGTACGCGCTGCAGAACGGCTGCGAGCTCTGCCCTGCGTCAATCCCCACCGGGCGCGTAACGGCAGCGTAGCGCTGCCTTGCGAGCCAGCCGTATTGACGCGAGATCACAAGATCACGCGATAATCCTAAACCTAATGTACTCACCTTCAACTCCCAAATCTACTGCAATTAAATGCCAGGCTTTGTCCTTTCTGACAACCTCCATAAAGAGGATGATTTATTTCATAAATTATTTTATGTTGCTCCACTTCGACAATCAATCTCTCGTCGTCCATGTTGCCGACCCTCTGAGACCCTTTGATTGATTGACTGCTGACCTGGTGCCACCGGTCATGACGTAATGTTGATGTGAAGTTGTGATAGGCTACATGAGCTGAGTATTGTGTTTTATTTTGATAATTGACCGGATGCTCTATGGCTATTACTTTTTCACTTCCTGCCCGGCTCGCTCGCTCTGTTGAAATTGACGCGGTTCAGCAACGGCTCGTGTCAAAAATAGAAGTGCTACGGAATGGTAGCGCTGCGGCGCACCGCGCCGCTCCTGGGACGCTGCTGAGACGTTGCGCAGCGTGCCCGGTGGGGATGGCTTCATTGATTAGAGTCGCAGCGATCAGCAGAGGTCACCGCGGTGCAGCCGTTCCGCGGCGCTTACGTCCCCGGTGGATATCAGGCGTTACAGCTACTGTCTTCAGCTGTTTGAGCTATTGTCTCAAAATGTTAATCTAGATACAGTTACTGTCTCAAGATGTTACAGCTTCTGTCTCCAGATTTAACAGCTACTGTCTCAAGATGTTACAGCTTCTGTCTCCAGATTTAACAGCTACTGTCTCAAGATGGTACAGCTTCTGTCCCCAGATGTTACAGCTACTGTCTTCAGATGTTTGATTACCTGGTTCTAGATATATTTGATAGATACCTAGCTACAGATAGACATTAGACTGCTCTTCATTTCTATTCTGAGGTTCAGGAGTTTGTGAGGAAAAGATTATTCAGATCTTTAAAGGAGCTGAAGGGATTCATAGTTAAAGTAAAGAAATCTTTTTTTCCAATCAGGGCCGACTAGCTGTGCTGGTATATGCTGAGTGACTCAGAAGGTCCCAGAATAAACCCGTCTCCTCAGGCTGCCGCCTGCCGCCTCTATTTTGAACCATTTTTCTGGGTAAAGTTGTTGGTGAACTTTTCAAAGATCACCAACCTGGATTGTGGCTTTCACAATAAAAGTCAGAGGCAACACAGAGAAGCACTATGCAGGTCTCACCCTGATCGGGTATTCTGGTATCTCTGTGGTGGGACTGAAGTGTGTGTGTGTGTGTGTGCGTGTGTGTGTGTGTGTGTGTGTGTGTGTGTGTGTGTGTGTGTGTGTGTGTGTGCGTGTGCGTGTGCGTGTGTGTGTGTGTGTGTGTGGCGGGGTAACGTGGTCTTAACTCCCCGTTTGGAACGACCGCGCTCCAGGACACACGCGGAGTAATCGACCGCTCATATGGGAAGGTGGTCTGCTGCGCTGATGCTGAACTCTAGAGTCTGGAGAAGATGAATAAGTAATGAGCTTGACTCATATCTTCAGGAATACTAATCAGCTTTAATCACCTCCATCGGGGGCGGGGCTCCCATCAGCCCGCTGGGGGCGCTGATTGGGCTGCACGGTGGAGGATCGCTGCTTTCAACCCGTCCTTAACCTTAAGGCTGAGGTCAGTGGGGATGGAGGTCAGCCTTAAGTCGCTGGGGATGAAGGTCAGCCTTAAGAATAGTTAGTAGGAGAACGTGTTCTTAACCAGGTTCTGTTCCAGGAGAACGTGTTCTAAACCAGGTTCTGTTCCAGGAAAACGTGTTCTAAACCAGGTTCTGCTGTGCTCCAGCAGAACGTGTTCTAAACCCGGTTCTGCTGTGCTCCAGCAGAACGTGTTCTGAACCCGGTTCTGTTCTACGAGAACGTGTACTAAACCAGGATGTGTTGTGTTCCAGGAGACTGTTTGTGTCTGGACGGCTACATGAAGGACCCGGTCCACAAACACCTCTGCATCCGCAACGAGTGGGGGCCTAACCAGGGGTAAGGGAACCATTAGGGGCCCAACCAGGGGTAAGGGAACCATTAGGGTCCCAACCAGGGGTAAGAGAACCATTCGGGCCAAACCAGGGGTAAGAGAACCATTAGCCTCTTTCAGCTCTGTGTTAGCTCACTAATGATAGCCTATGATCGCTCATCAATGTTAGCTCTATCCAGCCTCTATTCTAGCTCATTAATGATAGCATATGATAGCTCATTAGTGTTAATTCTATCCATGCTCTATGCTGGCTCATTATTGATAGCATATGATAGCTCATTATTGATAGCATATGAGTGAAAGCCTAGGATAGTTCAATCATGATGGCCCATTAGTGATAGCCTAAATAAGCTCATTAATGTTAGCTCAATAATGAAAGCTCTAGGCTATCTCATTTACGGTAGCTCATGACGATAGCTCTGTTCTAGCTCATTAATGCTAACTCTATGCTAGTACATTAATGATAGCCTATGGTAGCTCATTAATGCTAGTTCTAAATGTGCTCATTAAAGGATTTTGTTTGATAGCTCTTTGCTTACTCATTCATAACTCTATGCTCACTCCTTCATAGCTCTCTGCACACCCATTTATATCTCTATGCTCACACACCCATGATGGCCAAGCCAGAGGTCAGCGTGAAGGAGGCGGGACGTTGAAGGCGTTTGTTCCTGTGCCTCTGACTGGACGCAGCACCACACAATCTGTTGTGGATTAACTTTCATAAGCTTTAATTAGTCATACGCTGCTCTGGGACGTGTTGCTGGACTATAATTGTTGGGCTGATGAACGCTGGGGTTGCGTTGAGATTAAACGTTCATCAGGCAGGGTCCCAGCAGTAAGGATGTGTTCTTAAGGTGTTAAACCATCAGGACCTCTTGGGCCGGGGCGGCTGAACACCTCTCCTTAATCACCTGTCTTAATTAGGGCTGCGATGTCTTATGTCTGACAGGCAAGGATCCACCAGACTGTTACTTCAATAAGCTTTTGAATAATTTATTTATGTGGCAGGTTTAGGGTTAGGATCAGGATTAGGGTTAGGGTCAGGGTTAAGGTCAGGTTTTGGCCTAGGTTCAGGTTTAGGGTCACGGTCAGGTTTAGGGTTAGGGTCTCACAGTGAACATCGCTATTCAATATCTCAGGAAAATTGTGGAGCTCAGCGGCGATCGGTGTTCCCCCTTAAGAGGTCATGAGGTGTGAAGCTGTGTTGTCTCCCCTCGTCTAACCGGTCTCCTCATGTTTCTGATGTCCTCAGCCCCTGGCCCTACACCATCTTCCAGCGCGGCTTTGATCTGGTCCTGGGAGAACAGCCCTCTGACCGCATCTTCAGGTGAGAGGTTCAGGTTAAGTTGTTAAGGATTAGTTATCAAAGGTTCATTATAAAGGATTAGTTATTAGGTGTTGGTTATTAAGGATTAGTTATCAAGGGTTAGTTATATAGGATAAGTTATCAAAGGATCAAGGCTTTGCTTTGATTACTTAGCAAACCCATTTATTTGGGTTTAGCAAACCATTAGCAAACCCATTTATTTGCCATTGTTTTTTTTAATATGTACTGTGTATATGCTATATGGATGTTTGAATATGCTATATGTATATTTGAGCATGTCGATCTGAATGTGTAACAGGATGTAGTTAAAGCAGCCGGCAGGAAGTCGAAGGTCTGGTTTGGGTCAGCTTTGGGTTCTCTCTGCTGGTTAAAGTGCTGGACTCAAACCATCCATCCTCATCTAAACCTTCAGCCTCCTTAACACAGCCAAACACCACGGCTACAGCTGGGAGGGTCTGGAGGAGACACAACAGGAGCCGGGAGGGTCTGGAGGAGACACAACAGGGGCAGGGAGGGTCTGGAGGAGACACAACAGGGGCAGGGAGGGTCTGGAGGAGACACAACTAGAGCAGGGAGAGGTTGAAGAACAGGAGCAGGGAGAGGGTGAAGAACAGGAGCAGAGCTGTTATAGACTCTGAACAGTGTTACTGCGAGGGGAGGGGGGTTTAATAGACTCTGAAAAGTGTTACTGCAGGGGGGGGGGGGGGGGGGGGGGGGTAGGGCTGCAGACACAGGGAGGGGGATCGGGGGGTGTAATCAATCTGTTCTTCAATCGACTTGTCAGGCCTGTTGTCCATTCCAGTGCCCTTTCCTTATGCTAAGTTAGCATTTTATTAAATGCAAATTAAACAATATGAATGCCGAAAATGGGTTTGGTCGGTTAACTATTAAATCCTTTCTTGTCTTTCATGAATTATTCACCATCTCTAATAACGCTTTTGATGATCAAAGTGCAAAGGATTTCACTTAGAATTGAAGCCATTCATTGTCATACAAATTAAGGCTTGCTGGAGTCTGTCTCGTGTCACGATATAATACGAGGAGGATATTATTACATCACGTGTTTGTCTTCACTGGTATTTGGAATAACCTTCATGATGGTGAACATACCTGTGAGTGAAACTATTGTGTTATGTTGCTGTCAATGTGTGTTACTCTTGGTCCAAGCATTCTGCTCGGCCACTTACTTTGAAATAATAACATAAGCGATATAAAAATACAAAGTTTTATATATTTTATTTGATCTATTCTCTCTATCTGTAAAGTTACACCCAGGGGCTATCTATAAAGGTACACCCAGGGAATATCTATAAATTACAACTTGGGGCTATCTGTAAAGTTACACCCAGGGGCTATCTGTAAAGTTACACCCAGGGGCTATCTGTAAAGGTACACCCAGGGGCTATCTGTAAAGGTACACCCAGGGGCTATCTGTAAAGGTACACCCAGGGGCTATCTGTAAAGGTACACAACCTGTATATTTTTGCAACCTGTATTTATTTTGCCCACGCCTCCTCTGGTCGTAGGTTCACCTATACTCTGGGAGAGGGCATGTGGCTGCCCTTGAGCAAGAGTTTTGTTATCCCCCCTGCTGAGCTGGCGATCAACCCCTCGGCCAAATGCAAGACGGATATGACTGTGATGGAGGACGCTGTGGACGTACGGTAAGATACCCCTGACCCTGACCCTGACCCTAACCCTGACCCTGACCCTAACCCTGACCCTAACTCTTACCCTCACCCTGACCCTAACCCTCATCCTGACCCTAACCTTTACCCTCACCCTGACCCTAACCCTCATCCTGACCCTAACCCTCATCCTGACCCTGACCCTAACCCTGACCCTAACCCTCATCCTGACCCTAACCCTCATCCTGACCCTGACCCTAACCCTCACCCTCACAATTTACCCCAGAGCCTTTTGAGACTTTCATTTGTAGTCGGCCGTCAGGCGTCCGACTTCAGCTAGAGATATTTTCCATTCAAACTAGTGCACTGATTTATACTGGCAGCGTTCTACGCCCGTCTCAAGGCCGACCAAAGCTTAATTTTACACCTAACTTCTATTTTCAAGCGTTCCTGAAGCGTCTCGGTTATGGCGTCTCGGTTATGGCGGGTAAATATCAAAACGCACAATGAAAACGATCTCCGCCCGCACTATTGTTTTCATATCATTTGCGGAATGTTTTGCATCCATGTTGCACACTGAAATGATTTTGATAAACAGGCGTTGTCATGGTTACACCTCTCCCACCACGCCTCTCTGTTTAGATAACAGGCACACAATCAACTGATAGTTGCAGTTGATCAGCTGGCTAATCATTTTCACTCACAAGCAAAAATATTGCTTGGACCAAAAATGCTAGCGCGTTCTAGAATCTTGAAAATATAGCCAAATAAACAGCGGCGATGTGAATTGATACGCCTACGTTACGCTCACGTCTCCCTCTCGCCTGCGGTGTTAATTCCCAGTTATCCGAACCCTGACCCGAACCCTAACCCTCACCCTGACCCTAACCCTAACCTCACCCTGACCTTAACCCTGACCCAACCCTGACCCTACACCACTAAACCACCACTACACCATCCACCACTAATACACCACTGCTACACCACCACCACTACTCAACCACTACACCACCACCACCAATACACCACCGCTACACCACCACCACTACTCAACCAATACACCACCACCACCGATACACCACCACTACACCACCACCACTACTCAACCACTACACCACCACCACCAATATACCATCGCTACACCATCAGTAGACCACAACCACCACTACACCATCACCACCGCTACACCATCAGTAGACCACCACCAGCACTACGCCATCACCACCACCACCACTACACAACCACTACACCACTTCACCACCATCACCACAACTACAGCATCACTACACCACCACCATACCACCGCTACACCATCAGCAGACTACCACCACCACTACACCATCACCACCACTACACCATCAGTAGACCACCACCATCACTACACAACCACTACACCACTTCACCACCATCACCACAACTACAGCATCACTACACCACCACCATACCACCGCTACACCATCAGCAGACTACCACCACCACCACTACACCACCACTACACCGCTTTACCACCACTACACCATCACTACACCACCATTATACCACCTCTACACATCAGTAGACCACCACCACCACCACTACACCACCACTACATTACCGCTACACCACCACTACACCCTTACACCATCAGTAGACCACCACCACTACACCACCACTACACCACCACTACACCACCACTACACCACCACTACACCGCTTTACCACCACTACACCACCACTACACCAGTACTAGACCACCACTGCTAAACCACCGCTACACCACCCCTACACCACCACTACACCAGTACTAGACCACCACTGCTAAACCACCGCTACACCACCCCTACACCACCACTACACCACCACTTTACAACATCAGTGTTCATGTAATGTGAAACTGCTACATGTCTAAAGGCATCATTTAAAGTCAGTGAGAGCAGCCTGTGGGGTGAGGAGACGGCTGGATTCTCTGGTCTGTGACAGGATGAACGTGTAAGTTTGATGCGTCCCTCCTCCCGGCGGCAGCTTTAACGAGCCGCTAATTGAGATGTACATCACTCCTCTGTTTGTATAGACAGCAACAACACAAGCAGGCAGTAGGAAAGGGGCTGATTTATTAAACGGTCCAGCAAAACTAAACAGTGTACCATATTGCTTCCTCTGTACATAAAGATGTAGTCCTAAAGAGGAAGGTCATGTGTCCATGTCCTTACAGGCCCTTAGAGAAAAAGTCTCGGTCCTTTGAGACCCTTAGAGACACAGTCTCTGTCCTTAGAGACCCTTAGAGACACAGTCTGTACTTAGAGACCCTTAGAGACACAGTCTCTGTCCTTAGAGACCCTTAGAGACACAGTCTGTACTTAGAGACCCTTAGAGACACAGTCTCTGTCCTGGGAGATTCAAACTGATCGACACGTGTTGGTGGACAAACCATTAGAAATAAGACAAGTTTGACTAAGGAAGTCAAGCTTTGGAACCGAAGGAAGGGACACAACATAGAGAGAACAGATGTGTGAGCGTTCTTCGTTCTTGTTCCTAGGGAGGAGCTGATGATCAGCTCCTCGTTCGATAGCCTGGAGGTGCTGTTGGACTCCTTCGGCCCGGTCAGGGACTGTTCCAAGGACAACGGAGGCTGCAGCCGCAACTTCCGCTGCATATCCGACCGCAAGCTGGACTCCACCGGATGTGTGGTGAGTCCTGAGACTACGTTAACAGAGAAGGAGACGAAGTGCTGCAGATAGCAGACTCCTGACCTGATATGAAGGAGACGATCACTGAGCTGGATGGCTCTAATAATGGCTCTGCGATAATGATGACTCTGTGATAATGAGGGAGGTGGAGGGTAATGATGGAGGTTTAGGGCAATGATGGAGGTGGAGGGTAATGATGGAGGTGGGGGATAATCAGGGAGCTGGAGGCTCTACGATAATGATAGCGCTAAAGTCAGTCGGCTGAGTTGTCTGGGGTTTGAGACCTCCTCTGTAGGGAGGTATGGTGGACGTCAGGCCCAGGTGGTTCTGATGGAGACCTCCTCCGTAGTGTGGTGGACCTCCAGGACCAGGTGGAGGTAAGGAGGTGTGTTGGACATTAGTGCTGCCACTAGCGACTAATTTCTTAACGACTGATCTTTCAACAATTTGATTGTCAACTAATCTAAACGACTAAGAAAAAAATAAGAAAAATATAGAAAACATGTTTTTGAAGCTGTTTGCTTGAAATAGCTTTTAGGAAAAGATATCTTGGCTACTGCTTTTCTCCTCTGTTTCTGTCCCTTTCAGAATGTGCTGTTTTGGGTGTCTGTAGCTTTAATGCAAATGAGCTGCTGCCCATTGCATACAAATGAGCTGTCAGAGTGAACTGCAGCATGGAGGAGAAGGGATTGTTGCCGATTGCAGACTCCTGGAGCTCTATATCTATATATAATAATAATAATATTGATAATGTTAATAATAATAATAATGTTATATAATATATCTATCTAGGTATCTATATAATATAATATATAATATCACGGCCAAAAGCTATTTGCGCCTCTGGATGATATGATGAATCATAAAGACTGCATCTGACGTGTGGAGACAGACTTGTGTGGAGTTGAATAACAGACGGGAGAACAAAAATAAATAGGCGGTCAATAATAACGGCTCATCTACTAAAAAAATTGCTGTTTACTTATTTTCATGGTAGATTACGTTGACTAAGTTGACTATTGGGCAGCACTAGTGGACACCTGGGCTGCCTCTGCTGCTGGGTCCTGGTTCTTCAGCCATGTGTTGGTGGCTCTTTTGGTTCTTCAGCCATGTGTTGGTGGCTCCTTTGGTTCTTCAGCCATGCGTTGGTGGCTCCTCTGGTTCTTCAGCCATGTGTTGGTGGCTCTTTTGGTTCTTCAGCCATGTGTTGGTGGCTCTTTTGGTTCTTCAGCCATGCGTTGGTGGCTCCTCTGGTTCTTCAGCCATGTGTTGGTGGCTCCTTCGGTTCTTCAGCCATGGGTTGTTGGCTCCATTGCTGCTCGGTAAACAATGAACACGCTTTCATTTCTATTTCAGAGCCGCTGGAGCAGGTAGGCAGCTGACGTAGCTTCAGTCTGCTTCCTTCATGTCCTCTCCTGACGCCTGCCAGCCCGCTGCAGTGTTTAGAGACCATTAGACACGTTTAGTAAACCTCTTACACCACCGTGCCCACGTGTGTCGCTAGCGCCGACTCTGCCTTCTGCAGCAGGCTTGAATTCACACTGCATGGGAAAGACTGGATCGTTTGGAATGTACACAATATATTTTCCTTTTATGCTGTCCATATCAGCATGCAAATGGTTTTCATCTTTGAAACATTTCATCAGGATTCCCTTTCTTGCAGCCCAAGGCTTAATTATGTGTTGCCTTTTTATGTTTTTTATAACATTTGTTTAATTAACTGATTTCAGACAGGAAGTCATGACTTAAAGTCATTAGTGTCTTACCTGCTGACAAGAGGTCATGACTTAGAGATATTAGTGTATTACCTGCTGCGATGGTCCTGCTCCCTTAAGCTGGTCGGGGGGGGGGGGCCCTGTCTCTCCTCTCTCTCTCCCCTCTCTCCCCCTTGTCTCTCCCCTGTCTCTCCCTTGTCTCTCCCCTGTCTCTCCCTTGTCTCTCCCTTGTCTCTCCCCTGTCTCTCCCTTGTCTCTCCCCTGTCTTTCCCTTGTCTCTCCCCTGTCTCTCCCTTGTCTCTCCCTTGTCTCCCCCCTGTCTTTCCCTTGTCTCTCCCCTGTCTTTCCCTTGTCTCTCCCTTGTTTCTCCCTTTATCTCTCCCTTCTCTCTCCCTTCTCTCTCCCTTGTCACTCCCTTGTCTCTCCCTTCTCTCTCCCTTGTCTCTCCCTGGCAGACCGTCATGTACAGATTGGAAGAGATGAAACAGGCGAGTGTGACGGCTGAGATACGCTGAGACTTTAACCTCTTGGCCGTCCAACTTCTGGAAAACTTTAAATGAGAAAAAATGGAATCAATCTCTTCAGCCTGGCCGTGAAGTTCAGCGAGGTTAAGCTAAGCAACACACACACCTTCAGATAGTGAACAGTGGGTGTGACAGAGTAAACGCACATACCTTCAGACAGTGAACAGTGTGTGTGTCAGAGTAAACACACGGACCTTCAGACATTAAACAGTGTGTCAGAGTCAACACACACACCTTCAGACAGTGAACAGTGTGTCAGAGTCAACACACAAAACTTCAGACAGTGAACAATGTCTGTGGCAGAGTCAACACACACACCTTCAGACTGTGAACAGTGTGTCAGAGTCAACACACACACCTTAACACTCACTCTCCACCTCAAGCTGGTGTGTGGTGAGCGTTCTGGCGCCGATTGGCTGCCGTGCATCACCCAAATGGGTGCTACATACTGGTGGTGGTTAGTGAGGTCCCCCCCCCCCCCCCCCCCCTTCACTGTAGGCGTCTTTGAGTGTCTAGAAAAGCGCTAAATAAATTCAATGAATTATTATTATTATTATTTACCTTCAGACAGTGAACAATGTGTGTGTCAGAGTCAACACACACACCTTCAGACAGTGAACAGTGTGTCAGAGTCAACACACACACCTTCAGACAGTGAACAATGTCTGTGTCAGAGTCAACACACACACACCTTCAGACAGTGAACAGTGTGTCAGAGTAAACACACACACCTTCAGACAGTGAACAGTGTGTCAGAGTCAACACACACACCTTCAGACAGTGAACAGTGTGTCAGAGTCAACACACACACACACACCTTCAGACAGTGAACAGTGTGTCAGGGTCAACACACACACCTTCAGACGGTGAACAGTGTGTCAGGGTCAACACACACACCTTCAGATGGTGAACAGTGTGTCAGGGTCAACACACACACCTTCAGATGGTGAACAGTGTGTCAGAGTCAACACACACACCTTCAGACGGTGAACAGTGTGTCAGGGTCAACACACACACCTTCAGACAGTGAACAGTGTGTCAGGGTCAACACACACACCTTCAGATCGTGAACAGTGTGTCAGAGTCAACACACACACACACACCTTCAGACAGTGAACAGTGTGTCAGAGTCAACACACACACACCTTTAGACAGTGAACAGTGTGTCAGGGTCAACACACACACCTTCAGACAGTGAACAGTGTGTCAGAGTCAACACACACACACCTTCAGACAGTGAACAGTGTGTCAGGGTCAACACACACACCTTCAGATGGTGAACAGTATGTCAGAGTCGACACACACACACCTTCAGACAGTAAACAGTGTGTCAGGGTCAACAAACACACCTTCAGATGGTGAACAGTATGTCAGAGTCAACACACACACACCTTCAGACAGTGAACAGTGTGTGTGTCAGTCAATGCCATTCAGCTCTGCTCACACACAGAGCCCCGGTGCACCATGCAGATTCATTGCCCAGATCAGATTATTTTGTCATCTACAACGAAGGAGGGATGTAAGTGTATGTGAGTGTGTGTATACATGTGTATAAAGTGGCAAGATAAAGTATGTGAACCTTTTGGAATTTCATTGTTTTCTGAATCAATCATAAAATGTGATCTGATCTTCATCTAGGTCAAGGGTATTGACAAACATAATGTGTCTAAAAATAATAACACAATAAAATTCTTTATTGAACAAACACATTCAACATTTAAAATGGCAATGGAAAAAGTAAGTGAACCCTTAGAATTAATAATTGGGGGCTGTTTACCAGCCCATGGCAGCAATAACCTCAACCCGGCGCTTTCTGTAGCTGTAGATCAGACCTGCACATCGTTCAGGAGGAATTTTAGCCCATTCTTCCTGGCAGAACTGCTTAAGCTCTGTCATATTCTTTGGACATCTCATTTGTATGGCCCTCTTCAAGTCAATCCATTGCTCTATTGGGTTGAGGTCTGGCCTCTGATTTTGCCACTCCAAGAGGCGGATTTTGTTTTTCTGAAGCCATTCTGTTGTGGACTTGCTCCGGTGTTTTGGGTCGTTGTCCTGTTGCATCACCCAACTTCACATTTTCAGCTGACGTACATTGACGGACATTCTCACATTATCCTGAAGAATTGTCTGATATAATTGGGAATTCGTCTTCCCCTCAATTATTCCAAGCTGGCCAGGCCCTGATGCAGCTAAGCAGGCCCACATCATGATGTTTCCTCCACCATACCTTACGGGTGGGATGATGTTTTCATGTTGATATGCCATACCCTTTCTACGCTAGATATAATGCTGTGGAGTTTTTCCAAATAGTTCAATCTTAGTTTCATCAGGCCACTTAACATTTTGCCAATACCGCTGTGGAGTATCAATGAGCTCTTTTGCAAACTTCCGGCATGCAGCAAAGTTCTTTCTAGTAGGCAGTGCCATCCCTCGTGGTGTCGTGCCCTGGATACCCTGCTTGTTCAGTGTTTTACGTATTATAGACTCATGAAGAGAGATGTTAGCAAGTTCCAAGGATGCCTTCCAATCTTTGGCTGTCATTCTGGGTTGTTTCTTTACCTCGTTGATGCTGTTGTGCTCTTGGTTTCATTTTGACTGGGCGCCCACTTCTTGGTAGAGTAGCAACAGTCCCAAAGTGTCTCCATTTGTAGATTGTTTGCCTAACTTTCGACTGGTACATTTCTAAAGTCTTTGAAATAACTTTGTAACCCTTGCCAGCATTATGTAAAACAACAATTCTTGATCGTAGATCCTCTGAAAGCGTGTTCTTCTTGTGCAGAGCAAACTCCAAAAGTTTGAGGAGTTTTTATCAGTCAAAGTAGCTGTAGTCCACACCTCCAAACTTATTGGGCCCAATCTTGCATCCGGCGCAATTGACTTTCTAACTGGCACATGTGTCGTTGCCATTTTGCAACTGGCGCAGAGCGTTCTTTTCCCTCCTGCGCCACACGTCGCTAAATTAGGGAATGATCTTGCGCCCCAAGGGGCGGTTCGGCGAAAGGAGGAGGCGTGTTCTGGCCCAAACGTTCCCTGGTGCTATTTTGCAGTTTCAGAACTAAACACGTAAATCATAATACAGTCTATGGCAATGTATAGTAACGGGGGGACACATGCATATTAGTCGATAACGATAATGCATACAATACTAATAAGAAACTATGTTTATAATGTATTGCGTATATTATATATGAACTGAAATAGAACCACAGTTACCGCATTTCACATGTGTGTTAAGTTTTCTTTGCCGAAATTTATTTGAGGACTCAGTATTTCTGAAGTTGTGGAAGAAAATCTTATTCCATGTGTGAATTAGGCCATATTATTTCGCCATAAACTGAGCCATTTGAAGCTTGAAATTCATGTGCATCTGTCTCATCGGAGACTGCAGACGCGCTGTCAAAACATCAACTCGTCAGATTAAAATGCGCTCATGGCTCTTAAAGGGGATGGGAGCTGGCACTCTCATTTGTTTATTGCATGTTACGCCCAAACCACACCTACGGGTAATTAGGCTACTTCAGACCAACCCTTTTTAGATTTGCGCCGCTCGCAAGAGTCATTTTTGCGCCGGTAAAATTGCGACATCGCCATAGAACCGCCCACAAAGATACTTTCGCTGGGCTCTTCTCACTTGCGTTTCAGACCATTAAAATAGGGCCCATTATCTTAACAAGACTCCAATTAGATTTTTTGAGGTCATTAACTCAAGGGCTCACATACTTTTGCCACAAGCACTATGAGTTTTTTTTGGTTGTTATCAATAAAGACATGAACGATCCAAATTTTTTATTTTTTTTAGACACATTTTATTTGTCATTGTCCTTCACTTGGATGAAGATCAGATCAAATTTTTGATCAATTTATTCAGAAAACCATTAAATTCCAAAAGGTTCACATACTTTTTCATGCCACTGTATATCATACCTCCACACTAGGCCTGTGGATCGCTGGAACCGTGGAAGTGCAGCGTCCGCTTATTAGGACAAACAAAGCATTCTGTATGACTAACACTCAGGGGTCGGGGCATTGGGGGCTTCTGGAGTTAGTTATAGTAATAGTATGCTAAGTTAGTAGTGTAATGTAGTTAGTAATATATATAGTATGTTATGTTATTTGGGTACCGTAGTAATACTAATACTTATTGTAATAGTACTAGTACTAGTAAGTAGGGTAATGTCTCCTTGGTTGTTCCGTACATGGTGTTTCAGTGGATCCTGGAATGAATCCATCTCCATTAAGCACGGGATTCAAAGGCAGGAGGGTGAAGGTTTCCTCTGCACTGCTGGACCCTCAGAGGTCCTCCTTCAAAGGACCACGCTACACATGATTAACGTTACGGACGCCCCCCCCCCCCTTCTCTTTACTATTCAGTGGGTCCGTTTCTGTTCCACCATAAAGCCTCGGACATGGACTCTGGAATCGGGTCTGTTTGATTCTCCTTAGTCTCATGGTTCCATTCCTCAGACTGTTGGACGTGTCCATCATTAATCACACGACAGGGCTTTATTTTCGGGGGCTGCTAACAAAACCTTTCTTTGTGTTTTTGTAAGATATCGGACACATAACAGCTTTGACCGATCAGATGGGATGAGATGTGGCTGGATGGGTGGAGCCGTCACTGGGATGTTCTCTAGGTTTATGGGAGATGGATCAGGATTAGATTAGAAAGGTTCTTCAGAGAGGTTCTCCAGAGAGGTTCTCCAGAGAACACGTAACCAGAGAGGTTCTCCAAAGAACACGTGACCAGAGATGTTCTCCAGAGCACACGGTACCAGAGACGTTCTCCAGAGAGATTCTCTAGAGTACACGCGACCAGAGAGGTTCTGCAGAGAGATTCTCTAGAGTACACGTGACCAGAGAGGTTCTGCAGAGAACACGTGACCAAAGAGGTTCTGCGGAGAACACGTGACCAGAGAAGTACTCCAGAGTGGTTCTCCAGAGTGGTTCTCCAAAGAACATGTGACCAGAGAGGTTCTCCAGAGAACACGTCACCAGAGAGGTTCTGCGGAGAACACGTGACCAGAGAGGTACTCCAGAGTGGTTCTCTAGAGTACACGTGACCAGAAAGGTTCTGCAGAGAACACGTGACCAGAGAGGTTCTCCAGAGTGGTTCTCCAAAGAACATGTGACCAGAGAGGTTCTCCAGAGAACACGTCACCAGAGAGGTTCTGCGGAGAACACGTGACCAGAGAGGTACTCCAGAGTGGTTCTCTAGAGTACACGTGACCAGAAAGGTTCTGCAGAGAACACGTGACCAGAGAGGTTCTCCAGAGTGGTTCTCCAGAGTGGTTCTCCAAAGAACATGTGACCAGAGAGGTTCTCCAGAGAACACGTCACCAGGCTGCTGTGAGCCGCCTGGTTCTTGGCTTTCAGAAAACGACCCAACGTTATTGTGGCGCTGGACACGCACAACACGGCCCCTCTCCTCTTGTCTCCTCTCTCCAGTCTCCTCTTGTCTCCTCTCCTCTCTCCTCTCTCCTCTTCTCCTCTTCTCCTCTCTCTCCTCTCCTCTCTTCTCCCCTTTCCCTCTCCTCTCTCTCCTCTCCTCTTCTCCTCTCTCTCCTCTCTCCTCTCTCCTCTCCTCTCCTTTCTCTCCTCTCTCCTCTCCTCTCCTTTCTCTCCTCTCTCCTCTCTCCTCTTCTCCTCTCTCTCCTCTCCTCTCTCCTTTCTCTCTCCTCTCTCCTGTCCTCTCCTGTCAGGGTAGCAGGGTGCTACCAGGGTAGTGCCCTCCAGATAGATGACTGGATCTCCATGTGTCTCTCTCTAGTGTCCTCTAGATAGATAACTGTATCTCCATGTGTCTCTCTATTGTCCTCCAGATAGATGACTGTATCTCCATGTGTCTCTCTCTAGTTTCCTCCAGATAGATGACTGTGTCTCCATGTGTCTCTCTCCAGTTTCCTCCAGATAGATGACTCTATCTCCATGTGTTTCTCTAGTGTCCTCCAGATAGATGACTGTATCTCCATGTGTCTCTCTAGTGTCCTCCAGATAGATGACTGTATCTCCATGTGTCTCTCTCTAGTGTCCTCCAGATAGATGACTGTATCTCCATGTGTCTCTCTCTAGTGTCCTCCAGATAGATGACTGTATCTCCATGTGTCTCTCTCTAGGGTCCTCCAGATAGATGACTGTATCTCCATGTGTCTCTCTCTAGGGTCCTCCAGATAGATGACTGTATCTCCATGTGTCTCTCTCTAGTGTCCCCCAGATAGATGACCTCATCTCCATTTGTCTCTCTCTAGTGTCCACCAGGCCTCAGCCCGATGAAGGACGGAACCGGATGCTATGACCACCACATCGGGATCGACTGCTCCGACGGGTTCAACGGAGGCTGTGAGCAGCTGTGTCTGCAGCAGCTGGCTCCCCTAGAGGATGACCCCACTCTCTACAACATCCAGATGTTCTGTGGGTGAGTCCTAACCCTAAAGGACCCTACTCTAAGACATCCAGATATTCTAGAGGACCCTACTCTAAGACTTCCAGTTGACCTGATGGTCAGTCCTAACCCTAGAGGATGACCCTACTCTAAGACATCAAGAGGCTCTAGAGAACCATACTCTGTAAGACATCCAGATGATCTGTGGGTCAGACCCTCCTCTCTCTCTGTTTGCTTTCATCTGCTGTCTTTTCTAGGGGAGAACCGTGAAGCAAACAACAGCAAATCCTCAAAAAGGGCCAGATGGTCTACCTCTTATTCAGAATGTTGCAGCTCCACATGGCCCAGCTGATGGTGTCTCAGAAGCCTGACAGGGATATTTACAGATAGCTGGAGATTGGCCTTTTTCTTTTCTGTATTTGTTAGTATTGGTGGGCAACTGTTGCTAAGCTACTGTAGCTAGGCTACTACAGCTCTGCAGGTCAATGGGCGAGGCTAAAGGAAAGCAAACGCTAACCCAGTCAGCTTCTGAACGATGGGTAACTCATCTGAATCTGGTAAAATAGGACGTCTCAAACTGACCAATATCTCGGCATATCCCTTTAATACTTTATGCAAGAAGGTATCTGTAAGTTATACGTTTTAATATAGATATTAGTGGGCCCCTAACACAGTATTTGAAGACGTTCCCGAAATTCAGCCGTGGTGCTGAATTACAGCCACTACGAGCTAGTCGCACATTGAGCTTTCCCCAAACATGCCGTTTCGGTGTTTGTAGCTTTAATGCAAATGAGGAGGAGAGAGGCGGGTTAGGGAGGAGGCTGGGGGTGTGGCCCTCAGCAGCTTGTGGCCATTCATCTGTTTACAGTGGATGTATCGCAATGGCGAGGTGCACACAGCCTTTTGCCGTGTTCTGTAAAAAAAAAGAGTCCTGGAACTCTATATCTAAATAATATCATAGTATGCTAGATAGATAGATATCTATTTCATATAATATATATTATCACGGCCAAAAGCTGTATGCGCCTGCAGACGATATAATGAATCTTAAACGACCGCGTTGGGTTCTCGACATCTCTGGTTCTTCCACGTCCACATCAATCTAAAGTAGACTGAACGCGACATGGAGGAGAAAGGGATTGTTGCCCGCGATTGTTGACCGCGATTGTCTCCCGCCGGAGCCTCGCTGCCGAGGGACCACCGCCTCGGCAGCGAGCAGCGGGCAGTGCTTAGGCACCGCCGCCTCCTGCAGCGGGCAGGAGGCGGCGCGGAGGCGGTGGGCCCTCGGCAGCGGGAAGCGGGGCTCAAGCGGGAGAAAACCGCGGGCAACAATCCCTTTCTCCTCCATGTCGCAGTTCATGTAGGCCCACTTCAGGGAGTCAAAGCCAAAGTTCCTTTCCCCCAATTGTTTCTCAGCCATGGCTGAGATAACCGAGAACCGACTTGTTATGCGCCATAACGCCAACAGCAGAACGATTATCCAAATAACAAAGAAGTGTACAACACTTGCGTTACAGTGTGTGTAATCACACACACACACACACACATGTGGCATTCGCACAATCGTAGCTCATTGTCTCACTGGCGGGCCAAATTCTCATGGCTGGCAAGGTAGAGAAAGAAGACATACGGGGAGAATTCCAAAACAGCGCGTCTGAGCTTTGTTTATTTAAAGGCTGAGCAGAATGCCTAGTGGTCGTTTTACACCCAAGGACATTTCTAGCTACTGGGGGAGCATAGGTAGGCTAGGGGAACTCATATTAAAGTTAGAAAACCTCAGAAAGTGAAATTTTCATGCCATGGGATCTTTAACCGAAGCATTCAGGAAACCATTGGGTGAGAGAATGTCGGGGATAAATGGAGAGGCGACACAGCCATGTTACGTCAATTGAGAGGAGACACAGCCATATTACACAGCCACGTCCAAACAGACCTCAGGATAAAGGAAGGAGCCACAGCCATGTCACGTCCAGACAGCCTTTAGTCCATCACAAAGCGAGCTAAGCCCAGCGCCGCGATCGTGGCCCCGTCTGAACAATAAGACTCTGGTTCGTTCTTGGGTAGAGTTGACAAAAATGATCCCAGAATGTGTCCATGTGCTTTGGGATTAAGGCTGAACTCTCTTTTAAGACTTTAGTCCTCCAGATGAAGATTAAATTACCATACTTCTCTGGAAAGAGATTAAAATGCTGTACATTATGGATGGAGATTAAATGGCGTAATTTATTTTTGTGGCTGCAGGCCATGAACTCTGAACATTAAAGGAAGAGGATGGAATCAGCTCCTTTGGGCGTTATAAACTAGTGGTGCTTGACCCGCCGGTGGTCGTGTGTTTAGTGTGTGGACACTGATTAAAGACCTCGGTGCCACAAGGCTAGCAGCTCTGGTGGTGCAGTGTGTTCCAACACCACCTTTTCATAGACACACTATGTAGCACTGCTACATCATTAGCTACATCACTAGCTACGTCCCTAGCTACATCCCTAGCTACATCACTAGCTACATCCATTTGTAGCACTGCTACATCACTAGCTACATCACTATGTAGCACTGTTACATCACTAACTACATCACTAGCTAAATCACTGTCTACATCACTATGTAGCACTGCTACATCACTAACTATAACACTAACTTCATCCCTAGATACGTCACTATGTAGCAATGCTACATCACTAGCTACATCACTAGCTACATTACTAGCTAAATCACTAGCTACATCACTAGCTACATCACTATGTAGCACTGCTACATCACTAGCTACATCACTAGCTACATTACTAGCTAAATCACTAGCTACATCACTAGCTACATCACTATGTAGCACTGCTACATCACTAGCTACATCACTAGCTATATCACTAGCTACATCAGTGGCTACATCACTAGCTACATCACTATGTAGCACTGCTACATCACTAGCTACATCACTAGCTATATCACTAGCTACATCAGTGGCTACATCACTAGCTACATCACACTCTACAACACTATGCAGTACTGCTACATCACTAACTACATCACTAAATACATCACTAGCTACATCACTGTCTACATCACTATGTATCACTGCTACATCACTAGCTACATCACTAGCTACATCCCTAGCTAAATCACCAGCTACATCACTAGCTACATCACTATGTTGCACTGCTACATCACTAGCTACATCACTATGTAGCACTGCTACATCACTAGGTAGATCACTGGCTACATCCCTAGCTACATCAAAATGAAGCACTGCTGCATCACTAACCACATCACTAGCTACATCACTATATAGCACTGCTACATCACAAGCTAAATTTGTAGCTAAACCAGTAGCTACATCACTATCTACATTACTATATAGCACTGCTACGTCACTAGCTACATCACCTACTACTTCCATTAATCAATCAATTAATACATGAATCATGAGGTGTTTTAAATGCTATGTAACATGGTGTGTAATGTGGTGTGTAACATTGTGTGTAACGTGCTGTGTAACATGTGTGTAACATGTGTAACGTTAAGGGTGAGCGTCCCACAGACAGGATCAGGATAACTGGTTCATGAGGTGGTTTTGATGTTTCTGGTCTCCTTCTCTTTAAGTTTTCTATTCCTGGAGGCTTTTATGTCTCAGTCTACTCAGTCTGTGGTGAGGAATGCAGTCAGTCACCACTCTTTACACTCTCTCCGTCTTACTTTGTAAAACAATATACAGCCTTCATTTGAAGGTGTTAGGATTTTTATTTCTCTTCTCAATGTTTACAAATGTTCTGCCAAATGAAAGAATTGGACCGCTGTGTCGTGCAGCCTGGAAACAGAACACTGCAGCGAGGAACGCTCCTGAGTCACGCCTCCACAAAACCTCTCCCATGTTATAAAACTGAGCTCATATCCTAATATACTGTGTTTGGTCTCTCTCTCTCTCTCTCTCTCTCTCTCTCTCTCTCTCTCTCTCTCTCTCTCTCTCTCTCTCTCTCTCTCTCTCTCTCTCTCTCTCTCTCTCTCTCTCTCTCTCTCTCTCTTCCCCCCCCCCCCCCCCCCCCAGCTGTATAGAGGACTACCGCCGTGGTCCGGACGGCCGGTCGTGCCAACCCCTCTCGGAGGTCTGCACGGAGGGCGTGGACTGCGGCGAGCCCGCCGACATCCCGGCCAATCAGACGCTGTTCGGAGACCTCTTCTACGGCTACAACAACCACAGCAAGGAGAGCAGCTCAGGGCAGATCCTCAAGGCCACCTTCAGGTGACCTCCGACCTCTGACTCCAACCCTGAGAGAGAGAGAGAGAGAGAGAGAGAGAGAGAGAGAGAGAGAGAGAGAGAGAGAGAGAGAGAGAGAGAGAGAGAGAGAGAGAGAGAGAGAGAGAGAGAGAGAGATGAACAATTGGCTCTAGTACTGTCACTGTATCCAACACACACTAAAAAAATATGTGTTAGATACAGATGTGATATCTCCCTCTCTGTCTGTCTGTCAGTGTCTCTCTCTGTCTGTCTCTCTCTCGCGGTAAAATATGTTAATCTAATCTCTTATTACTATGAAGGAGTTCCCCTGTGACTCCTTCCTTCTCTCTCCCCTCCTTCTCCCTCCCCCTCTCCCCTCTATCTCCTCCCTCCCTCCCCCTCTCCCCTCTATCTCCTCCCTCCCTCTCCCTCTCCCCTCCTTCTCCTCCTTCTCCTCCCTCCCCCTCTCCCATCCGTCTCCTCCCTCCCCCTCTCCCCTCAGTCTCCTCCCTCCCCCTCTCCCATCCGTCTCCTCCCTCCCCCTCTCCCCTCCTTTTCTCCCTCCCTCCCCCTCTCCCCTCCTCTTCTCCCTCCCTCCCCCTCTCCCCTCAGTCTCCTCCCTCCCCCTCTCCCCTCAGTCTCCTCCCTCCCCCTCTCCCCTCCTCTTCTCCCTCCCTCCCCCTCTCCCCTCCTCTTCTCCCTCCCTCCCCCTCTCCCCTCCTCTTCTCCCTCCCTCCCCCTCTCCCCTCAGTCTCCTCCCTCCCCCTCTCCCCTCAGTCTCCTCCCTCCCCCTCTCCCCTCCTTTTCTCCCTCCCTCCCCCTCTCCCCTCCTCTTCTCCCTCCCTCCCCCTCTCCCCTCCTCTTCTCCCTCCCTCCCCCTCTCCCCTCAGTCTCCTCCCTCCCCCTCTCCCCTCAGTCTCCTCCCTCCCCCTCTCCCCTCCTCTTCTCCCTCCCTCCCCCTCTCCCCTCCTCTTCTCCCTCCCTCCCCCTCTTCCCTCAGTCTCCTCCCTCCCCCTCTCCCCTCAGTCTCCTCCCTCCCCCTCTCCCCTCCTCTTCTCCTCCCTCCCCCTCTCCCCTCCTTTTCTCCCTCCCTCCCCCTCTCCCCTCCTCTTCTCCCTCCCTCCCCCTCTCCCCTCCTCTTCTCCCTCCCTCCCCCTCTCCCCTCCTCTTCTCCCTCCCTCCCCCTCTCCCCTCCTCTTCTCCCTCCCTCCCCCTCTTCCCTCTGCTGTCCTGAGTCTTCAGGTTTAATGAATATTTTACTGTTGTTATCCTGGTGACTTGAAGACTCCTGTAGAGAGGAGAGAAGAGGGGAGGAGAGAGAAGAGGACAGAGGAGGGGGTAGAGGAGAGGAGGTGGAGGAGAGAGGAGGAGGAGAGGAGGTGGAGGAGGAGAGGAGATGGTGAGGAGAGGAGAGAGGAGGAGGAAGGGAGGAGGAGGAAGGGAGGAGGAGGAGAGGAGTAGGAGATGAGGCGGAGGAGATAGGTATTAATCACTTGTGTCGCGCGGTGTTCGGTGATTTATCTGAAACAGGTGGCTTCCGTCACAAAGCCAAGACATATTTTATCATCTTCTTGATACTTCTAGAACTTCCTGAACATTAAAAAGATATTTTATCCTCTTCTCCAACTACTAATCCATTAAAGATGAAGCCACTCCAGTGAGATGCATTCTGTCATACAGTTGGACCTATTGCAGTGTGTGAAAGGACCACATCCAACACAGAATATTACTTTCTTTTACACCTTACCAATAAACTCATCTCCATGTTGGCTTACAGTCTCAGTTGCTTTCCTCATTTAATTGTCTTCCAAATCAAATCAATCTTCTGCAAAGCTGCAAGTGAAATATATTACAGAGCATAAAGAATCGAGATCACAAAATCGTTACCGAACCAAATTACACAGAGCAATAAAAGAGACACTAAAATATTTACAGAAACGAAATAGACAGAGGAACACAGAGCTGGAGAGTAACAGTGCGTTATCGGAGACGCTGACAATGTGTGCTTGCTTTGGTAAACGGCTGAAACATAACGACGTGAGAGGGAGAGCGTGACAGATGTTTGGGTGTTCACAGCCTAACAAGCCCTGTCGACACGCTGCAGTAATAAACAGCAGTCAATAATACAGAGGAATCCAATAAGAGACGACATGTTGGGGTGTAGGGTGTCGGGTTAGGATGTAGGATTAGGATGTAAGCAGTAGGGTGTTACCTATAGCATGTAAGCAGTAGTGTGTCAACGATAGCATGTTAGCAGTAGGATGTTAACTATAGCATGTAAGCAGTAGTGTGTTAACGATAGCATGTCAGCAGTAGGGTGTTGACTATAGCATGTTAGCTGGAGCGTGTTAGCTGGAGCTTGTTAGCAGTAGGGTGTTACCTGAAGCATATTATTTGTGATGTGTTCACGGTAGCTTGTTAGTAGTGGCTGTATTGTTGTAGCTTTAGCACTGGCTTTATAGTATAAGTGAGTTTGGTGATATTCTGTTGCGTGTTAGCTGTTGTGTGTTACTGGTAGA
>NC_044055.1:13215616-13293116 GCF_902167405.1 Gadus morhua | reverse complement strand
AACAGTGTATGTTTGTTCAGGCATGGTGAACTACAGCGAGGTGTCGGGTTAAGGGTTAGGGGTCATGTTATTGTGATGTTAACAGTGTATGTTTGTTCAGGCATGGTGAACTACAGCGAGGTGTCGGGTTAAGGGTTAGGGGTCATGTTATTGTGATGTTAACAGTGTATGTTTGTTCAGGCATGGTGAACTACAGCGAGGTGTCGGGTTAAGGGTTAGGGGTCATGTTATTGTGATGTTAACAGTGTATGTTTGTTCAGGCATGGTGAACTACAGCGAGGTGTCGGGTTAAGGGTTAGGGGTCATGTTATTGTGATGTTAACAGTGTATGTTTGTTCAGGCATGGTGAACTACAGCGAGGTGTCGGGTTATCCTCTCGTTCAGCACTGGAAGCTCCGCTCCGTCCAGTACCACGTCAAGCTCAACCAGTGGGTGCTGTCGCAAGGTACCGGTCTATATACATACTATATACCTATGATACATAACGTGTCTATATCATTAGATAAACATATTATACATAACATATCTACATCATTATATATACTATATACCTACTATATATAACATATCTATAAGCCTATCATTATACATACTGTATACCTTATACATATATATTGTATCTCTATCATTATACTATATACTTATTATACATGATCTATATAATCTTATATACTATCTACTTATTTCACGGCAGAGCCGTCCGCCTATTCTGACACTTAAACTACTACAGACATCTTAACTTGGTCAATTTTCAATGTTAACCTTCGTTCAAACCATTTAACAAATCAACACACAACACAAATTCTGAAAAACGAATTTCGATTACCTTTATACTTTCTTCAGAATCACAGTTTAAGTTCCAAGTTTTCAGTCGCTCTCATTGATTTATGCTGAGGTGAGAGCGTGAAGGACGTGCAGGCAGTGTTGCCAGATTGGGCGTTTTTTCCCGCCGAATTTAACTACTTTTTACAACGTTGATGCAGCGGTGCTGCCGCTAACTTTATCCCCTATGTTAGCATTTTAACAACCACACTCTCGCGGTTCGTTAGGACGAAACACATTCTAGTTATTATCTATAACAATATACTTATAAGATAGGATGTGTCTTATTAGATTTGATATTATTATATATATAACTATATTTACTATATATACTATACACTTATTATTCATGATTTGTCATTATTATTATTATATATAACAACCTCATTTACTGTGTATACTTTATACTTATATACGATACATACATGGGTATGGTATTTAGGCAATGGTAAAGGTGTTAAGGGCACATGGTAAAGGTGTTTAAAGGAACATGGTTAAGGTGTGCAAGGGGATATAGTTAAGCTGTTTAAGGGGACATGGTTAAAGGTGACCTATTATACCACCAGCTAGCCGTTAATAGCCGTTTTGAAAATCTGCCTCTTCTGCCTCTCCTCTCTCCTCCTCCTCCTACTCCCCCTCTCTCCTCTTCTCCTCTCTCCTCCTACTTCTCCTCTTCCCCTCTCCCCTCTCTCTTCCTCCTCCCCCTCCTCCTCCTCCTCCTCCGCCTCGTCTCTCCTCCTCCTCCTCCTCCTCCTCCTCCTCCTCAGCCTTCAGCTCGGCCCTCCACTCCCTCGATGGGGCGACCCAGAGGAGCGACTTCGTCTCCATCCTGGCGGAGTTTGGGAACCACTATGTCCAGGAGGCGGTCTACGGCTTCCAGGAGACCTGCACCATCTGGTACCCCAACAAGCAGGTCCAGAGGCAGCTGTGGCTGGAGTACCAGGACATCAGCAAGGGTAGGACTCTGGAGGACTTCTAGACCAGGACCTTCTAGACCTGGACCTCAGGGTAGGGCTCTGGGGGGTTCTGGACCAGGACCTTCTGGACCAGGACCACAGGGTAGGACTCTGGGGGGCTTCTAGAACAGGACCTCAGGGTAGGAGTCTGGGGGGTTCTGGACCAGGACCTCAGGGTAGGACTCTGGGGGGTTCTGGACCAGGACCTCAGGGTAGGACTCTGGGGGGTTCTGGACCAGGACCTCAGGGTAGGACTCTGGGGGGTTCTGGACCAGGACCTCAGGGTAGGAGTCTGGGGGGTTCTGGACCAGGACCTCAGGGTAGGAGTCTGGGGGGTTCTGGACCAGGACCTCAGGGTAGGAGTCTGGGGGGTTCTGGACCAGGACCTCAGGGTAGGAGTCTGGGGGGTTCTGGACCAGGACCTCAGGGTAGGACTCTGGGGGGTTCTGGACCAGGACCTCAGGGTAGGAGTCTGGGGGGTTCTAGATAGCTTTGCATTTTTTTAACTTGACCCTGTTTTTGAACCTGACCCTTGACCCCCCATTAAGTTGTTATCTATCTTATCTATCTATTGTTGGTCTCATTGACCCTCAACGTCCTATAGAGAGTCCTTAAGAACTGGGGCTTAAGAGCTACCCTTAAGAATGTTGAAGGTCCAACAGACAGAAGGCCAGCCTGTGAATAAGGCTGTACCCCTCGTTCAGACCTGGAGGGGCTGACGCTGAGCTATAGCGCCCCCTTTGGTCGGATGGAACCAGACCTTGGACCTGCCTACCAAAAGTGTTGTAGACTAATTTAAACATTTGTGAATCAGGGGCTAAGCTCGGGTTAGCTAACCCTAACCCCACGATAACATCAGCTATCCACTAGTTCTACATATTAATAATAATATAAAATACAACAGGTATCGACTAGTTCTACATATTAATAATGATATAGAATACAACAGGTAACGACTTGCACTACATATTAATAATAATATAGAATACAACAGGTAACAACTTGCACTACATAGTAATATAGAATACAACAGGTAACGACTTATACTACATATTAATAATAATATAGAAAACAACAGCTATCCACTAGTTCTACATATTAATAATAATATAGAATAAGCTATCCAATTGTACTCTGTGAACACCTGATAATATTAATAATGATATAATAATATAGAATACAATCGTATCCACAGATACTCTGTGAACACCGGATAATAATACTATAATAATTATAATAATAATAATAATAATAATATAATAATAATAATAATAATAATAATAATAATAATAATAATAGTACAACAGGTATCCACGAGTACTCTGTAAATACCTGATAGTAATAATATTAATATCCACATAAGAAATGAATGGTGCCCAGTTGGTATGCCTCCCCTTCCAAGGCCCTGCTGCTGTTGCCATGGAAACACTGCAGCCCTAGCAACGGGAGAAATTCATCCAAAAATATGAAATCAGGTTATTTTAATCAATTTGGACTCTTAACATTATCAAGGAAACAGTACAGAGTACAGACAAAATAACACACACACACACAATGTGGGTTATATGTGATCTGATGAGGAACCATGAGATATTATGGTCTGTCTGATTCAGCTTATCGTCATGGTATCACAAAGGGGTTAATAGTCATGGCAACATGAATGGAGGGATGACCCCCCCCCCCCCCCCCTCTGTCCTCTCTACTGTCTGTTCTACTCTCTAGTCTCTCTTCTCTCTCTCCTCTCTCCTCCTCCTTCTATCTCTCTCTCCATCTCCCCCATTTTCTCTCCCACTCTCTCCTGTCCCTCTCTTCTCCCTCCCTCCCTCCCTCCCTCCCTCCCTCCCTCCCTATCGCTCTTTCTCTCTCTCCCTCTCTCCCTCTCTCTCTCTCTCCTTCCTCTTTTCCTCCCTCTCTGCCCCCTCTCCCTAATCCCTCTCCTCTCTCTCTCTCTCTCTCTCTCTCTCTCTCTCTCTCCCTCCTTCCCTCTCTCTCTCTCTCTCTCTCTCTCTCTCTCTCTCTCTCTCTCTCTCTCTCTCTCTCTCTCTCTCTCTCTCTCTCTCTCTCTCCCTCCTTCCCTCTCTCTCTCTCTCTCTCTCTCTCTCTCTCTCTCTCTCTCTCTCTCTCTCTCTCTCTCTCTCTCTCTCTCTCTCTCTCTCTCTCCTCTCCTCCTTCCTCTCTCCTCCCCTCTCTCTCTCCTCTCTTTCTCCTCTCTTTCCTCTCTCTCTCTCTCTTCCACATCTCTTTTCCCTCTCTCTCCTCTCTCTCCTTTCTCTCTCCTCTATCCTCCCTTCCTCTCTCCTCCCCCTCTCTCCACTCTCTCTACCCTCTCTCCTCCCCCTCTCTCTTCCACATCTCTTTTCCCTCTCTCTCCTCTCTCTCTCTCTCTCTCCTCTATCCTCCTCCCTGACTCTCTCTCCTCCCCCTCTCTCCACTCTCTCTCCCCTCTCTCCTCCCTCTCTCTCCTCCCCCTCTCTCCACTCTCTCTCCCCTCTCTCCTCCCTCTCTCTCCTCCCCCTCTCTCCACTCTCTCTCCCCTCTCTCCTCCCTCTCTCTCCTCCCCCTCTCTCCACTCTCTCTCCCCTCTCTCCTCCCTCTCTCTCCTCCCCCTCTCTCCACTCTCTCTCCCCTCTCTCCTCCCTCTCTCTCTTCCACATCTCTCCACCCTCTCTCCTCTCTCTCTCTCTCCTCTATCCTCCTCCCTGACTCTCTCTCCTCCCCCTCTCTCCACTCTCTCTCCCCTCTCTCCTCCCTCTCTCTCTCCCACATCTCTCCACCCTCTCTCCTCTCTCTCTCTCTCTCCTCTCTCTCCCCTACTCTTCACCTCATCTCTTCAGGGATCTATTTCGTCTCCTTGACTCTCCTCCTCTTCGGAGAGATGTAATCGCGTTGCTCTGCTTCCCGAGGTCGACTCGGTCGTCGTGGCAATGAATTGTAAACATCCTGTCTGGGCAGGAAGCTGATGGAATGAGCCGCTGGTCATGTATTCATCACGGGATGGCAGCATGTAGCACGCTGTTATTGAGGATGTTGTGGATGATGGGATGGAGGCGGAGGATGTGGTGGAGGTGGAGGATGTGATGGAGGATGTGATGGAGGTGGAGGATGTGGTGGAGGTGGAGGATGTGATGGAGGATGTGATGGAGGTGGAGGATGTGGTGGAGGTGGAGGATGTGATGGAGGATGTGATGGAGGTGGAGGATGTGGTGGAGGTGGAGGATGTGATGGAGGCGGAGGATGTGGTGGAGGTGGAGGATGTGATGGAGGCGGAGGATGTGATGGAGGTGGAGGATGTGATGGAGGCGGAGGATGTGGTGGAGGTGGAGGATGTGATGGAGGTGGAGGATGTGATGGAGGCGGAGGATGTGGTGGAGGCGGAGGATGTGATGGAGGATGTGATGAAGGATGTGATGGAGGTGGAGGATGTGATGGAGGCGGAGGATGTGATGGAGGCGGAGGATGTGGTGGAGGTGGAGGATGTGATGGAGGCGGAGGATGTGATGGAGGTGGAGGATGTGATGGAGGTGGAGGATGTGATGGAGGTGGAGGATGTGATGGAGGTGGAGGATGTGGTGGAGGCGGAGGATGTGGTGGAGGTGGAGGATGTGATGGAGGATGTGATGAAGGATGTGATGGAGGTGGAGGATGTGATGGAGGCGGAGGATGTGATGGAGGCGGAGGATGTGGTGGAGGTGGAGGATGTGATGGAGGCGGAGGATGTGATGGAGGTGGAGGATGTGATGGAGGCGGAGGATGTGGTGGAGGTGGAGGATGTGATGGAGGTGGAGGATGTGATGGAGGCGGAGGATGTGGTGGAGGCGGAGGATGTGATGGAGGATGTGATGAAGGATGTGATGGAGGTGGAGGATGTGATGGAGGCGGAGGATGTGATGGAGGCGGAGGATGTGGTGGAGGTGGAGGATGTGATGGAGGCGGAGGATGTGATGGAGGTGGAGGATGTGATGGAGGTGGAGGATGTGATGGAGGTGGAGGATGTGATGGAGGTGGAGGATGTGGTGGAGGCGGAGGATGTGGTGGAGGTGGAGGATGTGATGGAGGATGTGATGAAGGATGTGATGGAGGTGGAGGATGTGATGGAGGTAGAGGATGTGGTGGAGGCGGAGGATGTGGTGGAGGCGGAGGATGTGGTGGAGGCGGAGGATGTGGTGGAGGATGTGATGGAGGTGGAGGATGTGATGGAGGTGGAGGATGTGATGGAGGTAGAGGATGTGGTGGAGGTGGAGGATGTGGTGGAGGCGGAGGATGTGGTGGAGGATGTGATGAAGGATGTGATGGAGGTGGAGGATGTGATGGAGGTAGAGGATGTGGTTGATGATGTGAAGGAGGATGTGATGGAGGTGGAGGATGTGGTGGAGGTGGAGGATGTGATGGAGGTGGAGGATGTGATGGAGGCGCATGTCTTTAAAGGGGTGTCTCTAGTGGACCGTACCGTGTCTTTAGAGGGGTGTCTCTAGTGGACCGTACCGTGTGAGGGTGTCTCTAGTGGACTGTACCATGTGTCCAGAGGGGTGCCTCTAGTAGACTCTACCATGTCTTCAGAGGGGTGTCTTTATTGGACTGAACCATGTCTTTAGAGGGGTGTCTCTAGTGGACTATACCATGTCTTTAGAGGGGTGTCTCTAGTGGACTATACCATGTCTTTAGAGGGGTGTCTCTAGTGGACTATACCATGTCTTTAGGGGGGTGTCTCTAGGGGACTGTACCATGTCTTCAGATCCATTCATTTTTTCAAATTTGTAGCCTAATGTATTATAATAATCTGTATCATAATGTAATATTGCTTACAATAATGTGTTCTTTATCATACTTATGTACGCAGGCTGCATGCCAAGGTCAGGGTGATAAGATAATTATATTATTATTATTATTCATTATCCTTCATTAAGGAGAGTAAATAGATGGTGAGGCAGCGGGCACTATTCAGACTGAGACCATGAATATTAAACTGTGTGTGTGTGTGTGTGTTTCATGTGTGTTTCCTCTCGTCTCCTATCATGATTTATCTCCAAGACCTATAGCAGTCTGTAGCGCACAGCATGCTAGCACCCAGCTAACGCAGCCTGTAGTGCACAGCATGCTAGTACCCAGCTAACGCAGCCTGTAGCGCACAGCAGGCTTGCTTACATCATGCTAGCGTACCACAGGCTAACGTGCATCCTGCTAGCCTACATAATGCTAGGCTATTCCACATCATTCTAGCCTTCACGGCCGCACACACACACACACACACACACACACACACACACACACACACACACACACACACACACACTGATGTCACATGGAACCACCACCATTACCAAAGGGGGGGGGGGGGGGATGGGGGGGGTCATAAAGTGTTTAGTTAACGAGACGGCTCGTTAGAGGAGTTTGCTCGTTAAGGGCCTTGATTGGCTGCATATTGTCCTGGCTAACAGTTATGGCTTCATAACGTCACGGGTGACCTCACCAAGAGGTCATTCCCCCTAATGACACGCTCACTCTCTCTCCCTCTCCCTCTCTCTCCCGCTCTCTCCCTCACTCTCTCTCTCCCTCACTCTCCCTCTCTCTCCCTCACTCTCTCCTTTGGATTTCATTGTCTTTCTGCTTCATTCCCTGAATAAGGCTGACAGTCTCCTGTAACTTAAACTACATTTTCCATGATCTTCTCCCACAGTTACATGGACGTCCATTGCATTAATTCTGCAACCTAAACCAAGTATTTATTCTAAATGCAGTACTTAGTACTCGAGCACGGAGAGGTTATGAAGTACTTAACCAGGATTCTATAGATGTTATGTAATACTTTACCAGCAGTATGTAGATGTTATGAAGAACTATACCAGGAGCCTGTAGATGTGATAAGGTACTAAGATGATGATAATAAGGAATCAGATCCACTCGTAGCTCTGACGTCGTCTGGATCGTGCAGACATTTCATAATCATATCTGAACACACAAACAGGTGATTTAGTTTGCTTCAGTTCATACTGTATTATCCTCTATGTACTGAATATGATTTAATAATACCCTTTAAGATCAGTAAAGGAGCGCACAGCCCATCCTAGGTCTTAGGGATCCTTCCTACATATGGGTCCTACATGTAGACCATATGAGTGCCTGGTTGAGTGCACAGTGAGGAGGAGGTCATGGAGGCTGTTTAGATGTGATTTACACCTCTAACCTGGAGATCCCAGGGCTGAATCCATCTCTAACACAACCGAGAGCTGCCAGCCTGCAGACTCTGGCTGGTTGGAAATAGCTAATACCTGTCGCCCCCAGCGGTGCCGGGTACATCAAGTTAATGACTCTACTGCTCAGAGGCACCAGGGAGTGAACTACAGACTCTACTGTCCCTATTAGACTCTACTGCTCAGAGGAGAGAGGGAGTGAACTACAGACTACTGTCTCTATTAGACTCTACTGATCAGAGGAGAGAAGTAGTGAATTACAGACTCTACTGTCTCTATTAGACTCTACTGTCTCTAGTTAGACTCTACTGTCTGTAGTTAGACTATACTGTCTCTAGTTAGACTCTACTGTCTCTTGTCACTCTACTGTCTCTAGTTAGACTTTACTGTCTCTAGGTGGACTCTACTGTTTCTAGTTATATAACCAGGCTGCGTTCTGACGGTTTCTATAACCAGGTATTCTGTACTACACTGCGGTAGATCTACCTGTTGCCATGGTTACATGTGCTGGCATCTTTTTCTACAGAAGAAAGATTGGTGAAGATTGCTGTGTGTGTGTGTGGGGGGGGGGGGGGCTGTGGGTGGGTGATGTTATCTCCACCTGACCTCTCTCACTCAAATCTCTCTTCATCAATGTGTCGGAGGATTCACCTCCTCTTCCCTCACCTCCTTCTCCAGGAGTAGAAAGAAGGAGTGACGGGGTAGGGAGCAGGATGAGGAGGTAGGAGGAGGTAGGGAGCAGGAGGAGGAGGTAGGGAGCAGCAGGGGGAGGAGGAGGTAGGAAGCAGGAGGAATGAGGAGCAGCAGGAGCAGGGTGATCTGGTATGTGTTGGGTCCGTATATAAGCGGAGGTCATTGGAGAGTGGAGGTCATCTGACGCTCTGATGGAACCACAGCTCCCCCCAGTGGCCCAGGCTGGTGTCTCCCCTCAGGCTGGTTTCTCCCCCAGTGGCCCAGGCTGGTGTCTCCCCCAGGCTGGTGTCTCCCCCCCATCAAACATATATATGGTACATGTCGGATGTATATAGGCATAGGGGAGGAGGGAGAGGAGAGAGAGGCAAGAGAGAGAGGAGAGAGAGGAGTACGCTCATTAAAAAGAGAACAGAGTAAGAAAGCGATCATTAATGTTTGTCTGCTTCTTCCTCTCCTCCCTCTCCTCTCTCTCCCCCCCCCACCCCTCCAGGTAAAAGGGGGGGGGGGGGGGGAGAAAAGTGATCTTCGATGTTTGTCTGCTTCTAATAATAGCATCTCCCTCTCCATTCCTCTCCTCCCTCGCCTTCTCTCCTCCTCTTCCTCCCCCCCTCCCCCCTCCAGGTAACTCCCCCTCGGAGGAGTCGGAGGAGCGGGACAAGGAGCCGCGGACCCTGACCTACCCGGCCTACATGGCCAGCCTGCTGGACTCGGGGTCCCAGCGCGTTGTGGGCGGGGTCCGCATGGACTGCTCCAGCCAGGGCCAGTGCCCCCCCTCCTGCCACCTCTGTCACATGTCCCCCTCCTCCCCCTCCTCCTCCTCCTCCTCCTCCTCCTCAGCGGGGGGCCGGCAGCAGTCCGAGCCCGTCCTCCTCCAGATCACCCGGGCAACGCCCATCGTGGAGCTGGTGTCCAACAACGAGACCTATCAGGTGAGAGCATGCTGTAGTCCCTCTCCCCTGCAGGAATCCAAGATGAGCATGTTGTTGTCCCGCCCCCAGGCCCTACAGGAAGCCATGATGAGCATGTTGTTGTCCCACCCCCAGGCCCTACAGGAAGCCATGATGAGCATGTTGTTGTCCCGCCCCCAGGCCCTACAGGAAGCCATGATGAGCATGTTGTTGTCCCGCCCCCAGGCCCTACAGGAAGCCATGATGAGCATGTTGTTGTCCCAACCCCAGGCCCTACAGGAAGCCATGATGAGCATGTTGTTGTCCCACCCCCAGGCCCTACAGGAAGCCATGATGAGCATGTTGTTGTCCCACTCCCAGGCCCTACAGGAAGCCATGATGAGCATGTTGTTGTCCCACCCCCAGGCCCTACAGGAAGCCATGATGAGCATGCTGTGGTGCTCGGGGAGAGGTGATGTCATCGATGACTGGTGCCGCTGCGACTCCAGCGCCTTCGGGGCCGACGGCCTGCCCACCTGCGCCCCCCTCCCCCAGCCCAGGTCAGACCACGACCTCTGACCTCTGTTAGAGGCTAGGGTCAACCTTTGACCTCTGATCGTAGTCAGGATTAACCTTTGACCTGTGTTAGTGGTGAGTGGTAGGGTTGACCTTTGACCTGTGTTAGTGGTGAGTGTTAGGGTTGACCTTTGACCTGTGTTAGTGGTAAGTGGTAGGGTTGACCTTTGACCTGTGGTCCTGCAGGCTGAGGCTGTCCCACACCTACGAGCCCAGCAGCTCACTGGTGATCGTGGAGTGGAACCACGCAGAACCGCTGATCGGAGTCCGCATCGTGGACTACCTCATCAGCCAGGAGAAGGTCACGGAGAGGAGCGACCACGGCAAGGTGGAGACCGGTAAGTAGAACCCCTCTGAGACATGGTACGCCCCACGAGAACCCCCTCTGAGACATGGTACGCCCAACGAGAACCCCCTCTGACACATGGTACGCCCTACGAGAACCCCCTCTGAGACATGGAACGCCCAACGAGAACCCCCTCTGAGACATGGTACGCCCAACGAGAACCCCCTCTGAGACATGGTACGCCCTACGAGAACACCCTCTGAGACGTGGAACGCCCAACGAGAACCCCCTCTGAGACATGGTACGCCCAACGAGAACCCCCTCTGAGACATGGTACGCTCCTCGAGAACCCCTCTGAGACATGGTGCGCCCCACAAGAACCCCTCTGAGACATGGTACGCCCCACGAGAACCCCTCTGAGACATGGTACGCCCAACGAGAACCCCCTCCCCTCTGAGGCATGGTACGCCCCACGAGAACCCCCTCTGAAACATGGTACGCTCCACGAGAACCCCCTCTGAGACATGGTACGCCCCTCGAGAACCCCCTCTGAGCTATGGTACGCTCCACGAAAACCACCTTTAATGAGTACTCTGTATTGTACTGAGTACTGAGTACTCTAATGAGTACTGTGTACTGTGTGTCCAGAGTCTGTCCTCAGTCTGGTGGATGACGTCCTGTCGGGGGCTAAGTCGCCGTGTGTGATGCTAGGAGACGTCCCCGACCTCCAGGCCTCCACCCTCAGCCTGATCATCCGCTGCCTGGAGGCCGACACCACCTACATGTAAATACACCACTTACAACGACATACACCACCTACATGTAAATACACCACTTACATCTACATACACCACCTACATGTAGATATACACTCCACCTATACACACCACCTACATGTAGATATACACACCACCTACATGTAGATATACACACCACCTACATGTAGATATATACACCACCTTCTTGTAAATATAAACTATATATATACATCTCTAAATATATACTACATCTATACTATTGCATATCTCTGATTTGGCCAATAGGTGGCTGTATCTTCAAAGATAATTATCCTCCACTCTCCACTCTCGTCTCTGTGTCTGTCTGTCTGTCTGTCTGTCTGCCTGTCTGTCTGTCTGTCTGTCTGTCTGTCTGTCTGTCTGTCTGTCTGTCTGTCTGTCTGTCTGTCTGTCTGTCTGTCTGTCTGTCTCTGTATGTGTCTGTGTGTGTGTGTGGGTGTTTGTGTGTGTGTGGGTGTGGGTGTGTGTGTGTGTGTGTGTGTGTGTGTGGTGTGTGTGTGTGTGTGTGTGTGTGTGTGTGTGTGTGTGTGTGTGTGTGTGTGTGTGTGTGTGTGTGTGTGTGTGTGTGTGTGTGTGTGTGTAGGTTCAGGTTGTGGTCAGTGGACAACACAGGTCGGAGGTCGGGTCCCAGTGAGGTCACCATCAAGACCCCGTGCCCTGCCGTGGACGACGTCAAGGCCCAGGGTGAGACGACTAGAGACTATCCAACCACTAAGACTACCTAACACCCCTTCTTCCTCCTTCTAAAACTGTCCCTGACTATCTAACCCTGACTATCCAACCCTGACTGTCTCACCCTCCCCAGAGATAGCTGATAAGATCTACAACCTGTTCAACGGCTACACCAGCGGTAAGGAGCAGCAGACGGCCTACAACACGCTGATGGAGCAGAGCCCGCCCACGCTGCACCGCGTGCTCTACCACTACAACCAGCGCTACCACGGCTTTGGGGAGTTCACCTGGCGCTGCGAGGACGAGCTCGGGCCCAGGTACTAACCCCGCACCTAACCCTAACCCTATACCTAACCCACACCTAACCCTGCACCTTACCCTAACCCCTCACCTAACCTTATACCTAACCTGCACCTAACCCACACCTAACCCTGCACCTTACCCTAACCCCTCACCTAACCCTAACCCTATACCTAACCCACACTTAACCCCGTACCTAACCCCGCACCAAACCCCGTACCTAACCCTAACTCTATACCTAGCCCCCTACTAAGCCCACACCTTAGCCCTGACCCGCGGCTCTGTCCTCAGGAAGGCCGGTCTGATCCTGTCCCAGCTGGAGCAGCTGTCAGGGTGGTGCCGGGGTCTCCTCCAGGAGCCCCGCATCGGCCTGCGCCGGATGTCCCTCCGCTTCCTGTCCTGCCGCTACAGCGACACCAAGGCCTTCGGCCTCAACTGGGTGGACCTCGGCCAGGACCTCCGCAAGGCCTGCGAGGACCAGACCCTCGCCGTCATGTACAACGACTATGGCGAGGCCAGGGACCTCTGAGAGACCAGAGGCCCCCAGGGACCCCAGGGACCTCTGAGAGACCTGGGCCCCCAGGGACCTCTGAGAGACTGGAGGCCCCCAGGGACCTCTGAGAGACTGGAGGCCCCCAGGGACCTCTGAGAGACTGGAGGCTCCCAGGGACCCCAGAGACCTCTGAGAGACTGGAGGCCCCCAGGGACCTCTGAGAGACCTGGGCCCCCAGGGACCCCAGAGACCTCTGAGAGACCTGGGCCCCCAGGGACCTCTGAGAGACTGGAGGCCCCCAGGGACCCCAGAGACCTCTGAGAGACCTGGGCCCCCAGGGACCTCTGAGAGACTGGAGGCCCCCAGGGACCTCTGACAGACCTGGGCCCCCAGGGACCTCTGAGAGACTGGAGGCTCTATGATTATGAGTCTATCTCTATGATTATGAGTCTATCTCTATGATTATGACTCTATCTCCATGATTATGACTCTATCTCTATGATTATGACTCTATCTCTATAATTATGACTATCTTTATGATTATGACTATCTCTATGATTATGATTCTCAGACCTAATGTACAACGTCATTGTTTTCATAACAGAAACACCATCCAGAGTGACCTTCTGTCTGTCAGGTGTCTGATTGACGGATGAACTGTAAAGTATCTTGAACGAAAATGAGAGAGCAAAGAGGAGGAACGGCTGTAAATAAAACCTTTATGTCTAAAGCATTTAAATGGAAAGATAATAAGGACTGAACCATTTAAATAGGAAGGGAATCAGGACTGAACTGTTTAAATAGGAAGGGAATCAGGACTGAACCATTTTAAATACGAAGATAATCAGGATCTTGTTCTGGTCTCTAAGTGACTGATTCTGGTCTCTGAGTGACTGGTTCTGATTATCTCTGAGTGACTTGTTTTGCTCTCTGAGTGACTGGTTCTGATGGTCTCTGAGTGACTGGTTCTGGTCTCTGAGTGACTGGTTCTGGTCTCTGAGTGACTGGTTATGATTATCTCTGAGTGACTGGTTCTGATGGTCTCTGAGTTACTGGTTCTGGTCTCTGGGTGGCTGGTTCTGATCTCTGGTGAATGTATCCTCATGTATTCATGTCTATAGTCCAATAGTCCCATGTCAATATGAAATAGTGAATTTAGAACAATAACCTGTGGTTACATGCACCTAAAGTCTTCTGAGCTCACCTGCAACGCGCTAACCCAACCAATCAATCACTCGGCTGTAATTAATTAACAGTGACTCCAATAAGTTTATCATTACTGCTATCAATTATTTAACAACATGGCATCAGATGAGACCATTCCCTTGATGTTGTTTTGAATAACTTCACCTCCAGCTCTTCACTTCAGCTGAGGGCCAACTTCAAAAACTGTTCCCAGTCCAGTTCAGTCGATGCAGAAATATAATATACATAAATAGATTTCCTTGAAGTCTTCTGTGAATACTAAAGCAGCCTTGTAGATATTTGTAAAGGTTCATTAAGGCATCCATCCAGTGGTGACTTCTGTAATTAGTCGTACAGCAGTGTTTAGTGAATGTTAGTGGAAGTCTGCACTGTATAATCACAGCTTTGATGATTGTTTCACTGGAAATCTCTTTATTATTCAGATATGTTATTTCATACAAAACCAACCTCCTGCTTATACATCTAACCCCTACCTGCTCCTTAAAAGTATCTAACCCTACCAGCTCCTCAAAGATATCTAACCCCACCTGCTCCATCATGACCTGTCTCTGTAGTGTCTAACCCCTACCTGATCCTTAATGACCTGTCTCTGGACTGTCTAACCCCTACCTGCTCCTTAATGATCCGTCTATGTACTATCTAACCCCTACCTGCTCCTTAATGACCTGGCTCTGTACTTTCTAACCCCTACCTTCTCCTAAGTGACCTGTCTCTATACTGTCTAACCCCTACCTGCTCCGTAATGACCTGTCTCTGGAGTTGATCATTCCAGTAGTTTTGTTAAAGGAAATCAGATGTTTTAGAATATGACCCAGTGGACATGTTTTTACTGTTGCATGCTATATTTTGGCTCTTATATCTGTGAGTATTAACATTTTACACTTGGCTCTTTCAAAGAATAATAAAAAGCTATAAAACGTGTCTTGTGTTTATGAAGAAGATATCATATGTTGTACCATTATTGAATTCGTCAACATATCGAATCAAGGGTCAACATATGGCAGAGAAGTGATCAGCACATCAATAAATAATGACCAATCAATTTTATCTACAGTTTGATACCTGAACTGTAAGAGGTATGATTCTTTCATGAGATTTCTGAATATTTTGTCATCATGTTTCCATGCTTCAGAAGGAGAGTGTGGACTCATGGATTCATCTTGATCTTAACATTCTCAACTACAAATTCTGTATAAAATACTTCAACATTCAACACTGCTTTCAGAATGAAAGATTGGATTAGGGTTAGTGAGGAAAGAAAGAAGAGACTATCCTAACTGAATATGCTCTAATATTAATATTATTAAAGTATTTAAACTCACAGCCTTTCATACACTTGGTGGTGCTATCGATAGAGGTAGGCTTCAACACCTTGAAGAGATACTGTCTTATTGACTTTGATCCGTGTTTGACTTCGTTCAATGTCTCCTCTGGCCCCGAAACACAGAAAAGATTAATATAAAGACCTCCTTCTCCTCCTCGTTTCTCCTCCTCATTCTAACCCTACCCGCTAGAGGCCTCTGATCCCCGGCTCAGGGCGGAGTAGCACCGGCCTTCTGGCCGCTAGAGGCCGCTGGTTCCCGGCTCAGGGCGGAGGAGCACCGGCCTCCTGGCCGCTAGAGGCCGCTGATCCCCGGCTCAGGGCGGAGGAGCACCGACCTCCTGGCCGCTAGAGGCCGCTGGTTCCCGGCAGCAGAGCAAAGTAGCACCGGGGACTCGGAGCTTCAGTAGCTAGCCGCTAATCCCTTGAAACGCAGCAGGAATATTTGTTCTGTTCACTCGTTTCACACTTCGTTTCGTTTAGCATTGAATAATTAACGTGTTGTCGACAGCAGCTGCGGTACCAACCCCCCAACCGGTCTGTGTCCCGGGACCCGGACTGCGAGGACCAGGACTTTCAGGACCAGGCTACTAACCCACCCCCCCCGGTCCGGATGGTCTGAGCTCCGTCCCGGTGGATGTGTTCTGTCCGTGGTGAGTCATGTCAAACAGCCGGGCCCAGCAGCTGGCCGGCGGGGCCAGCTCCTCCGGGACCCCAAACACCAATGGGAGCTCGGCAGGGAATGTGGTGCCTTCCCGGGCGCTGACAGCAGCCGGTGAGGGGTCCATGTCCGCCGTTGAGGGTCCCCTGTCCTCCGGCGAGGGGCCCCTGTCGGTGCCCGTCCTGGCCGCCGTGCAGCAGGCTTCCCGGAGTGGCCTGGCTTCCCTGAGCCGGCCGACCTCCTCGTCCTCCGGCTCGGGTAAGAAGAGGTCTCTGCAGCCGGCGCCGCTCTACCCCGGCCTGCTCCACTCGTACGAGGACAAAAGCAACGACTTTGTTTGGTGAGATTTCTCCTTTTCCTCATCAAACTTGTGTTTGTATATCAGAGGAGAAGTCAACCAAACCAGTTCATCCCGTAATATACTGGTTCTTATCTCTGGTTTCCAGCCCCATCTGCTTCGAGATGATCGAGGAGGCACATATGACCAAATGCGGTCACAGCTTTTGGTGAGTTGAGCTAATCCCTGACTAATGGAGACCCCTGACTGTTGGTATTCATGGTTAAATTATAGCAGCTATGTGTTACAGTGTTTGTCATAATGCTGGCAGCTCTTTGTGATTAAGATGCGAGTGACAAGTAATGACATGCCCTGTAACCTGATTGCTCGAAATCTACAGGAAGCTTCAGAAAGACACCTCCCATTTCCTCTGAATCTTCAGATGGGATTGACTTTGCTGTCAATAACTGTAGTTGTTGTGTGTGCATGCATACACACACATGCCCAAACACATGTGCACACCCACACACACATGTGCACACACGCATGTATGCACACATATGCACGCCCACATATACACACCCACATGCACGCAGATACACAAGTGTGCTCACACGCATATTCACCCGCATACAGATGATAGACCCCTACCGCCTCACAGGCCGCTAAATAAAGTAGAAAGTAAAAGAATAAGTAATCCCTCTAATGTGCAGGGCAGGAGTACTTCCTGCTGGTGTGTAGTTCTTGAATCAGTACTTTCTGCTGGTGTGTAGTTCTTGAATCAGTACTTTCTGCTGGTCTGTAATTCTTGAATCAGTACTTTCTGCTGGGTCTGTAGATCTTGAATCAGTACTTTCTGCTGGTCTGTAGTTCTTGAATCAGTACTTTTTGCTGGACTGTAGTTCTTGAATCAGTACTTCCTGCTGGACTGTAGATCTTGAATCAGTACTTCCTGCTGGTGTGTAGTTCTTGAAACAGTACTTCCTGCTGACCATGTTCCTCTTCCTCTGCAGCTTCAAGTGCATCCGACAGAGTCTAGAGGACAGCAACCGCTGCCCCAAGTGTAACTACATCGTGGACAACGTGGACCAGCTCTACCCCAACTTCCTCGGTACGTCACTGAACTACATCTCCCATGATGCTTTGCGTGTCCTGTTCTCCTGATGGTGGTTGATGCTGGGTCTGACGCCTTGTTCGTGTTCCAGTGAATGAACTCATCCTGAAGCAGAAGCAGCGGTCAGAGGAGAAGAGGCTGAAGTTGGACCATCCTGTGAGTATTGGTTTTCCCTCTCATGTTGTCCCCCTGGGGGGCTAGTCGTCTGTCTCTGGGAGGCCGGGCGTCTGTCTCTGGTCCTGCTGGGGGGTCTCTAACGGGGTCTCCTGTCCCAGAACGGGTCCCGGTGGCAGGTGTTCCAGGACGTCCTGAGCCCCGAGCAGGAGAACATGGACCTGGCCAACATCAACCTGATGCTGGAGCTGCTAGTGCAGAAGAAGAAGCAGCTGGAGGCGGTGAGACTGGAACCGCTTACCAGTGACTAAACCATTGAGCTAAGCCTGTATCAGTACTACAGCCGTGTGTGTGTGTATGTGTGTTCTCCAGGAGTCCCAGGCCGCCCAGAGACAGATCCTGATGGAGTTCCTTAAGGAAGCGAGACGCAACAAGAGAGAGGTGAGACATCAGGCCTGCTCCATCTACAACCCCCAGAACGTCTCCCCCTGACCATTATGGCGCCTTTCCACCAGAGGGTTTCGGTTCGGTTCGCAAAGGTGCGGCACGGATCGCTTTTCCACCGCAAAAAGTGGGCGTGACCAGGACTGAGCCGTACTCGTCTCGCAGTACTCCTCCGTTGGGGTACTGAGACGCCTGAAAGGGTGCCGGCAAGTTCGAGCTACACGCCCTCCGTATATCGGTCGACAGAATCCTCACTTCCGGGCGACATGGAGATAAAAACCAACAAACAGTACCCACGATGTATTATTCTGTCGCGCAAAACTTTAACTTGGGCGAACAAGGAGGTGGAGACGTTCCTCTGCATTCTTGGAGAGGAAGACGTGCAGAGGGAGCTTGATGAAGCAGTTTTTATTGTTTTTATTTTATTGTTGATATTGAGCGGGGTACACTGGGTCGCGCTAGTATGATGTCACAATGTTTACATAGCTGCCGCGGTGTTCGACATCCAGCCTACCACAAGCGTACTGTTGGCGGTGGAAACCCGACCTCAGCTGACGTTGGCTATTCCGCCCCCTCACTACCGGACTGAGGCGAACCGAATCGAACTGCACCCTCCGGTGGAAATGCGCCATTAGGGCGACCAGCCAATGGAACGGGACTATTAGGGCGACCGGCCAATGGAACGGGATCGTTATAAAGCTACTTCAGGGGCCCCTAAACCAACACCAGCGTTCCAAGGAGCCCCCTCCATCAGGGCTTCTAAACCTGTATGAGTGCCCTGCTGCATCATGGGAGGCTGTGACCTCATGTCTGCTCCCTCCTCAGCAACTGGAGCAGCTGCAGAAGGAACTCAACTTCCTGGAGGACGACATCAAGCGCGTCGAGGTACTTCCTGTTTGTATCATGATAATATTCATGAGGTATGGTACCGTGTGACTCGTCTCCTCATCTCCTCACCTCCTCACCTCCTCACCTCCTCCAGGACATGAGCGGACACCACTCCCCACTGATGGAGGCCGAGTGCACCGTGCCCAACGTGGAGGCTCCGTCCCCGGCCCTCAGGTACACCTCCACCTGTAGACCACTAGCTCCGTCCCCGGCCCTCAGGTACACCTCCACCTTTAGACACTAGCTCCGTCAGCGGCCCTCAGGTACACCTCCACCTGTAGACACTAGCTCCGTCAGCGGCCCTCAGGTACACCTCCACCTGTAGACACTAGCTCCGTCAGCGGCCCTCAGGTACACCTCCACCTGTAGACACTAGCTCCGTCAGCGGCCCTCAGGTACACCTCCACCTGTAGACACTAGCTCCGTCCCCGGCTCTCAGGTATAATGGGCGATCATTTCGATTTCTATCATGCTGGTTTTACTGGGAAAAAGGGGAAAGAATGAATGGCAAAACTGTATTTATTTTCCTAACATTTATTGATGATGCTAGGTTCTAACTCATTAAAAGGTATCATGTCCCAGCAGCAGTCCGGTGTATTAACGTGTGTATTAAGGTGTGTATTAACGTGTATTTAGGTGTGTAATATCACGTTTGTTGTCCAGCAGCAGCAGCAGTCTGGTGGAGCCCCCAGACTACAGCCAGACCCCCGGCTTCATCGGAGCAGCTCCAGGCAGTCAGGTGACCAGGCTGTATAATAATATATAAACCAGAATCAGAAGCCATCATCATGGTTAACGAGCTGTAGTTATACAGGGATATGTGATATGTGTGGAAAGGTTCTTTATTGTCCAGTTATGATCTATTAAGATCTATTGATGTTGATCTAAGAATACTGTTTATAGATGAGCGATCTAGTTATGATATTTGAGTGATCTAGTTATGATGTATGTACGATCTAGTTATGGTATATTAATGATCCAGTCATGTTGTATGTACGATCGAGTAATGATATATTATTGATCTAGTTATGATTTTAGTTACAATCTATTGAGGATAAATTCCTGATTTCCTGATGTGTGTTGCAGGGTAAAAGACAGCCATGGTACAACAGCACTCTGGCCTCCAGAAGAAAGAGACTCACGGCTCATTTTGAGGATCTGGAACAGTGCTACTTCTCAAACAAGATGTCTCGCATCTCAGGTAGAATCACAGCCAGCCTAATGCCGGCTTCACTCCAGATCTATAGCCTAATGCCTGCTTATTCTGTATCTATAGTATACATCTCATCTCTCTTATTATGGGGCTTGTTTTAAGTCGAGAGGAGGAGGAGGAGCTCTGGCTAGTGTGTGTGTCTGTGTGTGTGTGTGTGTGTGTGGCTCTCTCTGGGTCTTGGTCAGGATGCCCGGACACCTCGTATCACAACGGTGCTCAATTCATAGACACTTTGGCTCATCCTAACGCTCACACAAAACAATGGTTTGGTGTGTAGACGAGGGGCGGAGCCTGGGCCAGCTGGACGACTTCATGGAGTGCCTTTCTAAGTTCACCCGCTACAACTCGGTCCGCCCCCTCGCCACCCTGTCCTACGCAAGCGACCTCTACAACGGCTCCAGCATCGTCTCCAGGTAGCCGCCTCAATGACCGCTCATCTCTTTGTATTAGTTTTGGGTTTGACCTCTGACCTCTCTGTTCATCTTGAGTTTGACCTCTGACCTCTCTGTTAGTATCGAGTTTGACAGAGACTGCGACTACTTTGCGATTGCCGGTGTCACTAAGAAGATCAAGGTGTTTGAGTACGGCATGGTGATCCAGGACGCGGTGGACATCCACTACCCGGTCAACGAGATGACCTGCAACTCCAAGATCAGGTAACCACCTCTTCCACTACAGCTCCACTACAGCTCCGCTATAGCTCCGCTATAGCTCCACTATAGCTCCACTACAGCTCCACTACAGCTCCACTATAGCTCCACTACAGCTCTACTATAGCTCTAGTATAATTCTACTACAGCTCCACTATAGCTCCACTAGAGCTCTACTACAGCTCTACTTTAGCTCTATCATAGCTCTACTACTATTCGTATGTAGCTCCACTAGAGCTCCGCTATAGCTCCGCTATAGCTCCACTATAGCTCTACTACTGCTCGTCTGTAGCTCTACTACAGCTCTACTACAGCTCCGCTGTAGCTCTACTATAACTACTATAGCTCTACTACAGCTCGACTGCAGCTCCAGTTCGTTTAATTATGTGTTTGCAATGTTTAATATATAGTTTAATATTGTGTTTAATGTCTAATATATAGTTTAATAATACCGTTTATAATGTTTAATATATAGTGGGGAAAAAAATATTGATGGTGTCTAATATAAAGTTGAATAATGTGTTTGTAATGTGTAGCTGTATCAGCTGGAGTAGCTACCACAAGAACCTGCTAGCTAGCAGTGACTACGAGGGAACCGTCATTCTGTGGGACGGGTTCACCGGCCAGCGATCCAAAGTCTACCAGGTACCGGACTATACTAGGAAATCTGTCTAGAGTTAGTCTACCAGGTACCGGACTATACTAGAACATCTGTCTAGAGTTAGTCTACCAGGTACCGGACTATTCTAGAACATCTAATCTAGAGTTAGTCTACCAGGTACCGGACTATTCTAGAACATCTAATCTAGAGTTATTCTACCAGGTACCGGACTATACGAGATCACCTAGTCTAGATTAGTCTACCATTTACCAGACTATACTAGAACATGTAATCTAGAGTTAGTCTACCAGGTACCAGACTACACTAGAACATATAGTCTAGATTAGTCTACCATTTACCTGACCATACTAACATGTAATCTAGAGTTAGTCTACCAGGTACCAGACTACACTAGAACATATAGTCTAGATTAGTCTACCATTTACCTGACCATACTAACATGTAATCTACAGTTAGTCTACTAGGTAGCAGACTACACTAGAACATCTAGTCTAGATTAGTCTACCATTTACCAGACCATACTAACATGTAATCTAGAGTTAGTCTACCAGGTAGCAGACTACACTAGAACATATAGTCTAGAGTTGGTCTACCAGGTACCGCACTATACTAGGACATCTAGTCTAGAGTTACCTGTAGTCTAGGATTATCCGATTATATCTAATGTATCTATACTGCTGAGAGGCATGTGTTAACATGTTGTGTTTCCAGGAACATGAAAAGCGATGCTGGAGTGTTGACTTCAACCTGATGGATCCTAAACTGCTGGCATCCGGCTCTGATGACGCCAAAGGTTAGTATGACTTCATGTTCTGTTCCATGGTTTACGTTGTGCAACAGTGAAGTTGTGTTGTGTTAGTGAAGTCTTGTTTTGTTGTGTTACAGTGAAGTCTAGATGTGTTACAGTGAAGTCTTGTTGTGTTACAGTGAAGCTGTGTTGTTGTTACAGTGACGTTTTGTTACAGTGAAGCTTTGATTGTATAAAGCAAAGTTGTGTTACAGGGAAGCTGTGTTACAATATTAGAGAGAAGTTGTGTTACAGAGAAGTTGTGTAACATTGCAGCTGGGTTGTTATGTTGTGTTAGAGTGAAGCTGTGTTTTGTAAAGGCCCATTCACACCCTACGGTAAATACGGATACGGACCGTTTCGTCCGGTCCCGGAGGTGTTTCGTCCGTCAATGGGTCCGTCGCCTCTGAGCTCACGAATCCGGAGTGCTCCGCGAGAACCGGAGCAATACCAGCGGAAACCGAGGCGGCAGTATAGTCAGAAGACAGACCATTCGCGAAAATAGATAGAGTAGTATAATATCTGATATGTATCTATATTGTATTTCAGGTTTTATACTTGTATCATACTATATACCTGACCTTTTTATTTTATTGTTCCCCTGCTTTGGCAATGAGTTGTAACTGGTCATTTAACAACATTTTGAGGAGATAATCTGCGGGTTGGTGAGGGGTGTCACATGCCACCGCCGCCTAGGCCTACACATTTTGCACTTTTTTTGGCCAATTTCGGATGACACAAAACAAAATCATCTCTCCAGATGTCATGTTTGCGATTGTCTATGCCGTTAATTTGTGAAACGACAGTCACTGCCCTCTAGAGGATGTATTGTGTAACATCCATAACAACGCTCAAACCGGACGGAGGTATACTATGGAGGGTAGTCCCGGAGGCAACGCTTGGTACGGACCGACGCATTTCGTCCGGATCCGGAAGTATGAATCGGCCTTTAGAGTGGAGCTGTGTTGTGTTACAGTGCAGCTGTGTTCTTGTGTGACAGTGAAGATGTGTTATGTTGTCCTACAGTGACGGTGTGTTGTTGTGTTGTGTTACATTTAAGCTGTGTTGTGTTACATGGAAGTTGTGTTGTGTTACAGTGAAGCTGTGTTGCTGTGTTACAGTGAAGTTGTGTTATTGTGTTACAGTAAAGCTGTGTTGTGTTATAGTGAAGCTTTGTTGTGTTGTGTTGTAGTGAAGTTGTGTTGTGTTATATTGTGTTACATTGAACCTGTGTTATTGTGTTACTTTAAAGCTGTGTTGTGTTATAGTGAAGTTGTGTTACAGTGAAGTTGTATTGTGTTACAGTGAAGCTGTGTTGTGTTATATTGTGTTACAGTGAAGTTGTGTTGTGTTATATTGTGTTACAGTGAAGCTGTGGTCCACTAACCTCGACAACTCGGTGGCGAGCATCGAGGCGAAGGCCAACGTCTGCTGCGTAAAGTTCAGTCCGACCTCCCGATACCACCTTGCCTTCGGCTGCGCAGGTAACTAGTAATGTTAATACCTCCTCACCTTTGGCTGCGTAGTTAACTAGTACTGGTTAACTTTATACCAGTTACCTATACTATACCAGCTTCCCTCCGGCTGCGCAGGTAACTAGTAATGTTAATACCTCCTCACCTTTGGCTGCGTAGTTAACTAGTACTGGTTAACTTTATACCAGTTACCTATACTATACCAGCTCGCCTTCGGCTGCGCAGGTAACTAGTAGTTAACTAGATACCAGCTAATTAGTGATTAACTATATAGCAGCTAGTAACAATGTACCACCTCACCTTAGGCTTTGCACGCATAACGAGTGGTTCATTATATACCAGCTAACTAGTGGTTATCTATATACCAGCTAACTAGTGGTTAACTATATACCAGCTAACAAGTGGTTAACTATATTACTATAGACCAGCTAACTAGTAGTTAACTATTACTATACAACTATATACCACCTGGTTTTCGGTTACATTATTGTTGTCTAGACCAGTCTTTATTTATTCAACACAAAGCATGTTTTTGATAGTACTGAATGTTTGTTTTATTCTGATAATTTTACTTGTAACATTGAATCTAGTTGAAAGGCTAACGTGCATTGAGTTTGTTTTACTGATGAGAGGAAATAAAAACAACATGTTAACTCTGGCTAAATGCATTTATTTGGTCTCATTTATAAAGTATTTAATGTGTTTATTATGCTTTCAATAACAAGTGCATAAAACAAAGTTGTGATTTATCTCTTCAAAATGGCTGGTTTAAGTTCATATATAAGGGGACGCGGAATTGGCAGTAAAAACGTTCACTAAACTGACACGCTCTCTACCAGTCGCTCTCCTCGCTCGTCCACTCAATCGCTGACGTTCCACACACACACACACACACACACACACACACACACACACACACACACACACACACACACACACACACACACACACACACACACACACACACACACACACACTCACTCTCAAGTTCTGATAAATAAAATGTATAAATGCAACTTAAGCTATGAAACTCAAAGTCCTTTGAACAAAAACACAATAAACCTCCCCCAAAAAACATATCTGCCAATGCCTAACGTCCGCCGATAATATCGGCCCGCCGATAATTCGGTCGGGATCTAGTGTGTGCGTGTTCCAGACCCTTGTCTCCATGACTGTGTGTGTGTGTGTGTGTGTTCCAGACCACTGCGTCCACTACTACGACCTGAGGAACACTAAACAGCCCATCATGGTGTTTAAGGGCCACAGGAAGGCCGTTTCCTACGCCAAGTTCGTCAACGGGGAGGAGATCGTCTCCGCGTGAGTAGCTGACCTCCTCCTCCCGGACACTAGGTGTTCACTCCCCTCCTCCTCACTAGTTCTTCACTCTCCTCCTCCTCCTCCTCCTCCTCCTCCTCCTCCTCCTCCTCCTCCTCCTCCTCCTCCTCCTCCTCCTCCTCACTAGGTGTTCCCTCCTCTTCCTCCTCCTCCTCCTCCTCACTAGGTGTTCCCTCCTCCTCCTCCTCCTCCTCCTCCTCCTCCTCACTAGGTGTTCCCTCCTCCTCCTCCTCCTCCTCCTCCTCCTCACTAGGTGTTCCCTCCTCCTCCTCCTCCTCCTCCTCCTCCTCCTCCTCCTCCTCCTCCTCCTCCTCCTCCTCCTCCTCACTAGGTGTTCCCTCCCCCTCCTCCTCCTCCTTCTTCTCCTCCTCACTAGGTGTTCACTGGTCTGGTGCAGTGACACTCAGACTTCCTCAAAACTGTGGAACGTCAACAAGCCTCACTGTATGAACTAGTAGTGGTTAACTAGCAGTGGTTAACTAGCAGTGGTTATGTCTGCAGGTCTACAGACAGCCAGCTGAAGCTGTGGAACGTCAACAAGCCTCACTGCCTCCGCTCCTTCAAAGGTCACATCAACGAGAAGAACTTTGTGGGCCTCGCCTCCAATGGAGACTACGTAGCCTGTGGTAGGACTACTACACCTTAATAACTACACCTTTACTACTACTACACTTTAATAACTACACCATTACTGCTCCAACTTTAGTAATACGTAGACTGTGGTAGTACTACTACACCTTTACTGCTACACCTTTATTAATACGTAGTTTGTGGTAGGACTCCTACATTTTTACTACTACTACTACACCTTTATTACTACACCTGTACTACTGCTACACCTTTATTACAACGTAGCCTGTGTTAGGACTGCTCCCTTTTTTACTACACCTTTTCTACTAATACTGCATCTTTAGTGCTACTACACCTTCACTACTACAACACCTTTATTACTACATAGCCTGTTGAAGTACTACTCCACCTTTACTACTACGTATGCTGCAGTAGGACTATAGCACCTTTACTACTGCACCTTTACTACTACACCTTTTACTACTACACTACACAAAAAGTACACAAAAGTAGAGCCCGACCGATATAGGATTTTTAAGACCGATACGAATATTTCGTGATTTAAAAATCTGATAGGCCGTTTCTGGATTTTTTATATATATATATATATAAAAAATCCAGAAACTCGCAACAAATCAAACAGATTTCCCTAACATTGGTTATTTGTAGTTATCCTTTAAATCCTTTTCACTCTCAGCTAACACATAACAGCAAAACTGGATATGGTAGCCCTGAATTAAGTCATGCTTATCGACTTTAGAGAATTGATGGGGATGTTCTTTTAATTGTTATTCAAGCAATGTATGTCTCGTGACAGTTGCCAACTTACCATGAACACTTTTGCACACATGAACAACACCGATGCTCTCCGTCGATCTCCGTCATTCACTCTGCCTAACTCTGGCTTTTTTTTTTTTGATTCATTTATCGGCCATTATAAATGCCGATACCGAATAGTTAGAAAAATGCCTAATATCGGCCTGACAATATATCGGTCGGGCTCTACACGAAAGCACACCTTTTCTCTGAGGCCTATGGCCCCTAACTCAGGACCCCACCCAGCGCCTTGCGCATTTTGCACTCACTCACTTGCCCACACATACACCCTCACCTCCCACTCTAGTGAAGCGACCTTGAGTATCCTGAAAGGCGCTATATATAATAGATTTTTATTATTATTATTATTCTTTAACGTTCTCCAGGGAGCGAGAACAAGCCTGTCTGCTGTAAGGTTCTCTGTTCTGTTCCCCAGGGAGCGAGAACAACTCTCTGTACCTGTACTATAAGGGTCTGTCCAAGACGCTGCTGACCTTCAAGTTCGACACGGTGAAGAGCGTTCTGGACAAGGAGCGCAAAGACGACGACACCAACGAGTTTGTCAGCGCGGTCTGCTGGAGGGCCCTGCCGGACGGGGTAACTACACCCAAACCACACCTACTCCCCAACTACACCCAAACTACTCCTACACCCAAATTACACCTACTCCTTGGCTACACCCAAAATACACCTACTCGCTAACTACACGCAAACCACCTACTCCCTGGCTTCACCCAAACTACTCCTACACCCAAACTACACCTACTCCCCAACTACACCCAAACTACTCCTACACCCTAACTACACCCAAGCTACACCTACTCCCTAACTAAATCCTACCTACACCCTGACCACACCCTACAGCCACCCTAACCACACCTGAGGATGGCTGAGTCTGTTATGTTTTTTCATTCTATTTGAAAGCTCAAACATCAAATATAATAATCGTATTCCTTCAGGAATCAAACGTGCTGATTGCTGCCAACAGTCAAGGAACCATCAAAGTGAGTTACTGTGTGTACTGTGTTGGTTTGTAGTGTGTTACTGTTTGGTGTGTAGTGTGTTGGTGTTTACTGTTTGATGTGTAGTGTGTACTGTGTTGGTGTTCAGTGTGTTGGTGCTGATTTTTTTTGCGTTTGACGTGTTGTGTTGTTGTGTTTTAGCGTGTTTGTATTTATTGTGTGTTGTGTTGATGTGTGGTTGTGGTCCTCCTCTCTTCAGGTACTGGAGCTGGTCTGAGGGGTTCCATCACAGCGGACAGTAGACCTCCACCCACTAGGAGGTGGAGGTGGTGTTCTTCTCCGAAGAGGTGGTGGTGTTCCTCCACCACTAGGAGGAGGAGGAGGTGGTGTTCCTCCATCCACTAGGAGGAGCTGGTGGTGGCCTTTCTCCTGCTAACGGTTGAGGAGCAGGTGGAGGTGATCGGGACGTGAAGCACAAAGACCTCCAGCCCTTTAACGACGACCACACCTGGACGAACGCCCTCATCCACCTGCAGCCAATGAACCACCACCACCCCTTTACTGCGACCACGCAGTCCTCCACCTGGAGCCCCGAACCACCACCACCCCTTTACTGAGACCACGCCCTCCTCCAGCTGCAGGCCCTGACTCAAACTACAGTGAACTACAGTAAAGCAGTACCACTCCACAGTTCTCTAGTACTCTCACTATTCCAACATACAATCACAAAGAAACTCTGAAATGAAAGAGGAATCCTTAGAAAGCTTCTGTTGGTGTTTGTAATAAATGTCAGTGATCACATGACCTCCTGATGGTCAGAGCGGTGCTCCTCCTCTCGCTCTGCGTTGTGAAGCACAGGTTGGTAGAAGAGGCCGTCTAGGACACAGTCTGTATCTACGGTGTACACAAGACCTCTTTCAGGTCCTTTGACACATCACAGGTTCACCCATCAAAAATGAAGCTGTTCAGACGATGGAGCCCAGAATACCATCACCCTCTGCTGGTCCACCAGGCTGCTGTGTTCAGACTAACCCCCCCCCCCCCATGGACAGTATGTAGTATGGCAAACAGCCGTATTTTATCTGAAATGCCAATGAGGCGTTTGCTTTTGTATACCAAAATAAATTATTAAGAAAGTACTGTGTGTTTTCCTTATCAGATATACAATACATTTATTTCACATGCATTTAGGAATATTTCTGTATTGATAGACTGGAAATGATATTTCCTGTCAAATGTATTATACGGGTGGAACAAAAGTCCGCCTCCGTCTGATTCTCGGGGACGGTTTAGGCTGTTGCAGCCATAGCCAGTTCCCTTGAAGCGAAACCGGATGCCTTGACTCCACTGAACAGCTTGCCGTGACCAGAGCTGAACTCGTTTACCTTCTGACGGAACCAGCTCTAGAGGAGAGGAACGTTCCGCGGTGACAATGGGAGTACCAAAGTTCTACCGCTGGATCTCCGAGAGATACCCGTGTCTGTCCGAGGTGGTGAAGGAGCACCAGGTAACATGATGCTAACCTGTTAGCTCTACTGCTAAACAACACAGTGCTATCCTGTTAGCTCTGCTGCTACACAACACAGTGCTAAATAAAACAGTGCTATCCTGTTAGCCCTGCTGCTATACAACACAGTTCTAACCTTTTAGCTCTGCTGCTACAGAATACTGGCTAGCCCTTTAGCTCTACGAGCTACTGATCAAACATAGATGCTAACCTGGTAGCTCCACTGGCGGCTGTGGCAAAGGGAGAGCTGGTTCTATTCCTGGAGGGCAGGAGGGAGCACGGAGGTGACCCTTGTTCTGGTTCTACTGAGCAGAACCTTCTAGGGTCAGATGGTACGGGGTCGGTGTTGAAGGTCTCTGAATGGAGGTGTACTCCTCAGGGACCTCCCGTGATTGGTTCTCCCGGTCTCACCAGCCATCCAGTAGATGACGCCTGGTGTCAATCAACCAGTGTCTTCTAAACACTATCCCCAACTCCTCACTGTTAACCCCAACTCCTCACACTATCCCCAACTCCTCACTACTAACCCTGTCTGCTCTCTACTAACCCCATCTCCTCACTGCTAACCCCATCTCCTTGTTGGTACTGACATTATCTACCTGACCTGTCTGTTCAGATCACAGAGTTCGATAACCGCCACCTGTCCATGTGTGTTCAGATCCCAGAATTTGATAACCTCTACCTGTCTGTGTATCATACTATGTGTGTGTTCAGATCCCCGAGTTTGATAACCTCTACCTGTATGTGTATCATACTATGTGTGTGTTCAGATCCCAGAATTTGATAACCTCTACCTGTATGTGTATCATACTATGTGTGTGTTCAGATCCCAGAGTTTGATAACCTCTACCTGTATGTCTATCATACTATGTGTGTGTTCAGATCCCAGAGTTTGATAACCTCTACCTGGACATGAACGGGATCATCCATCAGTGCTCCCACCCCAACGATGAGGACGTCCACTTCCGCATCTCTGAGGAGAAGATCTTTGCAGATATCTTCCACTACCTGGAGGTCCTGTTCCGCACCATCAAACCCCAGAAGGTGTTCTTCATGGCGGTGGATGGCGTGGCTCCCAGGGCCAAGATGAACCAGCAGAGAGGACGCCGTTTCAGGTAGACTCTGTTCTGATAGACTACTGGGTCCTACTGAGTTACTACTACTGATGATCCAGGACCTCTAGGGTCAGATGGTCAGGACCTCTAGGGTCAGAGAGGTTCTGATCCTAACCCTGCCAGGGTTTGCTCTGCCTGGCTACTGTTCTTGATATCTATATTAATAACTTGTGACCATGTTGATAATGATGATATCGACCCTCCTCCTGCAGGTCTGCCAAGGAAGCAGAAGATAAGATCAAGAAAGCTCTGGAGAAAGGAGAGATCCTCCCCACAGAGGCTCGCTTTGACTCCAACTGTATCACCCCAGGTACACACTAGGGATTTTACTTTTGCCCAAAAATCATATTCAAAGTTTGTTTGTTTATTAATATTAATATTCGAATATATTCAAATATTTATTCATAATATTTTGACCATTAAATGCCTTCAGTAAGACCTGGATTGGGCTTCGCGAGGTTTGTTTACCGGCATTGCTATGGTTACCGGTCTTGCATGTTCCAACGGTTTATTAGGTTTCTAATAAATCGCTGGCTAGTGGCTAATCAATACTTCATTCACTGCCTCTTCCGTGGTCATTACAATATTATGAATAGACTGCGTCGGGTTCTCCGACGTCTCTCCCTCTTGGCCTGCCCATAACAGGTTCGAAAATTAAGGGCTGCCTAATATTTGTTCGAATTTTGATTTATTTTTTGATATTCGAATTATATTCGAATAACGAAGTTCGGAGTCACAGCCCTAGTACACACACACACACTAACACACACACCACCTAACCCAGGTACAAGCACGCACACACACACGCGCGCGTATACGCACGCTGTAATGGGAAAATTATATTTTCAGATTCTGTTTCTGTAACTGCCATTTGGTGATTAAGCCTTTTCGCTGACACCATTGGGGTGGTCAAGGGTCAAAGGGTCCAACTGAGAAGTCACCACTATGAGACCCCACACTATAAATGTCAATCAGCAAGTCAAATAATGTTTACTTAAAGGACAGTTTCCTGTATTCTCATTAAGGACAAGAATGCATAAGGGGATCTCTGCTCCATCATGCTCGGTATACCCTGGCACAAAGGTTAACGTTAGATAACGCTAGGGACACTAGAGTGGCTAGACAATGCAAGGAAAATGAGACAGCTTACATGATGGAGGGGAAACAATATGATTGATTTTTCTATCACACACCATGTGTGGAGTAGAGCCGATCTCAGCATTTCTAAGAAGTCCTTGCATTAGACAATGTGTCGGACCAACCTAGTACACACAAACTAACTCACAGGTACACACACACACACACACTAACCCAGGTACACTCACACTAACTCACAGGTACACACACCAACCCAGGGACACTCACACTAACACACAGGTACACTCACACTAACTCATAGGTACACACACACTAACCCAGCGACACTCACACTAACACACAGGTACACACACCAACCCAGGGACACTCACACTAACACACAGGTACACACATACTAAATCACAGGTACACACACCAACCCACACTAACACACGTACACACACCAACCCAGGTACACAAAGCAACCCAAGTACACACACACACTCACACAGGTACACACACACTTGCACACACACAACACAGATACACACACATTAATACAGGTACACACACTAGGGATGCCACGGTATGCGGTATTACCGGTGTTACCGGTGTTGAGGACAACACAGATTATTCGGCAAGTTTTTCTTTTGTTTATTTTCAGTAATAAAAAAAAAATCAGAAATGAATGATCTATAATTAATTATAATTAAGAAAATAAAAATTTAATAATAGATGGATATAATAAAAGATAGGCTACTTAATAAACCGTTGGAACACACAAGACCGGTAAACATAGCAACGCCGGTAAACGAACCCCGCGAAGCCCAATCCCTACGAGAGCTCCCCGCGCTACGGCAATCCGGAGGCGCACAGCTTTTGGCTGCGATATTATATATACAATTACATTATACTATTATATATAGAACGTTATAAGACGCTGTCACCGAGAATTGGTGCGCTGCCAGACGCTGTCACCGAGTGTGAGAGGAGAGTTGACGGAGAAGATGGCGGTTGACCTAGTTTCAAAGTTTATACCGTTTATACTCGGTAATACCGGTGTTGACACGAGTGTATTACTCTGTGTGAAAATGTCCACACCGCGGCAACCCTAACACACTAACACACACACCCGTACCCAGGTAGGGTACACACACACTAACGTACCCTAACCCAGGTACACACACAACAGAGTTAGGGTGCTGTTGAAACCTGTGTGTCCCTAGAGCAAGGGTGGTGCTGAACCCTGTGTGTCCCTAGGGTCAGGGGGTGGTAAACCCTGTGTGTCCCTAGGGTCAGGGTTAGGCTGGTGTTAAACCCTGTGTGTCCCTAGGGCAAGGGGGGTGTAGGTTGGTGTTAAACCCTGCACAATTTGAATTTGCTCAGCGAGTCACTCTGGAAACGAGCAATATACTTGTATCAATCACATCACTGTATCAATATAGGCGGGCCAAAAGCGTTGGTGTTTTACCGACCGGATACGGCAAGAGTCTTATCTATTAGGTTAGCTCCACTGGTCTGGATACGTCAGCCCTTGTATTCTTCTCATATTTTCAAATGCATGCTTGGTGCCGCCCCTCGAGTTGGGCCATTGTCATTACTCGTTGCCAGACCCTACTGCTTTCTAGATGTGGGTCTGGATTTCCAGGCTAAGCCTCCCTCAATTTACATCATAAAAATTACCCAATGATGATAACAAATGTAACAATGTCTCACTTTAAATAAATGAACATTTATTGAACTGTCTGTAAATCATGCCAGGAAAAAAAAAAAAACGGTCGATACCGATACACGTAAAAACGCAAATATCAGCCGATTATATCGGCCGGCCGATATATCGGTCGATCACTAGTCTCTAGGGTCAGGGAGGTGTTGAACCCTGTGTGTCCCTAGGGTCAGGGTTAGGGGGTGTTAAACCCTGTGTGTCCCTAGGTACGGACTTCATGGCGCGGCTCCAGGACCAGCTCCAGTACTTCGTGAACAGCAAGCAGACGTCAGACCGCAGCTGGCAGGGTGTCCAGGTGTACCTGTCCGGGCACGAGGTGAGACACCCCTACTGGAGGTACCCTGACCCCTACTGGAGGTACCCTGACCCCCTCTGGAGGTACCCTGACCCCCTACTGGAGGTAACCTGACCCCCTACTGGAGGTACCCTGACCCCCTACTGGAGGTACCCTGACCCCCTCTGGAGGTACCCTGACCCCCTCTGGAGGTACCCTGACCCCCTACTGGAGGTACCCTGACCCCTACTGGAGGTACCCTGACCCCCTCTGGAGGTACCCTGACCCCTACTTTTCTGGGGGTACATGTTATTGATCTGGAGCTACATGTTATTGGTCTGGAGGTACATGTTATAGATCTGGAGGTACCATGTTATTAGTCTAGAGGTACATGTTGTTAATCTGTTATTGATCTAGAGGTACCAGGTTATTGGTAACCTGGTACCTCCCCGATCAATAACATCATAGGTGGTACTGATCTGTCAGGGTGATGCAACGTCTGATTATTGATTATTGATGTCTTAATGATTCAAGACTCCGGGGGAAGGGCTGATTATTGATTAATGATGTCTAAATGATTCTGGGGAGGGGCTGATTATTGATTAATGATGTCTTAATGATTCCAGACTTCTGGGGAAGGAGCTGATTATTGATCAATGATGTCTTAATTTTTCCAGACTCCGGGGGAGGGGGAACATAAGATCATGGAGTTCATCCGCTCAGAGAACGCCCGGCCAGGTCACGACCCCAACACCCGCCACTGCCTATACGGCCTGGACGCAGATCTGGTGGGTGGGGGGGGGGGGGGGGTCTGTATTTGATTCAGATCAGGGTGTGTGTGTGTGTCATGTTAGGTCTGTTAGCCCGCTAATGAGTTAGTTGATTGTGTTTGTAGATAACGCTAAGTCTGTTAGGCTGCGTGTGTGTGTGTGTGTGTGTGTGTGTGTGTGTGTGTGTGTGTGTGTGTGTGTGTGTGTGTGTGTGTGTGTGTGTGTGTGTGTGTGTGTGTGTGTGTGTGTGTGTGTGTGTGTGTGTGTGTGTGTGAATCTAGGTCTGTAAGCCCGATAATAAGATGGTGGATCTGTGTGTGTGTGTGTGTGTAGATCATGCTAGGTCTGACCAGCCATGAGCCTCACTTCTCCTTACTGAGGGAGGAAGTTCGCTTTGGAGGGAAGAAATCCCAGAAGAGGTAAATACTTTTTATATCATCCATAGTAAATATGTTTTTATCATCTCTGGTAAATATGTTTTATATTCTCTTTGGTAAATACTTTTTATATATTCTCTGGTAAATATGTTTTTATCATCTCTGGTAAATATGTTTTATATTATCTCGATGTAAGTTGTATCTATTTGGATATTGTATACTCTATACAGTGAGAATATGTTCTTTATCTCGAGGATAGGGTAGGTTCCATGAAAAGGGTGTTGTATATCCGTAGGATAAGGTAGGTTCTATGTGTAATGTGCTGTATATCTGTAGGATAAGGTAGGTTCTATGTGTAATGTGCTGTATATCTGTAGGATAAGGTAGGTTCTAAGTGTAATGTGCTGTATATCTGTAGGATAAGGTAGGTTCTATGTGTAATGTGCTGTATATCTGTAGGATAAGGTAGGTTCTAATGTGCTGTATATCTGTAGGATAAGGTAGGTTCTATGTGTAATGTGCTGTATATCTGTAGGATAAGGTAGGTTATATGTGTAATGTGCTGTATATCTGTAGGATAAGGTAGGTTCTAATGTGCTGTATATCTGTAGGATAACTGCCCCAGAGGAGACCACCTTTCACCTGCTGCACTTGTCCCTGATGAGAGAATACATCGACTACGAGTTCTCTGCTCTCCGGGTGAGACGCACACACAATCAGTCAGCCATCGATGAACATCCGAAGGATGTTATAAAAGGGACTGTGCCGAAGCAGTTGGACCCTTGGCTGCTCTACCCTCCCCAGGGGGTCAAGATAACAGGCCTCAGTTACCGCCTTTAAACACACCGACAAAGTGGGGTCGCCGAGAGGCTCACGCCAACAAATGGCAATGAGAGAAACAAGACCACCCCATGTTATAGCTCACTCAGTGTTATAGATCACTGCATGTTATAGATCACTACATGTTATAGCCCAATGACTGAGCCCTTGCTGCAGACCCAGATCGGGTTCCCGTACGACCTGGAGCGGATCATCGATGACTGGGTCCTCATGGGCTTCCTGGTGGGGAACGACTTCATCCCTCATCTCCCTAACCTCCACATCAACCACGACGCACTGCCCCTGCTGTACCGGACCTACATCAGCGTGCTGCCCCAGCTGGGAGGTGAGGCCCTCAATGCACTTCCTGACCCTGACCCTGACGCTTAACCTGACCCTAGCCGTAACGCTGACCCTAAACCTAACCCTGACCCTGCTTACCCTGACCCTGCTTACCTTGACCCTAGCCCTGACCCTGACCCTTATGCGAACCCTGACCCTGGACCTGACCCTGACCCTAGTCTCTTGCTCTTAAACATGAAGTTATATACTGTACTGCAAACAAACCTGAAGGGGATTGCCCCCAATCTTTTCCCCACAATGTCTCAGACCTTAAGTAGGTGAAACCTTAGCCTTTAGACTTTGTGTTCCTTGAGAAAGAAGACGCTGTATCCAAACAACCAGACCAAAGGAATGAGTTTGTTACATGCTGTGATGTATTCCAGGTTACCTGAACGAGAACGGACATCTGAACCTCGGGAACTTTGAGAAGTACCTTGAGAAGCTCTCAGAGGTAGGGCCCTGCATTACTACCTGCTTTCATTATCCATTAGGATGAGGAATGCATTACCTCCTTCTTTAATTATCCGTGAGGTAGGACCCTGCATTACCTGCTGCTTCCATTATCCATAAGGTGTTAGTTAGCTTCACCCCTGCTCGCTCCGGATCTGCTCCCCCAAACATAGAGCCTTACAGTATTTAGAATATTGACCTGGGATGTGGATGCATCGGTGCAACATGTCTGTGATGAATCAGCTGAATCCAAGTGTCCGGTAACCACTGTGCGTCTGTCACCCGGTGCCTCTAGTTCGACAGAGAACACTTCAACGAGGTGTTTGTGGACCTCAAGTGGTTCGAGAGCAAAGTGGGCAACAAGTACCTGAACGAAGCGGCCGGACGGGCGGCCGAGAAGGAGGCCGGCAGCAAGAAGGCCAAGAAGAGAGAGGTGAGGCCTGGGCCTGGGGGAGAGAGAGAGGGGCTGGTCTAGAGCGGGACTGGTCTAGAGCCCTGGGGCGGTGGGGGTAGAGGGTATGGGGGGGGTAGAGGGGTATTCAGGTATGTGAACTCCTGTGTTTAAAGGGGAACTCCTGTGTTTGTTTGTAGGAGGCGGCTCTCTGTCTGGCAGGGCTGGCCTCAGCCAATAAGGAGCCCCCAGAGGAAGAAGAGGAGGAAGATGATATATTTGAGTCTGAGCTTCGGCAGTACAAACGCACCTACTACATGACCAAGATGGGCGTGGACGTAGTGTCAGAGTGAGCGCGAACACACACACACACACACTGTGAGCATGTTGTGGAAATGATGTAATGTATTCATAAGTGTTTCAATGCAAGTTCAGTGTTTGATGTCTCTGTGCAGTGACTTCAGTGTGTGATGTGTCTGTGCAGTGACTTCAGTGTGTGATGTGTCTGTGCAGTGACTTCAGTGTGTGATGTGTCTATGTGCAGTGACTTCAGTGTGTGATGTGTCTCTGTGCAGTGAGTTCCTGTCCGGCCAGGCCCGGTGTTACGTGGAGGGGATCCAGTGGATCCTTCACTACTACTACCATGGAGTCCAGTCCTGGAGCTGGTGAGACTCCACTGTCTGTGTCCAGGGCCTCATCCACGGGACAACACAGGACCTTTAAGATCAGGGGCTAGTACCAGTTGTAGTACTAGAAGCTGTATGCTAAATAGTACGAGGAGCTAGTATAACATCTAGCACTAGGAGCTAGTATACTAACTAGCACTAGGTGCTAGTATACTATCTAGCACTAGGAGCTGGTATACTATCTAGCACTAGGAGCTGGTATATTAACTAGCACTAGAAGCTAGTCTCAATATTAGTACTAGGAGCTAGTATACTAACTAGCACTAGGTGCTAGTATACTAACTAGCACTAGGTGCTATTATACTATCTAGCACTAGGAGCTGGTATACTAATTAACAATAGGAGCTGGTATATGAACTAGCACTAGGAGCTTGTATACTAACTAGCACTCGGTGCTATTGTACTAACTAGCACTCTGTGCTAGTGTACTACCTAGCAGTGTATTAACTAGTACTACTTTGTGTTCCAGGTACTACCCCCACCACTACGCCCCCTTCCTGTCCGACATCAGGAACATCGCTGACCTGAGGTTGACCTTTGACATAGGCCGACCCTTCATGCCCTTCCAGCAGCTGCTGGCCGTGCTACCAGCAGCGAGCAAAGACCTGCTACCCCAGAGCTACAGGGTAACACACGCACACACACACTACCTCAGAGCTACAGGGTAACACACGCACACACACACTACCTCAGAGCTACAGGTTAACACACACACACAACCCATGAGCTACAGGGTAACACACGCACACACACAGGGTCATACAGATGCACAGAGGGTAACACACGCACACACACACTACCTCAGAGCTACAGGGTAACACACACACACTACCCATGAGCTACAGGGTAACACACACACTACCCCAGAGCTACAGGGTAACACACACACACTACCCATGAGCTACAGGGTAACACACACACACACACACACTACCTCAGAGCTACAGGGTAACACACACACACTACCCATGAGCTACAGGGTAAAACACACACACTACCTCAGAGCTACAGGGTAACACACACACACTACCTCAGAGCTACAGGGTAACACACACACACTACCCCAGAGCTACAGGGTAACACAGTACTAACAGAGTTTCTCCTAGCCCCTGATGACCAGTGACAGCTCGTCCATCATCCAGTACTACCCGCTGGACTTCAAGACTGACCTGAACGGGAAGCAGCAGGAGTGGGAGGCTGTGGTGCTCATCCCCTTCATCGACGAGGTACCGACACTTAGTACCTTCTCTGTAGGTCTGTTGGCAGTCTGTTAGTTACTTCTGTTTATAGACCTTTACCAGTCTGTTTACAGTCCTTTAACAGTCTGTTAGTTACTTCTGTTTATAGACCTTTACCAGTCTGTTTACAGTCCTTTACCAGTCTGTTTACAGTCCTTTACCAGTCTGTTTACAGTCCTTTAACAGTCTGTTAGTTACGTCTGTTTACAGTCCTTTACCAGTCTGTTTATAGTCTGTTTAGTTACTTCTGTTTATAGTCTGTTTAGAGTCTGCATAGGCTGTTTACAGTCCGTTTAGTCTGTTTACAAATTGTTTAGTCTGTTTACAGTCTGTTAACAATCTGAGCTTCTTTACAGGGTGTTTATTGTCTTTACAGTCTGAGCCTCTTTACAGGGTGTTTGCTCTCTTTACAGTCTGAGCCTCTTTACAGGGTGTTCGCTCTCTTTACAGTCTGAGCCTCTTCACAGGGTGTTCGCTCTCTTTACAGACTGAGCCTCTTTACAGGGTGTTTGCTCTCTTTACAGACTGAGCCTCTTTACAGGATTTTTAGTCTCTTTACAGGTTGTTTAGTCCTTTTACAGGGTGTTTAGTCTCTTTACAGGGTGTTTAGCCTCCTTAGAGTCTGAGCCTCTTAACAGGGTGTTCTCTATCTTTACAGTCTGAGCCTCTTTACAGGGTGTTCACTCTCTTTACAGTCTGAGCCTCTTTACAGGGTGTTCACTCTCTTTACAGTCTGAGCCTCTTTACAGGGTGTTCACTCTCTTTACAGTCTGAGCCTCTTTACATGGTGTTAAGCCTCTTTACAGGATGTTGTGCTCTGTGTGTTCAGACGCGTTTGTTGGCAGCGATGGAGCCGTGCAACGAGCATCTGACTAAATGGGAGAAGACGAGGAACCGACACACCGAGTGCATCGTCTACACCTACGACACCGACGTAGACTTAACCTACCCCTCCCCACTGCCCCTGCTGTTCCCCAACATCACGCACTGCCATGTCAGGTGTGTGTCTGTCTGTGTGTCTTGACGATTGTGTCACAAGGCTGTGTCTGTCTGTGTCTGACGGCTGTGTCTATGGGTTGCCAGGGCGACGGCCGTGCCGATGGACGCCTGGCACGTATCCATGGCCCACGTGGGACGACCCATTGACCGCTCGGCGCTCTACTTCTGTGGCTTCCCCACGCTGCAGCACATCAAACACAAGGTACCACGGGGACCTTACTGGGATACTACTGGTTATTGCTGGGACCTTAATGTATACGACTGGTGCCTTACTGGGATACTACTGGTTATTGCTGGGACCTTAATGTATACGACTGGTGCCTTACTGGGATACTACTCGTTTATTACTGGTACATTACTGGGATACTACTAGTTTATTGCTGGTACCTTAATCTATACGACTGGTATGATACTGGTACATTGCTGGGATGCCACTGGTACATTACTGGGATGCCACTGGTACATTACTGGGATACCACTGGTACATTACTGGGATACTACTGGTACAATACTGGGATACTACTGGTGCTTTACTGGGATACTACTGGGATCTACTTGGGAATCCCCCAGGCAGGAGACCTCGCTGTAACCTGTGTGTGTTACCTCTCTGTGACCTGTCTCTCTTTAACCTGTCTATAGTTCTATAAGAAGAAGGGTGGAGTGATGGTGTTCCAGCAGCCCAGCAGAGGAGAGAACACCATCCTGGAGATCATCCAGCAGGAGGAGCCAGTGAGAGAGAGACACACACACACACACACACACACACACACACGCACACGCACACAATAGGCTTATTGGCAGAGACAGCGTGGACAGGGTTAAATAAGGTCCCAATTCTCTAAATTGATTACTTTTTTCAGTAACGCTGATAAAATAGATGACAATGTAGACGATCATATGACAAAGGACCATGTTTAAAGTGGTTTGGGGCTGGCTCTTAAAGGGGTACACACGAACTCTGTGTGTCTCCTGAGGCGTGCTGGGGGTCTCACGGCCTCGTCTGTTCCCCAGCTGTGTGAGGAGGTGGCCGCCCGGGTCCTGGGGAGGCCGGTCTTCGTCAGCTGGCCCCACCTGGAGGAGGCCCGCGTGGTGGCGGTGTCAGACGGGGAGACCAGGTGAGACCAGCAGGGAGACAGCAGACCGGCTGGTCAGGGGGAGGGGGGAGACCAGCAGTGTGGTGCCACGCCCCCCGGTCAGTGTGTGCTCAGTGTCTGAGGGGGTCTGACGAGTGTTCCATCTGTGTTCCAGGTTCGTCCTCGAGGAACCCCCCGGGGTCCAGAAGGTCTACGAGCGGCCCTCCAGCCCCCCTCCAACCAGGACCTCACACCTCTCCGACAAGGACCACAAGGACTGGGTGAAGGACGTCCAGGGGAACACGGAGCAGTAAGTCTGGCTGCACCGTGACTTCTAGAGCTACTATTAGAACCACTGAGGAGGGCTGAGTGGGGAACCCTCTCCCTAGCCTGCTGCAGAGGAAGGATTAATGGTGAACTCTCTCCCTAGCTTCATGAAGAGGAAGGGCATCGTGGTGAAGGAGACGGCGGTGGTGGTGTACGTCCAGCAGCTGACAGGGAGGAAGTACGTCCCCCTCCCCGACGGGTCGGTGGTCCTGGAGAAACAGTGGTCCAGACAGGTCCTAAACTTCCCCTACCAGACCGTGGTCAAGGTACTATACTGAAGTATACTACACTATACCACACACTATACCACACACTATAACTCACACCATACTACACACTATACTGCACACTATACTACACACTGTAACACACACTATACCACACACCATACTAAACACTATACTACACACTATACTACACACTGTAACACACTTTACCACACATAATACTACACACTATACACTATACTACACACATTGTACCACACTATAATACACATTATACTATACTACACTACACCACACTACACTATACTACACCACACTTTACCACACTATACTACACCATACTTTATTAAACTATACCACACTATACTACACACTCTACTACACTACACACTATAGTACACTATAATACTAGACCCTATAACATCTACAAACACAATAACATATATTCATCAGCATTAATGTGTGTGTGTGTGTGTGTGTGTGTGTGTGTGTGTGTGTGTGTGTGTGTGTGTGTGTGTGTGTGTTAGGACATCGAGGCGTTTGATTCGTGCCACGCCCGCTTCAGGACGCTGGAGGAGCTCTTCCCCCCGACCAGCAACGTGTTCATGGTGGGACACCCCTACTACGGGGCCCTCGGAGAGGTAAACACACAGAGACACACCCCTACTACGGGGCCCTCTGAGAGGTAAACACAGAGACACACCCCTACTACGGGGCCCTCGGAGAGGTAAACACACAGAGACACACCCCTACTACGGGGCTCTCTGAGAGGTAAACACACAGAGACGCACCCCTACTACAGGGCCCTCTGAGAGGTAAACACAGAGACACACCCCTACTACGGGGCCCTCAGAGAGGTAAACACAGAGACACACCCCTACTACGGGGCCCTCAGAGAGGAACAGACACACACACACATACCCCTACTACGGGGCCCTCAGAGAGATCAGACACTGCTGGCCCAGGCTCACAGGCCCGTTCTGATGTCCACAGGTGCTTGATTCCAGTGATGTCATCAAAGAGGGCCGGGTCCGAGTCGTCTTCAACGTCCCGCAAGAACCACAGCTAGAGTCTCTGATCCACAACCAGCATGTAAACAAACACGCACGCGCATGCACGCACACTTGACTTATGTTAACCTGTGTGTGTTATGTTAACCTGTGTGTGTGTGTGCGTGTGTGTAGAAGTTCTCTGTGCGCTACAGCCCCGGCTACATCCTGGCGTCCCGTCTGGGCGTCACCAGCTACCTGGTGTCACGCTTCTCAGGGAGCATCTTCATTGGCCGAGGATCCAAGAGGAAGTAAGCCCCGCCCCCTAACTCCTACAACACCACCCCAGCAGGACACAACCCCAACCAACGCAACTTAACACCTCCCCACCCAAGCAACACAACCCCACCCAACATAACACCACTCAATCAACAAATCACCACACAACCCAACAGTACCAAACAACATCATGTAGATGTACGATAGAAACCTGTCTGTCGGCCCGTGTGGTGAGCAGAAGGTCGAGGTGTATAGTATCCTGTCTGTCTGTCTACCTGTCTATCTGTCAGCCCGTGTGGTGAGCAGAACGTCGAGGTGTATGGTAACCTGTCTGTCTGTCAGCCCGTGTGGTGAGCAGAACGTCGAGGTGTATGGTAACCTGTCTGTCTACCTGTCTGTCTGTCAGCCCGTGTGGTGGGCAGAAGGTCGAGGTGTATGGCAACCTGTCTGTCTGTCTACCTGTCTGTCTGTCTGTCAGCCCTTGTGGTGAGCAGAAGGTCGAGGTGTATAGTAACCTGTCTGTCTACCTGTCTGTCTGTCAGCCCGTGTGGTGAGCAGAAGGCCAACGTGGGGTTGAACCTGAAGTTCAACAAGAAGAACGAAGAGGTGCCGGGCTACACCCGGCGGACGGAGAAGGAGTGGCTCTACTCCTCCGCCGTGGAGGAGCTGCTGGGGGAGTACCTGGAAAGGTGCCCGTCTCACATTCCTCTCTCACCTCCCTGTCTCAGCCCCCCGTCTCACCCTCCTGCCTCCACCTCCTGTCTCAACACCCCGTCTCACCTCCTGCTCTGGTCGGACCGCTGCTGCTCCGGAGGTTGTTGACCGTGTGTGTGTGTGTATGTGTTCAGGTTCTCGGAGGTGTTCGACCTGGTCTCCAGGAACAGTCATGATGATGTGTTCTATGAAGATGACATCTGGCCTGCAGCGGAACACAATGGGTAACACACACACACACACAGACACAGACACACACACACACACACACACACACCCTGAGGTCGTCCAATATCTGAGCCCTAACTCAGAGGCCCCGTGGCTCCTCCCCCAGGGCCCAGAAGGTCTCTGAGATCACTTCCTGGCTGCGGGAGCATCCTGTCAGCCTGGTCGGACGCACGTCATGTGACCTCCAGGTGCTGGACGGCAACATCGTGGAGAAGATCGAGGAGCAGGTGGAGAGGGCCAAGGTACCTCATTCTCTGCCTCACTCTCTCACTACCTCAGTATTTACCTACCTCCCGCTTTCACTGTCTCACTCACAGAACATTCAGTATGTAGAATTACTTTTTCCCTTCAATCATTAATCTGTCCCTCTCCCTCTCTGTCTCTCTCTGTCTCTCTCTCTCCTAGACTAAGAAGAGCAGTAAGAAGGTCCGTGTGACTGTGAGGCCTCATCTCCTTTTCAAGGTGAGACTAACCCCTGGACCCTCTAGACCCCCTGGACCCCCCGGTCCCTCTAGACCCCCCGGTCCCTCTAGACCCCCCGGTCCCTCAAGACCCCCCGGTCCCTCAAGACCCCCGGTCCGTCTGGACCCTCTAGACCCCCCGGCCCCTTTAGACAAGTGATGGGTAACTCTCATGATGAAGTGGGCCACAATGGTTCATCATCACATCAGAGGGCATGGACATGATTGCGCACTTCAACTAATCGGTTATGAGAGAAGCTACAAAATCATATTAATAAAAAAAGGAAAAGGCTTATACATATATGTCTGGATCAGCGGTGGCTGGTGATCAATTTGTGTGGGGGGGATAGTCGTGGACCGGGGGTCTGGGGTTCCTCCCCCAGGAAAGGTTGAATTTGTTAGATGTGATTTCCTGTATTCTGGTACATTTTGGGGATGGCCACTAACTACAAATTCATTCAGATTCATGGCCAACATACATTAATTTCATATTTTCCATTCTGAAATGCATTTTCTACATGTCTATACTCTTAATACTCTCACCACAAATACAACAAGTTTGTTTTAACAGAAACATCAGGCACATGAGTGATTAGTGTTTTTCGGTGCAAAGGGCTCACATACATCATCATTCAATGATGGCACAAAACTGAAAAACAGAGGCCCAACATTAAGTGCATCAACATTACATTGTGTGTTTCAGCCCATGGAGCAGCACCAGGGCGTGGTCCCCGACCCGGACGCAGAGTTCCAGCTGTTTGACCGCGTGGTCAACATCAGGGACAGCTTCACCGTCCCGCTGGGCCTCAGGGGCACCGTGGTGGGCATCCAGGGAGGTGGGTCCACTCACCCCTACGGGCCCCACACTGACCCCCTCTAGTCCCCACACTGACCCCCTCTAGTCCCCACACTGACCCCCTCTAGTCCCCACACTGACCCCCTCTAGTCCCCACACTGACCCCCTCTAGTCCTCACACTAAGCCCCTACGGTCCCCCGATCCAACATACATTAATTTCATATTTTCCATGCTGAAATGCATTTGTCGTTATGTCTATACTCTTATTAAACGACAAATACAACAAGTTTGTTTTAACAGAAACAACAGGCACATGAGTGGTTAGTGTTTTTTGGTGCAAAGGGCTCACATACATCATCATTCAATGATGGGACAAAACTGAAAAACAGAGGCCCAATATTAAGTGCAACAACATTATATTCAGTGCAGTTGTAGTAGTTGTAGTGGTTACACTACAAACCGCAGTAGTTGGAGTGGTTACACTACAACTACTAGTCCTCACACTAACCCTCTACGGTCCCAACAATAACCCCCTGCGGTCCTCAAACTAACCCCTACGGTCTTATAGTCAACTCAATCAATATGCATTCATTCATGTTTATGTGTGTGTGTGTGTGTGTGTGTGTGTGTAGCTGCCAGGGAACCAGAAGTCCTTTATGAGGTTGTGTTTGATGAAGAGTTTGTTGGAGGACTCACCATCAGGTAATCTCTCTCTCTCTCTCTCTCTCTCTGTCTCTCTTCCTCTCTCTCTCTCTCTCTCTCTCTCTCGCTCTCGCTCTCGCTCTCTTCCTCTCGCTCTCTTCCTCTCTCACTCGCTCTCTTCCGCTCTCACTCGCTCTCTTCCTCTCTCACTCGCTCTCTTCCTCTCTCGCTCTCACTCGCTCTCTCTCGCTCTCTCTCTCTGACCTGTGTGTGTGTGTGTGTGTGTGTGTGCGCGCCCAGGTGCACTATGGGCCGTGGGTACCGCCTCCCCTCCTGCGCTCTGATCAACCTGTCCCATGGAGTCCGGGCGGAGAGCGGAGCGCACAAACTGACCGCCATCGTGAAGCCCCAGCGCCAGGCCGGCCCCCCCCCCCAGGTATCACACCCCTCTGTCCCCCTCTATACCCCTCTGTACCCCTCTGTACCCCCTATTTACACCCTGATCCGTCTCCAGAACAACCACAAGCAGCCCGGAGGGGGGAGGACAGACCCCCAGGGAGGCAGGAAGCCAAACAGCAAGGTAACCCTAACCTCTGACCTCTAACCCCTGACCTCTAACCCTGACCCTAACCAGAATGTCAAGGTAACCCTGACCCCTAACTCGGACCCTAACCCTGACCTCTAACCCCTGACCCTAACCAGAATGTCAAGGTAACCCTGACCCCTAACTCGGACCCTAACCCTGACCTCTAACCCCTGACCCTAACCAGAATGTCAAGTTAACCCTGACCTCTAACCCTGACCTCTATCCTGACCCCTGACCCTAAGAAGCAGCTAACCATTGGTTTGTAGTCAATTAGCGTTTGATTCTTGTTGCTCATTCATTTAGATTCTCCTCTTCCTCCTCAGGTAAAAGAGGAGTTCACCAATGCCTGGCAGACGGCAAAGAACGCTGGACCCCCTCAGAAACCCCCAGGACACTGGCAGAGCTCTGTGAGGACCCTACACTACCATACACTACACTGTACACACTGCCCACACCCCAGGACACTGGCAGAGCTCTGTGAGGACCCTACACTACCATACACACTATATACACTGTACATTACCATCATCACTCTATACACAAAGCCTACGCTGTATACACTACCATCTACACACGGTATACACTAGACACACCCTACATGCACACTTTTTACACTACCATCTACACACTATATACACTGTACACTATACACACCCTACATTGTATACCCTACCATCTACACACTATACACTGTCCACTACATCTTCACACTGTATACATTAGACACACCCTATATACACACTATGCACTGTACACTGCCATCTACACACTGCATACACTAGACACAAACTATATGCACACTATATAAACTATCATATACACACTATATACACTACCATCTACACACTATATACATCCTATATACACTCTGTACACACCCTAGACTACCATACACACTATACATACCTTATATACACTGTACACTACCATATACACACTATGTATACTACACACTATATACACTAAACACACCCTATATGCACACTATATACCACCATCTACACACTGTATATACTATCCTGTTCTATACGGTGCATCTACCTGTTATGTATGTTTAATTAACATTTTCCTATTTTCCTCTCTAGGAAGGAAATATTCAACAGAATAAACCCCAGCAACACACTACTCCTAACAACAAGACAGTAAGACGCACACACACTCCTCACAAGACAGTAGTACGCACACACACTCCTCACAACAAGACATTAAGACAAACTCCTAGCAATAAGACAGTAAGACAAACTCCTAAAAACAAGACAGTAAGGCGCACACGCACTCCTCACAGCGAGACAGTAAGAAAAAATCCTAACAAGACAGTAAGACAAACTCCTAACAATAAGACGGTAAGAACCACACACAATCCTCACAACAAGACAGGAAGACACACTCCTAACAACAAGACAGTAAGACACACACACACAAACGGTTATACAATACCCCATGGGGACGGTCCCCATGGTGACGAACCTTAGAGGTGCCTCCATAGAGGTGGACCTCAGACTCTATCTTGTGCTGTTTTGCTCCAGGCTCCTGGTGGATTCAGACTGTTGAAGAGAAACGAAGATGCCAACCCTCATCTCCCACCAAACATCTCTGCTACCAAGGTACAAAGCCATGCTAACCATAGGCTGGCCATAGATTAACTATGTGCTAACCATAGGCTGGCCGTAGGCTAACTCTGTGCTACCCATAGGATGGCCATAGGCTAACAGTGCTAACCATAGGCTTGCCATGTGCTTACTATGTGCTAAGCTATGTTATGCTATCATCTCTCCTCTCAGGCTTCCACTGAATTTGAGGAGCTCATCGCCAACCTCAAGATCTCCCACAGCAACCAGCAGATCTCCCATGGCAACCAGCAGATCTCCTATGGCAACCAGCAGATCTCCCATAGCAACCTGCACGGCCCCGTCCCCCTCCCTCCTCCACAGCAAGCCAGCAACCAATCAGACGGACCGCTGTCACCACAGTCCTTCGCTATGGTGAGAATATACAATACACAATAATACACTACACATGGAGTGGTAGTGGGAATATATAATTCACTACATAGTAGTACTAGTAGTAATATATAATACACTATAGATGCACTACTCATGTAGTAGTAGTGGTAGTGGTGGTTACTTAAGCAATATCACACTAAAGGTCGCAATGTTGTGGCTCTATATCAGCGCTGCTGTGATTCGGCCGTAGGTAGGAGGCCGGAGGTAATCACAGCAGCGCTGATATAGAGCCACAACATTGTGACCTTGAGTGTGATATTGCTTTTATACAGCAGTTATACAGTTATCACCCAAGTGGGTGCTACATATTGGTGGTGGTTAGTGAGGTCCCCCCTTCACTTTAGGCGTCTCTGAGTGTTATTAATTATTATTATTCTTCATGTTTAACCTCTGTTTTCCTTTTATTCCTAGTCTGTTTTACATAGTTTTGAATGATGACTATATGCTCCTTAAGGTGACCTTGGGTGTCTTGAAAGGCGCCTCTAAATTAAATGTATTATTATTATTATTATTATACTAGTAAAATGTACTGTGATGTTGGACGCTCATATCAGCGCTCCTGCAGAGCTCATGGAACGTCTCTTGTCCAATCAAATTACTCGCTCAGAACCACTGTTGTATAAAATACACTAGTAGTAGTAGTAGTAGTAGTAGTAGTAGTAGTAGTAGTAGTAGGGGTGCAACGGATCACAAAACTCACGGTTCGGATCCTGTCACTGTTTTTGAGTCACGGGTCGGATCATTTTCGGATCAACAATAATGATAAGACAAATGTGACTTTAAATACAATTTTCAAATGTGTAAAAACAAAATGAAGTGAAAAATTAGGTAATTATTCTGCTTCCTTTAAGCATAGTCAGTATAAAAAAAAATTGCAATCTGAGGCATTAGTCCTTCTTCTTTTTAACATGGATAGTAAATAATCCCTAACCCTGGATTTACAATTCAGGATGTCTGCATTGCCTGGGGAGAGTTTAGAGTCTACACTCTCCCAAGGCAACGCAGACATCCTCATCTTCTTTTGTTTCATCAAGTATGGTATAGCGAAATACAGTTTCTGTCGTGTTTTATTTGGCATTTTGTAAATCCATTGATTTCGATTGGAAGACTCATTGCAAGGGGGGTTGGTTGTAGTCTTTTTGCTCGGTTCAAGCCCTACTGTTGATACGGAGAACCGAGCGAAAAGACTACAACCAAACATAAACATGTCCGGTTCCGGTTTCAGTTTCAATGGGATTTACGGCCAAATAAAACACAACAGAAACTGTATTTCGCTACGATACGTGATGATGTTGTTAATACCGGAATTGAACCGTGAGGGTTGATCCATACGGTTCACGGGTAACCCGTGAACCGTTGCACCACTAAGTAGTAGTGAGAATATATACACTAGATATAATACACTATAGATATATTGTTAGTACTAGTAGTATATAATACACTATGGATATAGCTGTAGTGGTAAGAATATATAATACACTATAGATATATCTGTAGTGGTGAGAATATATAATACACTATAGATATGTTAGTAGTATATACTATACTATAGATATATTGTTAGTACTAGTAGTATATAATACACTATAGATATGTTAGTAGTATATAATACACTATAGATATATTGTTAGTACTAGTAGTATATAATACACTATAGATATATTGTTAGTACTAGTAGTATATAATACACTATAGATATATTGTTAGTACTAGTAGTATATAATACACTATAGATATGTTAGTAGTATATAATACACTATAGATATATCTGTAGTGGTGAGAATATATAATACACTATAGATATGTTAGTAGTATAAAATACACTATAGATATATCTTTAGTAGTTCTGGTGAGCATCTCCTCCTCTGATTGTCTGTAGAAGGGGACCATGGTGCTCAAGGAGATGTTGAAGATTGACAGCCCTAGCCCCGCCCCCTCAGGAAACCAGCAACCAACCAGGAGACGGTCCTCTAAGAAGCTTGGTAAACTCATGCACTCACTCACTACCTCACTCACTCACTACCTCACTCACTCACTACCTCACTCACTCATTACCTCACTCACTCACTACCTCACTCACTCACTACCTCACTCACTCATTACCTCACTCACTCACTACCTCACTCACTCACTACCTCACTCACTCACTACCTCACTCACTCAATACCTCACACACTCACTACCTCACTCACTCTCACACACTCACTACCTCACTCACTCACTACCTCCCTCAATACCTCACACACTTACTACCTCACTCACTCACTACCTAACTCACTACCTCACTCACTCACTACCTCACTCACTCACTACCTAACTCACTACCTCACTCACTCACTACCTCACTCACTCACTACCTAACTCACTACCTCACTCACTCACTACCTCACTCAATACCTCATTTTTTTAACTCACTCACTACCTCACACACCTACTACATTACTCACTACCTCACTTACCAACTCACTACATTACTCACTACCTCCCTCACTCACTACCTCACTCCCTCCCTCCCTCCCTCCCTCACTCACTACCTCCCTCACGCCTCGTGCCCACTGCATCCGTCCGTTGACTGATCCCCATTGACTTCGAATGGGGATGGACGAGCAATGCATTGTGGATCTGTGCGCTCCCTTGGAGCCTTTGTATCCGTCAAAAAGTTGAAAAATGTTCAACTTTTTCGGCAGCGACGGATCCGTCATCCAATCAGATTGCGTATGCAAATTTAAGCACTGACACTACTCAGGCTCTAACGACCCTGGAAACCTCCCCCATCCGTCAGCCACGCCTTCTGAGTCCTTTGACTGACGGTGCAGTGGGCAAGAGGCGTCACTCACTACCTACCTCACTCTCTTCCTCCCTCACTACCTCACTCTCTTCCTCCCTCACTACCTCACTCACTTCCTCACTCACTTCCTCACTCAATTCCTCCCTCACTACCTCACTCTCTTCCTCCCTCACTACCTCACTCACTTCCTCACTCACTTCCTCCCTCACTACCTCACTCACTTCCACACTCACTTCCACACTCACTTCCACACTCACTTCCTCACTCACTTCCGCACTTACTACCTCACTCACTACCTCCCTCACTTCCTCACTCACCCCCTTCTGCTGTCTCCTTTCAGCGGCTCAGATGAACGCCCCTCAGACTGAGTCACATGTTGTGGGTCACCAGGCCACGCCCTTCCAGGCCACACCCTTCCAGGCCACGACCTTCCCGGCCACGCCCCTCCAGGATAAGCCCCTCCCCCTGGGTCTTGGGGCGGCGGGTCCTGGGGTGGCGGCGGAGCTCTCTAGGGTCTGCGTGGGTCTCGGCATCGGAGCTCCAGACATCAGCAGCATGCGCACCAGACAGGTACTACTGTACATTACTACAACATTACTATGCAATTACTATTCTATACTATAACATTACTATGCATAACAACACATTAACATGCCATCATAACATTTCTATAACATTACTCATAGTATACTCTAACATTACCATACCATCAAATTACTATAACATTACAATATTATCACATTTCTATAACATTACAATACTATCACATTACTGTAACAGTACATTAAGATATTACTATAACTTACTACTACTATCTTATTACTATAACGTTACTGTAACATTACTATTTTATAAAATACTATCTTATAACATTAGTATTCTATACTGTAACATTACTATAACATAACTCATAGTATACTATAACATTACTTTATTATAACAATGCTATAACATTACTCATAATATAACATTGCAACATTACTATAGTGCTATAACATTGCTCATACTATAACATTACTATACTATAAAATGACTGTACTGCTATCGCCTTACTATAACATCACAATACTATAGCATTGTTACACTATAACATTACTATACTACTTTCCCATCACAATACTATCACATTACTATACAATAACATGACAATACTATCATTACTATGACATTCCTACACTATCACATTACTATAACATCACAATACTATCATTACTATAACATTGCTATACTATAACATTAATGTACCTTAACATTACTATACTAGCATATCACAATACTGTCAAATTAGAATACTAACTACACTATCACAATCATATACTATAACATTACTATACTATCTTATTACTATAACATTGATACACTATACTATAACATTACAATACTATCACATTACTATAGCTTTTCAATACTATACTATCACATAAAAATATATGATCACATTACTATACTATAACCTTACAATATTACTATAACTTTACTGTAACAATACAACACTATACCATCACAGTTCCATACTATTCCATACTATAATAATATAAATGTGTATACAGGTATATCAGCCTCACTATGTGGTTTGTCTGAAATGTATCTACAGGATAGTGGGGGTCTCTGTCTTTAATCGGGTCAGGAGGGGAGTCATGAATGGGCTGGTGGCCTGTCTAACAGACTGGTGATCATGTTGTCCTCAGGGCCTGGTGGCCTGCCAGGTGAAGCTGTCTAACGGACTGGTCCTCCAGGGACCGCAGTGTCCCTCAGAACACGAGGCCAAGGAGAAGGCTGCCCTGCTCACCCTGCAGAGACTGGTGAGAAAACCACTGACACACCTAGGAAACCTCAATAATACACCTAGGAAACCTCAATAATACACCTAGGAAACCTCAATAATACACCTAGGAAACCTCAATAATACACCTAGGAAACCTCAATAATGCACCTAGGAAACCTCAATAATGCACCTAGGAAACCTCAATAATACACCTAGAAAACCTCAATAATACACCTAGGAAACCTCACTGATACAGGACCTAGGAAACCTCACTGATACAGGAACTAGGAAACCTCACTGATACAGGAACTAGGAAACCTCACTGATACAGGAACTAGGAAACCTCACTGATACAGGAACTAGGAAACCTCACTAATACACCCAGGAAACTAACATAGGACCTAGGACACCTCACTAACACAGGACCTAGGTTAGTCTAGTGAGGACCTTTTTGTTATGATCCTAGTTTGTAGTTCAGTTTATTATGAATTAGTTAATATATGTGTGTGTGTATATGTTTAATGTGTGTTTGTGTGTTTCTGTTTCTATGCAGACGTCGATGGGGCTGGGCTTCCCCCTCCCCCCCTCCATGTTCTCGGGGATCGGAACAATGAGGAGTCCTCACATGGGAGCCACTCCCCCTCTGTTCAACCAATCAGGTCAGTATACTGTACCTGCTTTTATTTTTGTTTTGTTCCTCTGTTGTTGACGTTCCTCTCTGTTGTTGTTGTCCAGCAGGGGGCGTTCTGATGCCCCCCCAGGCCTATGGTCCCCTGTGGGGTCTGACCCCCCCCCACCCCAACCAGCCCTTCTTCATGGGGCCGGGGACCTTCCCCGGGGCCGCCCGAGGTCCTGCCCCTGCCCGGGGCCCCGCCCCCTCCCCCACCCTGCCCATCGGATCACATAACCAGTTCGTTCCTCTACAGGTAACCATGACAACCACCGAGTCATCAAACACACACTGAGACATCAAACACAAACTGAGACACCAACTACACGCTGAGACTTCTTTGTAACCAGTTGTCATACTAACTGGTCTCCTCCTCTTCCTCAGGTGACGAAGAAGAGGGTGTCCTCAAACAGGAAGGGCCAGGATGGCAGAGAGTTCTACAGGAAGCAGAACCTGCCAACCGGCCAATCACAGGCCACTAGCCAACACGCCGGCCAACCACAAGGCCAGGGTAAAGTGGACCCACCCCCTGGCAATAGAAGCCCCGCCCCCTCCGGCCAGCCTGAAGGCATGGCCGCGACGACCACCCAATACACACCCCCCCGCCAAGCCCCGCCCCACACACCTGGCTCCGCCTCCAAGAGGAGAAACAGGAAGCTGGCGGTCAACTTCCTGCCGGCTAAAGTCTCTGAGTGACGCGTGTGGAGTGGAGGGAGATGAGTTGACTCCTCCTCCTTGTCCTGATCATGTGTTACCCATCTCGTTACTCGACCGCCAGCGACGCCCACTGACAGGACGCTAACATTAGGAAAGCATTGTTTAATTCTAATCTAATTCTGAAACATTTAATCCACATTCAGAGAGACACATGTTACTTACTGCCAGACATTATTCATAATCAGCCTTGGATCTCATCTTGTTTTAAGCCGATTAAACGTCTTGATAAAAGAAAAAATATTTTTTAAATCCATTTGTGCGTTTTAACTGTTGAGCAGCAAGGTTTCCACCTAAGTCTCGAGTATCTGGTTGTGTTACCTTAACTGAGCTCAATGTTGGGTTGTGTTACTGTAACTACATTTGCATTGTTGTGTTACCATAACTAAACTCTGTAGCGTTGTATTACCGCTACTCTCCAAAATGTTGTTGTACAATAACTACACTCCATAACATTGGGTTGTGTTACCGTAACTACACTCTGTGATGTTGTGTTACTGCTACACTCCCTAGCATTCGGTTGTGTCACCCTAGCATTGGGTTGTGTCAACCTAGCGTTGGGTTGCGTCACTCTAGCGTTGTGTTACACACCTCAGCTCTAGATGAATTCATGACTATCTCAAAGGTGGTGGATTTTAATTTTCATGATTTGTTTTAATTCTTTAAGTCTGGATATTTTAAAGGCAGCGTGTTTCTTTGTAGGAAAGCTGTTTAACTGTTTGTACACTGATTGTTTGAAGGCTGTTTCCAGCTGCATGTTGTCTTACTGCCAAGGAATGTGCAGCAAATAAAGTTTCTTTCCTATCGCACAACACAGTGCTTCTGTTCTGGTGAGCAGCCCATTGCTGGACGACCGTTTACCCTGGGCAACTAGACATGTTGACTCTTCACACTCGACATGTTGACATGTTCACACTCAACATGACACTAGTCATGTGGACACTAGACATGTTGACAATAGACATGTTGACATGCTGATACGAGACATGTGGACATGCTGACACTAGACATGTGGACACTAGACAGGTTGACACTAGTCATGTGGACACTAGTCATGCTGACACTAGTCATGCTGACACTAGTCATGTTGACAATAGGCATGTTGACATTTGGACAGGTTGACACTAGACATGTTGACATGTGCAAATGCATAACTAGACATGGTTCTGAAGTAAATGCATGTGGTTGCGTTATCCCACTTGTCGTCATTTTCCGTGAGCATGCTAACTAGCTACTGGTATCTAACAAGCTAGCCTTCTGTTTGAAGTCCCGGGCCGTTGGGAGTGGATCACGGATTTAATTAATGATGTTGGATCATTTGCAGATATTGGGCGAACACAGGCATTTTCCACTAAATCAGAAATCTACAATATCTTAATGTCGGGGGTACAACCAACCTGTGTTATTTTGAGTTCATTTTTTGATGTGTTCCAAACTGTCCCCAGACGGCCTTCTGGCCATCGATCGCTTCGTCTTAAAACACACCTCACACATTTCTGCAAATTGGGACAGGGTTCAGTAAATCCTCCCAATTGACCGCCGATGGTCCCCCCCAGGGCTTGTTGTGCTTCCCCGGTTCGTTGCTTTGATTGGTTGTAAGCCTATCCAATAGGGTCCAGAGGCATTGAGGTCTGCGCCTGTTGGGGACACCCTCGGAAATGGACAATGAAGTGGTGAGTCCGGTGACCCTCAGGCTGGACCTCACGGGTCAATGAGGAGGAGGGTTCTGACCAGGTGATAACTCGGTGATCATGGGTTTGAAAGAAAAAGGAAAACGGGATCCCAGTCTCAGAAGTGAAACTAAGTGGTTGTCCCATTGGGACTGCTGCCCTCTCCCCACCCCATCCCCTCCACTGCAGACGCAGACCTCCTCCTGAGAAAGCCCCCCCCCCCACTGCAGGGCTATGCAGAGTCCAGGTGAACTCTGAACAAGTGAGTCTTGAGGTGTATCTCAAAGCTCAGCACTTTGTACTCCGATGTGGGACCCGACACAAGAACACACAACTTAACACATCCACATCACACAGCAGTAAACAATACAACACAATGTGTGAGAGTGTTACTGGTCTGCTGACTCAGAGCACTTCCCATGATGCATCCTGGGAAAGGAAAGGGTGGTGTCTCAGAGTGAGTGGGAGGAAGTGGGAGGAGACAGGGATCAGAGGGGGAGGAAGGCATGAAGACAATAGCTCAGGAGTCCCAGAGTGTTTGTCCGCTCAGCAGAGCTCCGCCGTCACCCCGGGCCGAGAGGAGTCTGAGGAATGCTGCTCTCTGTATGGTAATGAGCAGGTCACATGGTGCGTGCTAGGGGGAGGGGAGGTCTTAAACAGGAAGGATCGACGCGTCCCAGTTGGACTTTAACCCGAGGAACCACAGGAACACGGTTCATGCAGCGCCGAGGCTCTGAAGAGCAGAACCCAGAGAGAGAAAGAACACCAACTCTGGAGAGGAGCCACCACCCAACTGGAGACAAGAACAAACCTGTACCTGTAGTGAAAAACACAGACTAGACTGACCTGGAGTGAAACACACGGACTAGACTCACCTGGAGAGGAGGAGACACCTGGAGGGAAACACACCGACTAGACTCACCTGGAGAGGAGGAGACACCTGGAGGGAAACACACAGACTAGACTCACCTGGAGAGGAGGAGTCACCTGGAGGGAAACACACGGACTAGACTCACCTGGAGAGGAGGAGTCACCTGGAGGGAAACACACGGACTAGACTCACCTGGAGAGGTGGAGTCAGCTGTAGTGAAACACACAGACTAGACTCACCTGGAGAGGAGGAGTCACCTGGAGTGAAACACATGGAAATAAGACGACAACTGGGAAATAAACTCACTCAACATTAACTTTACCTGTCAAGGTTAAACTGGCCTGGACATGAAACACCTCAACTGACGTTGATCTGACCTAGGAATAACAACTTGCCTGGTCCTAAGACTCACCTGGTGCTAAGACTCACCTGGTGGTTAGACTCACCTGGTGGTTCGACTCACCTGGTGGTTAGACTCACCTGGTGGAGAGACTCACCTGGTAGTTAGACTCACCTGGTGGAGAGACTCACCTGGTGCTGAGACTCACCTGGTGGAGAGACTCACCTGGTGCTAGGACTCACCTGGTGGTTACTCACCTGGTGGTTAGACTCACCTGGTGCTAAGACTCACCTGGTGGTAAAACACACCTGGTGCTAAGACTCACCTGGTGCTAAGACACACCTGGTGGTTAGACACACCTGGTGGTTAGACTCACCTAGTAGTTAGACTCACCTTTTGGATAGATTCACCTGGTTCAGCCAGGATCCGTGGTGTGAAACCGAGTGAGAGACAGTGAGTCCTGTTTAGCCTCTAAGTGGCCCCTCTAGTTGGCCCCCCTAAGTGCTCGCTCTAAGTGCCCCCTCTAAGTGGCCCCTCTGAACCAGCTCTCCCAGGATGCCCACCAACTTCACGGTGGTGCCGGTGAACGACGGGCCCCCAGGACTCCCGGGGGCCCCTGGGAGAGACGGAGGGTCCCCCCCAGGGGCCGCCGTGCCGGAGACCCTGGACAGCGTGTTCAGAGAGGAGGAGGATTCAGGGAACACACCAGGAACCCCCCCCGGTAGGACCCAATTAACCAATCAAGTAAAAGACCTATATAGTTCACTATATAGTTAATTATACAGTGAACGATATGGTGAACTATATAGTTTATTATATAGTTCACTATCGTTCACTTTAGAGTTCATTATATAGTTGTTATATAATTATATAGTATACGATAAAGTGAACTATATAGTTCACTATATAGTGATCTAGTTCACTATAAGTTCATTATACAGTGAACGATATAGTGAACTATATAGTTCATTATATAGTGAACAATATAGTGAACTATAAATTTATATAGTGAACTATATAGTTTATTATATGGTTCACTTTATCGTTCACTTTATAGTTCACTATAGTTCACTATATATTTCACTAAATCACTATATAGTGATCTAGTCCACTATATAGTTCACTATATAGTGAATTATATAGTAAACTATATAGTTCACTATATAATTCACTATATCACTATATAGTTCACTATATAGTGAATTATATAGTAAACTATATAGTTCACTATATAATTCACTATATCACTATATAGTTCACTATATAATGATCTAGTTCACTATATAGTTAACTATATTGTGAATTATATAGTAAACTATATAGTTCACTATATCGGTCCCATGACTCTGTTCCCTCCAGGAGACAACCGAAGAGAGACCCGCCCCTTCCTCCCAGACCAGGAAACGGGAGGCTACTATGATGGAAAGAACATGGCATTGTTCGAGGTATCATCATCTATCATCATCTATCATCGTCTATCATCTTTCCCCATCTATTGGTCCTCCTCTCTGAACTCCTCTCCTCTCTCCCATCTCTCCTCCAGGAGGAGATTGACAGCCATCCCATGGTCTCCTCCCTCCTCAACAAGCTGGCCAACTACACCAACCTAACCCAGGGGGTCCGGGAGCATGAGGAAGCCGAGTACGAGGACGGGGCGCCCAGGGTCACAGTCACGGTAGGAGGGGTCCGGGGGGACCAGGGGCTCCAGAAAAACGTGATTATGCAATCGCATAATTCAACGCATAATCAGCCGAAGCCCGCCTATTCACACGGGGGCAATTTTTGCAAACCCCTCAATGTCATCTCATAAAATTGCATAAATATGCCGCATATTTCATCGCATTTTTTAAGAAAACGTGCCGCATATTCCAGGATTTTTGGCCGCAACAATCACAAAAAAAAAAAAAATCTGGAGGGACTATATATATAGCACTCTCGTAATCTGAGAGCGCCAAAATACTGGACTCAACTCTCTGAGTAACAGGAAGAATCCATCCTGTCAACAGGAAGTCATGATTCACTGCGGAGCAAGGGGGCGGGGACACAGGTTAACCCCTACCAACTCCTTCATGACCTGTCTCTGTAATGTCTAACCCCTATCTGCTCCTTAAGGAATTGTCTCTGTAATGTTTAACCCCTACCTGCTCCTTAATGACCTGTCTCTGTACTGTCTAACCCCTACCTGCTCCTTAATGACCTGTCTCTGTACTGTCTAACCCCTACCTGTTCCTTAATGACCTGTCTCTGTACTATCTAACCCCTACCTGCTCCTTAATGACCAGTCTCTGTACTGTCTAGCCCCTACCTGCTACTTAATGACCTGTCTCTGTACTGTCTAACCCCTACCTGCTCCTTAATGACCTGTCTCTGTACTGTCTAACCCCTACCTGCTCCTTAATGGCCTGTCTCTGTACTGTTTAACCCCTACCTGCTCCTTAATGACCTGTCTCTGTACTGTCTAACCCCTACCTGCTCCTTTATGACCTGTCTCTGTTCTGTCTAACCCCTACCTGCTCCTTAATGACCTGTCTCTGTACTGTCTAACCCCTATCTGCTCCTTAAGGAATTGTCTCTGTACTGTCTAACCCCTACCTCTTAATGACCTGTCTCTGTACTGCCTACCTGTTCCTTAATGACCTGTCTCTGTACTGTCTAACCCCTACCTGCTCCTTAATGACCTGTCTTTGTACTGTCTAACCCCTACCTGCTCCTTAATGACCTGTCTCTGTACTGTCTAACCCCTACCTGCTCCTTAATGACCTGTCTTTGTACTGTCTAACCCCTACCTGCTCCTTAATGACCTGTCTCTGTACTGTCTAACCCCTACCTGCTCCTTAATGACCTGTCTCTGTACTGTCTAACCCCTGCCTGCTCCTTAATGACCTGTCTCTGTACTGTCTAACCCACCTGACAACCTCTGTATGTGTGTGGCCCCAGGGCCCTCAGATGGGGACCTTCATCGGGGTGTACCTGCCCTGCATGCAGAACATCCTGGGAGTCATCCTCTTCCTGCGCCTCACCTGGATCGTCGGGACCGCCGGCGTCCTGGGAACCTTCGCCATCGTCTTCATGTGCTGCGCCTGCGTGAGTATAGAGCTCACACTCACTAGTTAGGGGCAGAGCTGACACTCACTAGTGAGTATAGAGCTCAGTTCACTAGTGAGGACCAGAGCTCACACTTACTAGTGAGGACCGGAGCTCACACTCACTAGTGAGGACCAGAGCTCACACTAAATAGTGAGGACTAGAGCTCACAGTCACTAGTGCGTATTGAGCTCATTATCACTAGTGAGTGCTAAGCTCACACTCACAAGTGAGGGCTAGAGCTCACATTCACAAGTGAGGGCTAGAGCTCACAATCACTAGTGAGTATAGAGCTCAAACTCACTAGTGAGTATAGAGCTCAAACTCACTAGTGAGGACCAGGGCTCAAACGCATTAGCAAGAGCTAGAGCTCAAGCTCATTAGTGAGTCCCAGGAGACAGTAGAGGAGCGTATGGCCAGTGGTGTGTCCTTGTCAGATGTTGATTTTCTGCTCTGCAGACCATGTTGACGGCCATCTCAATGAGCGCCATAGCAACCAACGGTGTGGTGCCAGGTAAAGTAGCTCTTTGATATTGTTATTGATATAATTACCCCCATTCTCATTATGTTGCTACCTGGTCTGATCTTCTGGTTCTTGCTCCTTGACCAGCTGGGGGGGCCTACTACATGATCTCCAGATCTCTGGGGCCCGAGGTCGGGGGGGCTGTCGGACTCTGCTTCTACCTGGGAACCACCTTCGCAGGGTCCCTGTACATACTGGGAACCATCGAGATACTGCTGGTACGTACTGGGACTGGGACTGGGACATACTGGTTGTACTGGTCCAGACTGTGTCTGTCCCTCAGACCTCCATCGTTCCCTCTACTTGGTGTACTGGTCCAGACTGTACTGGGTGTACTGGTCCAGACTGTGTTCTCCTCTACTGGGTGTACTGGTCCAGACTGTGTCCTCCTTTACTGGGTGTACTGGGTGTACTGGTCAAGACTGTGTTCTCTTCTACTGGGTGTACGGGTTGTACTAGTCCAAACTGGGTTCTTCTCTACTGGGTGTACTGGTCCAGACTGTTCTCCTCTACTGGGTGTACTGGGTGTACTGGTCCAGACTGTGTTCTCCTCTACTGGGTGTACTGGGTGTACTGGTCCAGACTGTACTGGGTGTACTGGTCCAGACTGTACTGGGTGTACTGGTCCAGACTGTGTTCTCCTCTACTGGGTGTACTGGTCCAGACTGTACTTGGTGTACTGGTCCAGACTGTGTCCTCCTCTACTGGGTGTACTGGTCCAGACTGTACTGGGTGAACTGGTCCAGACTGTACTTGGTGTACTGGTCCAGACTGTGTTCTCCTCTACTGGGTGTACTGGGTGTACTGGTCCAGACTGTACTTGGTGTACTGGTCCAGACTGTGTTCTCCTCTACTGGGTGAACTGGTCCAGACTGTGTTCTCCTCTACTGGGTGTACTGGGTGTACTGGTCCAGACTGTACTTGGTGTACTGGTCCAGACTGTGTTCTCCTCTACTGGGTGTACTGGTCCAGACTGTACTGGGTGAACTGGTCCAGACTGTACTTGGTGTACTGCTCCAGACTGTGTTCTCCTCTACTGGGTGTACTGGGTGTACTGGTCCAGATTGTACTTGGTGTACTGGTCCAGACTGTGTGTGTCCCCAGACCTACATCGTGCCGTCCAGCGGGGTGTTTGTGGCGGCGCGGCCGGAGGACGAGGCATGGGCCACCAGCAACAACCTGCGGGTGTACGGCAGCGCCTGCCTGGCCCTCATGGCGCTGGTCGTGTTCGTGGGCGTCAAGTAAGACTCATGACAGATAGATATGTTTCATATAATGTACACATTCAGCTGTGTGTGTGGGTATAGAGACACACACACAACTGTATTAGTATATATAACGGCTGTATACAACCGCTGTATTGGTATATAACAGCTGTATTGGTATATAACACCTGTATATAACACCTGTATTGGTATATATACCTGTAATAGTTTATAACAGCTTTATTGGTATATAACAGTTGTATTGGTATATAACAGCTGTATATAACGGCTGTATTAAACAGCTGTATTGGTATATAACAGCAGTATATAACACCTGTTGTATATCACCTGTGGTCTCAGGTATGTGAACAAGCTGGCGCTGGTGTTCCTGGCCTGTGTGGCGTTGTCCCTCATGGCCATCTACGCTGGGGTCATCCGCACCGTCATCGAACCGCCCGACTTCCCGTACGTCCGTTACGCATGCTACAGTACTAGTACTACAGTTACTACACCTCTAGTAGTATGCTACCATCTGCTTTTATACCACAATATTTGCCTCCCGTGAATAGTCCTCAATTATGGTAAGAGTCTAATACTGTGTAGCTGCATGCGATGACTAGCTAAAATGCTATACTCACCATTATAATTGGCCCGGAACTGACTCCAAAGTAGCTAACATGGTGTCCATCATCTTCTCAACTCTAACTCTGTTCTCTTTGCTGTAGGATCTGCCTGCTCGGAAACCGTTCTATGAAGAACGATAAGTTTGATAAGTGTGCTAAGACGGAGCTGGTGAACAACGAGACCCAGACCACACTCCTCTGGGCTTTGTTCTGCAATGGCTCGCACCTCAACGCCACCTGTGATGAGTACTTCACTCTCAACAATGTCACGGAGATGCCTGGAATACCTGGCCTACTTAGTGGAGTCATCAAAGGTGAGCCAATACCTGTAGATACCTGGTCCTGTACAGGTGAGGGTTACCTGGTCCTGTACAGGTGAGGGTTACCTGTTCCTGTACAGGTGAGGGTTACCTGGTCCTGTACAGGTGAGGGTTACCTGGTCCTATAAAGGGTGAGGGTTACCTGGTCCTATACAGGTGAGGGTTACCTGTAGACACCTGGTCCTATACAGGTGAGGGTTACCTGGTCCTATAAAGGGTGAGGGTTACCTGATCCTGTACAGGTGAGGGTTACCTGATCCTGTACAGGTGAGGGTTACCTGGTCCTATACAGGTGAGGATTACCTGTAGACACCTGGTCCTATACAGGTGAGGGTTACCTGGTCCTGTACAGGTGAGGGTTACCTGGTCCTATACAGGTGAGGGCTATTCCAGAGGAAGGATGATATATGAAATGATACAGTGTGTGTGTGTGTGTGTGTGTGTGTGTGTGTGTGTGTGTGTGTGTGTGTGTGTGTGTGTGTATGTGTGTGTGTGTGTGTGTGTGTGTGTGTGTGTGTGTGTGTGTGTGTGTGTGTGTGTGTGTGTGTGTGTGTGTAGATAACCTGTGGGGGTCCTACGGGCCGGCGGGGGTCTTCGTGGAGAGGCGTGGCAGCGTGTCAGAGGAGGTCCAGGAGAACCTGGTCATGGATAAACCCTACGTCCTCAACGACATCTCCACCTTCTTCACCCTGCTGGTCGGCATCTACTTCCCCTCCGTCACAGGTAGCACTTTACTCTACACTCTACTAACCTCTATCGTAGCACTCTGCTCTACACTCTACTAACCACTATTGTAGCACTTTACTCTACACTATATTAACCTCTATAGTAGCACTCTGCTCTACACTATACTAAACGCTATTGTAGCACTCTGCTCTACACTCTACTAAACTCTATTGAAGCACTCTACTCTACACTCTACCAAGCTCTCTTGTAGCACTCTAATCAAAACTTCTAAACTCGATTGTAGCACTCTACTCCAAACCACTAAACTCTATTGTAGTACTCTACTCTACACTCTACTATACTCTATTGAAGCACTCTACTCTAAATTACCAAACTCTATTGTACCACTCAACTCTACATCTACCAAACTATATTGTAGAACTCTACTCTACACTCCACTTAACTCTATTGTAGCACTCTACTCTAAGACTCTACTAAGCCTTGTTGTAGTACTGTATTCTAAATACTACTCAACTATATTGTAGTACTTTACTCTACATTCTACTATACTCTTTTGTAGTACTCTACATTCTACTATACTCTATTGAGGTACTGTACTCTACTCTGAATTATGCTCTACTCTTTGACCCTATTGTCTGAGTGTTGGATTCTACTGTGTGACCCTCTTCTCTATTGTCCTGGCTGCTGTTTCTACTGTGATTCTACTCAGGCATTATGGCGGGCTCCAACAGGTCAGGTGACCTCCGTGACGCCCAGAGGTCCATCCCCGTGGGAACCATCCTGGCCATCGCCACTACCTCCCTCATCTGTATCCTCCCCCCGTTACCATGGTTAAATGTTCACCCCGTCACCATGGTTACATGTACTGTACACCCCGTCACCATGGTTACATTTACACCCCGTCACCAATATGCTCACCCCGTTACCATGGTTACATGTTTGTGTGTGAGTAGCCCTGGTTTCATGATGGCACAGTGCTACAGAGTGGCCCTACCATATAACACAAAGTGTGAGTCTGCATATATACACTGCCTGCCTGAGGCCATGGTTACCTCCTCTTAGGGGGCCTGTTATCCCTCTTAACGACCCATAAGACATGTCCTGCGTGGTTTTGTTCGGGGCCTGCATTGAAGGCGTTCTCCTCAGAGACAAGTGGGTACAGAAAGGTCAAGGATCAACCCTTTATCACATGAGACGAGTGGGTACAGAAAGTTCAAGGGTCAATCCTTTATCACATGAGACGAGTGGGCACAGAAAGGTCAAGGGTCAACCCTTTATCACATGAGACGAGTGGGTACAGAAAGTTCAAGGGTCAATCCTTTATCACATGAGACGAGTGGGCACAGAAAGGTCAAGGGTCAACCTTTTATCAAATGAGACAAGTGGGTACAGAAAGGTCAAGGGTCAGCCCTTTATCACAAGAGACAAGTGGGCACAGAAAGGTCAAGAGTCAACGCTTTATCACATCCTTCACACATGTATTAACAGAGGCTGATTATGAAGAGGCTAATGTCCTCTTCATGCTACATGGTGCCTGCTTCAGGTTAGATCAGGGAGGAGGTATCTAAGGTGTCTTCAGACCAGGGAGGAGGTATCTAAGGTGCCTTCGGACTAGGGAGGAGGTATCTAAGGTGTCTTCAGACCAGGGAGGAGGTATCTGAGGTGTCTTCAGACCAGGGAGGAGGTATCTAAGGTGCCTTCAGACCAGGGAGGAGGTATCTAAGGTGCCTTCAGACCAGGGAGGAGGTATCTGAGGTGTCTTCAGACCAGGGAGGAGGTATCTAAGGTGTCTTCAGACCAGGGAGGAGGAATCTAAGGCGCCTTCAGACCAGGGAGGAGGTATCTAAGGTGTCTTCATGGTCTTCAGGTTCGGAGCCTCGGTGGGGAAGAACCTTGTGATTGGGACACTGGCCTGGCCGTCACCCTGGGTCATCGTGATTGGCTCCTTCTTCTCCTGCTGTGGGGCGGGGCTTCAGAGCCTCACCGGCGCCCCCCGGTTGCTGCAGGCGATAGCGAGAGACGGCATCATCCCCGCCCTGCAGGTCCTTACACACAAACACACGCACACAAACACGCACACACACGTGCACCCACACACACCCACACACAGAGACACACAAACACGCACACACACGCACAGACACACACACACACACACACACACACACAGACACACAAACACGCACACACACGCACAGACACACACACACACAGACACACAGAGACACACACTCACACACCCATGCACACAGGCATGTCTCTGTGTACTGACTGTGTGTGTGTAGGTGTTCGGCCATGGGAAGGCTAATGGCATGTCTCTGTTTACTGACTGTGTGTGTGTAGGTGTTCGGCCATGGGAAGGCTAATGGGGAGCCCACCTGGGCGCTCCTGATGACCGTGGGGATCTGTGAGATTGGGATCCTGATCGCCTCGCTGGACGCCGTCGCCCCCATCCTCTCCATGTGTGGAACCACACACTGGTGTCACACACACACACACACACACACAAACGCACACACACACACACGCTGGTGTTACACCCGTCCTCACTAGCTGCTGTGTGTGTTCAGGTTCTTCCTGATGTGTTACCTCTTCGTGAACCTGGCCTGTGCCGTCCAGACCCTCCTCAGGACCCCCGCCTGGAGACCCCGCTTCAAGTTCTACCACTGGTGTGTTTGTGTGTCTCAAAGTGTGTGTGTGTGTGTGTGTCTTAATGTGTGTGTGTGTGTGTGTGTGTACGGTAACATGTGTGTGTTTGTGTGTGTGTGTGTCTGTATGTGTGTGTGTCCAGGACGCTGTCCTTCCTGGGGATGAGTCTTTGTCTGTCCCTCATGTTCATCTCCTCCTGGTACTACGCCCTGGTTGCCATGGTGATCGCTGGCTGCATGTACAAGTACATCGAGTACCGAGGGTGAGGCACACCACATCACCTGTCTACCTACCCACCCGTCTGCCTGCTTCCCTCTCTCCCTCTCTATCTGTCTCCCTTTTTTACTCTCTACCTGTTTCCCTCTCTACCTGTCTCCCTCTCTCCCTCTCTACCTGTCTACCTGTGTACCTGTCTCCCCCTCTACCTGTCTACCTCTCTACCTGTCTCCCACTCTACCTCTCTACTTGTCTCCCTCCCTACTTCTTAACCTCTCTACATGTTTCCCTCTCTACCTGTCTCCCTCTCTCCCTGTCTCCCTCTCTACCTGTCTCCCTCTCTCCCTGTCTCCCTGTCTACCTGACTACCTGTCTGTGTGCAGGGCGGTGAAGGAGTGGGGAGACGGGATCCGAGGGTTATCTCTCAACGCGGCACGCTATGCCCTGATCCGCCTGGAGGAGGCCCCGCCGCACACCAAGAATTGGCGGTATGTGTCTGTCTGTCTGTCTGTCTGTCAGTGTATCTGTCTGTCTGTCTGCCTGTCTTTGTGGTTCTTAGTTATTAACTATTTCTGAACCTTGTTCGAGGAATTCTCCTCTCACTGGAACAGGATACTCCAAATGTGCATAACCCTAGTTAATCCTAGCTAACCGTAGTTAAACCTAGTTTACCGAGTGAACCATAGCTAAACCTAGCTAACTCTAAATAACCCTAGCTAATCATGGCTAAACCTAGCCAACCCTAGTTAACCATAGCTAAACCTAGCTAACCCTAATCAACCCTAGCTTACCATAGCAAAACCTAGCTAATCCTAGTTAACCCTAGCTAACCATAGCTACCCATAGCTAGCCCAACCTTACCCTGGCTAACCCTAGCCTAGCCAATCTGAGCTAAACCCAGCAAACCCAAGCCAACCGTAGTTAACCTAGCTAACCCAAGCATACCCTAGCTAACCAAACCTAACACTGGCTAACCCACACTAACCGTAGAAAATCATAGCTAAACCTAGTTAACCTGAGCTAACCATAGTTAACTCTAGTTATCACGAGTTAACCCTTGTTAATTCTAGCTTGTAGGAAGTTTGGGACTTGTCCCCAGTCAACTGACCCAGTGCTCTGAGATTGGTCCCCAGTCCTCACCCAGTGTTCTGGGACTGGTCCCCAGTCCACTGACTCAGTGCTTTGGGACTGGTCCAGAGTCCTCATGTAGCGTTCTGGGACTGGTCTCCAGTCCACTGACCCAGTGCTCTAGGTGGGACTGGTCCCCGCTCACCCAGTGCTCTGGGACTGGTCCCCAGTACTCTGACCCAGTGCTGTCCCCCAGCCCCCAGCTGCTGGTCCTGTGTAAGCTGGACTCTGACCTGGAGGTGAAGCACCCCAGACTGCTGTCCCTCACCACCCAGATGAAGGCTGGGAAGGGGCTGACCATCGTCAGCTCGGTCCTGGAGGGCACCTACATGGGCCGGGGGGCCGAGGCCAAGACTGGAGAGCAGGTGAGGGGGGGATCGAGGGGGGGGGGAGTGGGGGGATGAGGGGGGAGGGGGGAGGGAGGGAGGATCATTTTGTGGACAGACCAACGACGGTGTTGAGGTGTAGGATGTGATGTCACTGTTCCCGTCTCCAGAGGCTGAAGGCGGCCATGCAGGAGGAGAAGACCAAAGGCTTCAGCCACGTGGTGGTGACCTCCAGCCTGAGGGACGGCTTCAGCCTGCTGGTCCAGGCTGCCGGGCTGGGGGGCATGAAGCACAACACAGTGCTGCTGGCCTGGCCCGCCGGCTGGAGGGGGGCGCCGGACTACTGCTGGAAGAACTTCATAGGTACTAATACTACTAAAACTTCTAGTACTAATTCTAATGCTACTACTGGAGGGGGGCCTAGACTACTGCTGGAAGAACTTCATAGGTAATAGTACTACTACAATATTAATACTACTAGTACAAGTACTACTATGATAATAATACTACTACTTGAGGGGGGCGAAGGACTACTGCTCAAAGAACTTCATAGGTGCTGATACTACTCGTACTAATACTACCAGAACTAGTACTAATACTAATACTGGAGGGGGCGCAATAATACTGCTGGAAGAACTTCATAGGTACTAATACTACTAGTACTACTTCTAATACTACTACTAGTACTAATACTACTAATTCTACTAGTACTACTACTAGTATTAATAAAGGTACTACTGAAGGCAGGCACAGGACGCGTACTGCTGGAAGAACTTCAGAGGTACAGTACTAGTACTAGTAGTAGTAGAAGTACTTCTGCTACTAGTCCTGCTATTACTATTCCTACTACTAGTCCTATTAGTACTACTATTACTAGTAAAACACATGCCCTCCTCCAGAGACGGTGAGGGAGACCACCTCGGCCCACCAGGCCCTGCTGGTGGCTAAGAACATCGACCGTTTCCCCGGTAACCAGCAGCGTCTGGAGGGCACGGTGGACGTGTGGTGGATCGTCCACGACGGAGGCCTCCTCATGCTGCTGCCCTTCCTGCTGAAACAACACAAGGTAACGCACCACCCAATGCACCACCTAATGTAACCCTGTCTGCACCAGCCAATACACCACCCAATACACCTGTCTGCACCACCCAATACACCACCCAATACACCTGTCCGCACCACCCAATACACCTGTCTGCACCACCCAATACACCACCCAATACACCTGTCCGCACCACCCAATACACCTGTCTGCACCACCCAATACACCACCCAATACACCTGTCCGCACCACCCAATACACCTGTCTGCACCACCCAATACACCACCCAATACACCTGTCCGCACCACCCAATACACCTGTCTGCACCACCCAATACACCACCCAATACACCTGTCTGCACCACCCAATACACCTGTCTGCACCACCCAATACACCTGTCTGCACCACCCAATACACCACCCAATACACCTGTCTGCACCACCCAATACACCACCCAATACACCTGTCTGCACCACCCAATACACCACCCAATACACCTGTCTGCACCCCCCAATACACCACCCAATACACCTGTCTGCACCCCCCAATACACCACCCAATGTAACCCTGTCTGCACCACCCAATACACCACCCAATACACCTGTCTGCACCACCCAATACACCAACCAATAAACCTGTCTGCACCACCCAATACACCACCCAATACACCTGTCTGCACCACCCAATACACCTGTCTTCTGCACCACCCAATACACCACCCAATGTAAGCCTGTGTGCCCCCCGAATACACCTGTCTGCACCCCCCAATACACCACCCCATGTTACTCCTGCTGAAACAACACAAGGTAAACCTGTCTGCACCAACCATCAGTCTCTCTACCTTTCTGTCTCTCTACTTGTCTGTCCCTAAGCTGTCTGTCTCTCTGCCTTTCGGTCTCTAACCTGCCTCTCTCTAACCTGTCGTCTCTCTACCTGTCTGTCTCCAGGTGTGGAAGCAGTGCAGGATGCGTATCTTCACTGTTGCCCAGATGAATGATAACTCCATCCAGATGAAGAAGGACCTCCAGATGTTCCTGTACCAACTTCGTCTGGACGCCCAGGTGGAGGTAGTGGAGATGGTGAGTCCCTCCACCTCCGCCTGGACGCCCAGGTGGAGGTGGTGGAGATGGTGGTGGAGGTAGTGGGGGTGGAGGTCGAGGTGGTGAGTCTCTGGCCTGCTATGTTGCTAGACCCCACTGCCCAGACCCCAACCTGGGCAGTGAGGATCAGGACCAGGTGGGGGTGAGGACAAGGTGGGGGTGAGGACCAGGTGGGGGTGAGGACCAGGTGGGGGTGGGGACCAGGTGGGGGTGAGGACCAGGTGGGGGTGGGGACCAGGTGGGGGTGGGGACCAGGTGGGGGTGGGGACCAGGTGTCTGCTCTGTTGATGGCAAAGAAAGATTGGTTTTACCTCTGTGAAATGTATTGTAAAAGGTCATCCCCCTCTCTCTCTCTCTCTCTCTCTCTCTCTCTCTCTCTCTCTCTCTCTCTCTCTCTCTCTCTCTCTCTCTCTCTCTCTCTCTCTCTCTCTCTCTCTCTCTCTCTCTCTCTCTCTCTCTCTCTCAGCATGAGAGTGATATCTCAGCCTTCACCTATGAGAAGACTCTGGTGATGGAGCAGAGATCTCAGATGCTCAAACAGATGCAGCTGTCTCGCAACGAGCGGCAGAGAGAGGTAAGGTTCCTAAGAGAGAGAGAGAGCGCTCCTCTGCCCTAGCTTCCTATCGCTAGCTGCTGTCCTGAGAACATGAGGAGGTAGAGGCAGCAGGGTGGTGGACTCTCAGAGGAGGACTATTGGGACGTGGCTCAGACTCCAGCTCACTCCCTGACCTCTGACCTCAGGCCCAGCTGATCCACGACCTCAACACGGCGTCTCATTGTTCGAGCAGCCAGCGGGCGGCGCCGGAGCAGGTCCAGATGACCTGGACCAAAGAGAAGCTGATCACCGAGAGGAACCGCCACAGGGAGGGCGTGGGGGTGAAGGACCTGTTCAGCATGAGGCCGTAGGTACACCTGTCTGTCTGTCTGCCCATCTGTCTGTCTGTCTGTCTGTTCAGCATGAGGCCGTAGGTACACCTGTCTGTCTGCCTGTCTGTCTGTCTGTCTGTCTGTTCAGCTTGAGGCCGTAGGTACACCTGTCTGTCTGCCTGTCCGTCTGTCTGTCTGGCTGTTCAGCATGAGGCCGTAGGTACACCTGTCTGTCTGCCTGTCCGTCTGTCTGTCTGTCTGTTCAGCATGAGGCCATAGGTACACCTGTCTGTCTGCCTGTCTGTCAGTCTGTCCGTGTATCTGCCTAGCTAACCTGTCGGTTCAAAATGAATCAGACAGGTGAGTCTATCCACCTGACCGCCTGTGTGTCTGATGGTTTTGTGTTTTACATATTTTTATACATTATACTACTTGAAACATTATAAAAACTTATTTGTATAAACATGTTCGTACATATGCATGTGAATGTTCTTGAAGTAATTATTAATGTTCTTCATTTTTGTCTCTTTTTCAGGGAATGGGAAAATCTGTGAGTCACTTTATTTTTACCATTTCATTCAATAATGCTTGTGCATTCAACTAAACTATTCATCATTCACATTTGCATTAAATTCAGGGTGTTCATCAGACGCTATTATCCAAAGAGACTTAAAACAAGTCCATTTGGCATAAGAAAGAGGGACAACAATATTGCTGTCAGATATTCAAAGAAGAAGTGCCAAATTAAAATATATCAATATAATTTCAAAGAATTATACAATATAATAAATATTTTATCTAAACAATATTAATATTATAAACAAAATGTAACAATATAATATATTATATCATTGAAAAAATAGTAGCAATCACTTAAACTTGAGTATGATGATGATGTTGTGGTTGCTTAGTAACCACTCCAACGTGAAGATGATGATGATTTAGTGGTTGCCTAGTAACCGCTCCAATGAGACAATGATGATGTTGTGGTTGCCCAGTAACCACTCAAACATGATGATCATGATGTTGTGGTTGCCTAGTAACCGCTCCAACGTGCGGAGGATGCACACGGCCGTCAAACTGAACGCAGCCGTGCTCACCAAGTCCCAGAACGCCGAGCTGGTCCTGCTCAACATGCCAGGACCCCCGCGCAACGCAGAGGGAGACCAGAACTGTATCCTCTAACTACTGCTCATACTGCTGCTCATACTGATACTAATACTACTAGTACTGCTGTAATACTACTACTAATACTACTCTTACTAATACTATTACTACTACACTACCGCTCATACTGATACTAATACTACTAGTACTGCTGTAATACTACTACTAATACTACTCTTACTAATACTATTATTACTACACTACCGCTCATACTGATACTAATACTACTAGTACTGCTGTAATACTACTACTACTACTACTCTTACTCATACTATTACTACTAGTCTAGTAGTACTGCTTTAATACTACTACTCATACTACTCATACTGATACTAATACTACTACACTACTGCTCATACTGTTACTAATATTATTAGTACTGCTCTAATACTATTACTGATACTACTCATACTGATTCTAATACTACTAGTCTAGTATTACTGCTCTAATACTACTACTAATACTACTCACACTGATCCTAATATTACTAGTCTAGTAGTACTGTTCTAATACTACTCATACTGATGCTTCTACTTCTCGTACTGCTCTAATACTATTACTACTACTACTCACCCTGACACTAATACTACTAGTACTGCAGTAATACCACTACTGCTACCCTACTATCAGCGCTGAGCTCCTGAACCGGGCGTCAGACATGGAGTTCCTGGAGGTGCTGATGGAGGGTCTGGAGCGGGTGCTGCTGATCCGGGGGGGTGGGCGCGAAGTCATCACTATCTACTCCTAGAGGGGGGGGGGGGGGGGCGAAGTCATCACTATCTACTCCTAGAGGGGGGGGGGGGGGGGGGGGGGTCATCACTATCTACTCCTAGAGGGGGGGGGGGGGGGGGTCATCACTATCTACTCCTAGAGGGGGGGGGGGGGGCGAAGTCATCACTATCTACTCCTAGAGGGGGGGGGGGCGAAGTCATCACCATCTACTCCTAGAGGGGGGGGGGGGGGGGGGGGGTCATCACCATCTACTCTTAGAGGGGGGGGGGGGGGGGGCGAAGTCATCAGTATCTACTCCTAGAGGGGGGGGGGGGGGGGTCATCACTATCTACTCCTAGAGGGGGGGGGGGGGGGTCATCACCATCTACTCCTAGAGGGGGGGGGGGGGCGAAGTCATCAGTATCTACTCCTAGAGGGGGGGGGGGGGGTCATCACCATCTACTCCTATAGGGGGGGGGGGGGGTCATCACCATCTACTCCTATGGGGGGGGGGGGGGTCATCACCATCTACTCCTAGAGGGGGGGGGGGGGGGGGGGGTCATCACCATCTACTCCTAGAGGGGGGGGGGGTCATCACCATCTACTCCTAGAGGGGGGGGGGGGGGGGGTCATCAACATCTACTCCTAGGGGGGGGGGGGGGGGGTCATCACCATCTACTCCTAGAGGGGGAGTCTACTCCTGGGTGAGGGGGGGAATACAACTCGCCATCCCAATGGCGAGTTGCTATTGGGATGGCGAGTTGTATTCATCAGAGCCCACAACTGACTAGCATCAGAACTAACTACTGACGAGCAAAAGTGCTGCCAATTATTATTTTTTACATTGTTCTCAAACTTTAGCACAATGCTAAAGTTATTCTGTCAACATTTTTTGTGAATAGGGAGGAATGTAATGTAACTTTTTTGCATAAACTAATATTGTTCTTTAGTTGATAGACATTTTCACAATGTATAAACTTGAAAAGTATAGATTTGATTTGATCTGCATCCCACTTGTTTGCTGTGTGTGTGTGTCTATGCGTAAGTGTGTTATATTTGTCCCATTGTAATAAAACGTCACTTCTTTATGTCTTCTGATATCAATCATCACCAATTTTGTCTATTGTGTCTATACACACACACACACACACACACACACACACACACACACACACACACACACACACACACACACACACACACACACAGCCCCATGCTGAGTCAGTGAACGTTTGATTCATGGTGAGGCTGCTCATTAAAATGTCTTTCTCTCTCCTCCTCTCCTCTCCTCCTCTTCTCTCCTCCTCTCTCCTCCTCTTCTCTCCTCCTCTCTTCTCCTCTCCACTCCTCCTCCTCTCCTCTCCCCCTCTCATTCCTTATCGCTATTGTATTTTAGTGTGTGTGTGTGTGTGTGTGTGTGTGTGTGTGTGTGTGTGTGTGTGTGTGTGTGTGTGTGTGTGTGTGTGTGTGTGTGTGTGTGTGTGTGTGTGTGTGTGTGTGCGTGGTGTTTGATCATGCTGTGTGTGTGTGTGTGTGTGTGTGTGTGTGTGTGTGTGTGTGTGTGTGTGTGTGTGTGTGTGTGTGTGTGTGTGTGGTGTTTGATCATGCTGTGTGTGTGTGTGTGTGTGTGTGTGTGTGTGTGTGTGTGTGTGTGTGTGTGTGTGTGTGTGTGTGTGTGTGTGTGTGTGTGTGTGTGTGTGTGCATGTAGAGGGACTGTCAGGCCACTGTTGCTACCTTATATAACCCCCCCCCCCCCCGAACATGTTATTAATTATTTTAATTATTTTAATGAGAGATTAAATGAGTTCTGTCATCTGTGGGAACCGACCGCCGAGATGCCTTTGTTTTAGTAAGAAGAAGAAACACACAAATACACAGACGCACACACACAACCATGCACACACGCGGCTAGGTGTAGCAGCTAGGTGTTGTGTAGCAGCTAGGTGCAGCAGCTAGGTGTTGTGTAGCAGCTAGGTGCAGTAGCTAGGTGTAACAGCTAGGTGTTGTGTTGGGGCTAGGTGTTGTGTGGCTGCTAGGTGTAGCAGCTAGGTGTTGTGGAGCAGCTAGGTGTTTTGTAGCAGCTAGGTGTAGCAGCTAGGGGTTGTATAGCAGCTAGGTGCAGTAGTTTGGTGTAGCAGCTAGGTGTTGTCTAGCACCTATGTGTAGCAGTTGGTGTTGTGTAACAGCTAGGTGTTGTGTAGAAGCTAGGTGCAATAGATAGGTGTAGCAGCCCGGTGTTGTGTAGCAGATAGGCGTTGTGTTGGGGCTAGGTGTTGTGTTTGGGCTAGGTGTTGTGTAGCAGATAGGCGTTGTGTTGGGGCTAGGTGTTGTGTTGGGGCTAGGTGTTGTGTTTGGGCTAGGTGTTGTGTTTGGGCTAGGTGTTGTGTTTGGGCTAGGTGTTGTGTTTGGGCTAGGTGTTTTGTAGCAGCTAGGTGTTGTGTTGGGGCTAGGTGTTGTGTAGCAGATAGGCGTTGTGTTGGGGCTAGGTGTTGTGTTGGGGCTAGGTGTTGTGTTGGGGCTAGGTGTAGTGTAGCGGCTAGGTGTTGTGTCGCACTGGTGTTGTGTTGTGTTAGTAGTGTTGGGCCGCTGGTGTTTTCAGGAGTCAACTTTCCGAGTCTGATTTTGAATCCAGAGAACTGAGAGGGTCTTTGTAGCGACGGGAGGGGGGAGAGTGAGTGTGCGTGTGTCTGAGAGAGTGGTTTCTGTGTGTGAGGGCGAGGTAGAGAGAGTGAGAGAGAGGGGAGGCAAAGAGCTGGAGATCTCCTTCTTGGTCGCTCCTCTCCCAGTCGACTCAACTCTTACTTGTAAACTTTGTGGATTTTAAAGCTTTCAGACGGATCGAAGCAGCGGACGAGACATGGCCGTCCTGCGGTGAGGAACCCAGCTCGCCGTTCAGGGGGGTTGGGGGCGGGGGGGGGGGGGGGGTTCTGTGGTCAGGGTTCCTGGGGGGCAGGGGGGTCCTGGGTGGTGGTGAGGGGTCCTGGGGGGTGGTGAGGGGTCCTGGGGGGGGGGTGGGGGGTCCTGGGGGGTGGTGGGGGGTCCTAGGGGGTGGTGAGGGTTCCTGGGGCAGGGAGGGGTCCTGGGGGGTGGTGAGAGGTCCTGGGGGGTGGTGGGGGGTCTTAGGGGGTGGTGAGGGTTCCTGGGGCAGGGAGGGGTCCTGGGGGGTGGTGAGAGGTCCTGGGGGGTGGTGGGGGGTCCTGGGGGGTGGTGAGAGGTCCTGGGGGGTGGTTGGGGGTCCTGGGGGGTGGTGAGAGGTCCTGGGGGGTGGTGGGGGGTCCTGGGGGGTGGTGAGGGTTCCTGGGGCAGGGAGGGGTGTTGAGGGGTCCTGGGGCTGGGAGGGGTCCTGGGGCGCTGAGACTGATCCCGGTGGTCCTTCCTGCAGGCTCTCCAGGGGGTGTGTGTCCGTGAGTCTGATGCTGTGGAGCTGTCTGTCCACCGCTGCTGTCCAGACAGAAGGTAACTCTCTTTAATAACGGAGAATTTGAAGCAGAAATGCACTATTATTTAATTGCCGGGAGGGCAGGGGGGGTCCTGGGAGGCAGGGGGGGGGTCCTGGGGACTACAGCTAGGGTGCCTATCCACAGGGTGTAGGGTGCGTGCTTTAGGGTCTACAGGTAGGGTGCCTCCCTACACCCTGTTGGTAGGCGCCCTACACCCTGTAGGGAGGCGCCCTATCTGTAGACCCTAGAGCACTTACCCTTAACCCAACCACTAGGCACCCTAAAGGGGCAACACTTAATATTCCTATTACTGTGCTGCGACCCTAATGAATCAAAATCTGAATTAATTTGTTTTATTACATTATATTAATTACTTTTTGTACAAGTACACAAGAGTCAAATGATTACAGTATGCTTGGAAACTCAACACACACATACAACATAGTAGCAACAATACAACATAAAGTAAGTAGATACATTTAGTTAAAGAAAATTTCACTCTCTGAGGTTTTCTAACATTAATATGAGTTCCCCTAGCCTACCTATGCTCCCCCAGTAGCTAGAAATTGCGTTGGGTGAAAAACGAGCACGAGGCATTCTGCTACGCCCTCAAAAAAACGAAGCTCAGAAGCGCCGTTTCGGAAATTCCCCGTATGTCGTCATACGGGGAGATGCCACCTCCCCTTTCTCTGCCTTGCCAGCCCAGAGAATTTGGCCCGCCAATGAGATACGACCGTGCGAGCGCCACGTGTGTGTGTGTGTGTGTGGGTGTGGGTGTGGGTGTGTATGTGTGTGTGTGTGATTACACACACTGTAACGCAAGTGTTGCACCCTTTTTTGTTATTTGGACAACCGTTCTGCTGTTGGTTTTATGGCACATAACACGTCGGACTCTCGTCTCTGGTATTTCCACAAAGAGACTCGTAGTGGGGGTTATCTCAGCCATGGTTGAGAAGGAATTGGGCGAAAGGAACTTTGGCTTTGACTCCCTGAAGTACATGAAACCACGACATGGAGGAGAAAGGGATTGTTGCCCGCGAATGTCTCCTGCTTGAGCCCCGCTTACCGCAGCCGAGGGACCACCGCCTTGGCGCTGCCTGCTGCCGAGGCGGTGGTCCCTCGGCAGCCAGGCTCCGGTGGGAGACAACTGCAGTCAACAATCCCTTTCTCCTCCATGTCGTGGTTCAGTCTACTTCAGATCGATGTGTACGTGGAAAAACCAGAGACATCAGGGAACCCGACGCAGTCGTTATAGATTCATAATATCGTCTGGAGGCTCACACAGCTTTTGGCCGTAATAATATATATTATTTGATATAGATATCTATGTATAATAGGACATTATTTAGATATAGAGCTCCAGGACTCCTCACCCTCCTCCTTGACCCGCCTCTCTCCTCCTCATTTGCATTAAAGCTACAGACACCGAAACGGCGCGTTTGGGGAAAGCTCAATGTGCGACTGACTCGTAGTGGCCGTACTTCTGCACCACGGCTGAATTTCGGGAACGTCTTTAAATGCTGTGTTTTGGGCCCACTAATACCTATATTAAAGCATCCATAAAGTAGCATGCCATGGGACCTTTAAAAATACATAAAATAAGTAAAAATAAGTATGAAAAATAAGTAACAAATAATTGATAAGTGATCGAGTGGTATTGGTACCAGCCATGGTTGATTGTAGATGACCTGTGCCCCTAAGAAAGCACGGTGATCATCACTATGGATTGGCTTATTAGTATTTCAGAATGTGTCAAAAATACATCAGTGTTACTCGTATTTGTCCCATAAACAACACATGGGAAGTCTTTAGTGAACATGGGAAGACTTTAGTGAGCATGGGAAGTCTTTAGTGAACATAGGAAGTCTATAGTGAGGTTTCGATGTCATTAGTGAGCATTCGAACATACAAAGGTGTTAAGGGAGGGTGTGTTAGGCTTAAGTCAGTGTTGGAAGTCGTGTTTCTTCAGACCTCAGTATTGCCTGGGTGCTGGACCAGCTGCTGTTTGAAAGAGCAGGACCCAACGGGCTGACGGTTCAAAGGGGTTTTCCCAAACCTTGTCAGAGCTGGAGCTAGGAGAGGTCCTGACATGAGAAGGTCATGGAAGAGGCCTTAATGAGATATCATAATCTGGCTCCCTGTTGTCGAAGGTTATGGTATTGTTGTCATGGTTACCCGCCACAGAGAATGTTTGAGTGAATCATCAGCTTTGTTTTCACATGTGGCCTCTGAAGACACATAGGGCGTCTGTGGGGCTATGGACACGTGGTGCTTGATGAGGACATCAGGGACATGTTGTCACTGTACCAAGTGATCACTACTGTACACTGTATCCAGGGATCAGCACTGTACCCAGAGATCAGCACTGTAC
>NC_044055.1:13211493-13215516 GCF_902167405.1 Gadus morhua | reverse complement strand
CGAGGGCTATCAGCACTGTACCCAGGGATCAGCACTGTACACTGTACCCAGGGATCACTACTGTACACTGTATCCAGGGTTGTCAGCACTGTATACACCAGAGCTAACAGCACTGTACCCATCAGGGCTAACAGCACTGTACCCATCAGGGCTGTCAGCACTGTACCCATCAGGTCTGTACACACCAGAGCTAACAGCACTGTACCCATCAGGGCTAACAGCACTGTACCCATCAGGGCTGTCAGCACTGTACACACCAGGGCTATCAGGTCTGTACACACCAGGGCTATCAGGTCTGTACACACCAGGGCTATCAGGTCTGTACACACCAGGGCTATCAGCACTGTACCATCAGAGCTAACAGCACTGTACCCATCAGGGCTATCATCACTGTACCCATCAGGGCTAACAGCACTGAACACACCAGGGCTATCAGCACTGTAAGAACAAGGTTTATTAGCACATGAACATCATCAGGGCTGTTGGTTTGTGGTCAAATATTTTGTCAAATTAGGTTATTATGGTCTATGAACTAACACATATAGATATCTGTACATGTATGGGGTAAGGGGTTGGTTTATGAGGGAGGTAGGGGTTAGAAGGGGTTAAAAGGGCGGAGGGAGGGGGGGGGTAGGGGTTAGAAGGGATGAGTTAGGGCTGAGTTAGGGGTGGTAGGGGTTAGAAGGGGGTAGGTAGGGGTTAGAAGGGGTGAGTTAGGGCTGAGTTAAGGGGGAGGTAGGGGTTAGAAGGGGGGAGTGAGGGGGTAGGTAGGGGTTAGAAGGGGTGAGGTAGGGCTGAGTTAGGGGGGAGTAGGGGGGAGCTGACGATGGGGGGAGGACAGACGAGAGATTAAATGTGTGGAAGCAGATGTTTCCTTCTGAGCAACAATAAAGCCCTTCATCTATTGGAGGGTGGTTGGTGTGTGTGTGTGTGTGTGTGTGTGTGTGTGTGTGTGTGTGTGTGTGTGTGTGTGTGTGTGTGTGTGTGTGTGTGTGTCTGCATGTCTGCGTGTGTGTGTGTGTGTTTGTGTGTGTGCGCGAGCGTCTTTTGTCAAGGAGAGAGACAAGAGGCAGACAGACAGACAGACCGACAGACAGACAGACAGACAGACAGACAGACAGACAGACAGACAGACAGACAGACAGACAGACAGACAGACAGACAGCGAGAGAGAGAGACAGAGAGAGACAACTATCATCTCCAAAGTCTGACCTGTGTTGACATCACCAGGTTGGAGTTACAACGATAAATATCTCATTATGAAATCAATTACAAGACTACAGGTATATATCTCGCGGTCATCCCTCCCTCCCTCCCTCCCCATCTCTCCCCCTCGTTCATAACTGAGCGGTCCTCCAATCATGTAGCGTGTGGGTGCAGCTCAATGAACCGCCGCCAGGTGGCGCCAACGTGCCGCTGAACGAGCAGACAAGCTGACCTCATTAATTTGTGATGAATTCATATTAAAGTATTCATCATTATAACACTTGGGGTGTTGCTTTCTCATTATTCAGTTCACAAGGAACACTGAAAATGAAATTTGGTTTGGACAATAACGATCATAATCGAATGTTAGATAGTTCTAAAATAACATATTTGTGTGGGCCCTGTTAGATTTGACAGAAATCTGTTTCTGGTCAATTCTGTTCTACACAACGCAGAATGTTGTGGGAACGCCGGATTTCTTAAGTTAAATTACAACCTGTTCCTATTTTTAGTAAAGCCCTAAACATATACTGTTAAGTGACTTTCCTGCTGTAAATTAGGATTTAACTGCATGTCTGTCCTACACACACACACACACACACACACACACACACAAACAGACACACACACACACACACACACACACACACACACACACACACACACACACACACACAAACAGACACACACACACACACACACACACACACCTTTCTTTCTGGGAATAAATTCATAACCATGCGTGTGATTGGCCGTGACAAAAAACCAATTAGAGTTATTGTGTTGCTGGTTGCTAGGTAGAGCGGGAAGTGAGAGAAAGAGGTCAAAGGTGAAAGGGTAAATGCTCCTGGAATCCAGGGGCCCCTTGAGGGGCCGACCCATCTTAACGAAGCACAACATCCTGAGAATGTGGGAGTCTGCACCTCGATAACACAACTTATTATTATTACTGATTCAGGGACCCCTGTCCCAGTTCACCACGTCCTAGTACACCTTGTCCCAGTTCACCTGACTCAGTCCCAGTTCACCTTGTCCCAGTTCACACTGTTCCAGTTCAACTGACTCTGTCCTAGATCACCTGACTCTGTCCCAGTTCACTCTGTCCTAGTTCACCTGACTCTGTCCCAGTTCACCTCACTCTGTCCCAGTTCACCTGACTCTGTCCCAGTTCACCTCACTCTGTCCCAGTCCACCTGGCTCTGTCCTCAGATGACATTAATGGTTAGGGTATAGGTTAGGCTCACCTAAAGGCTAGGCTAAACTACCTTGGGTTATGCTAACCTAAGGGCTAGGCTAAGATAATTAAGGTAAGGCTAAGCTACCTTAGGTAAGGCTAACCTAAGGGCTAGGCTAAGATACCTTAGGTTAAGCTAACCTGAAGGCTAGGCTAAGCTTCCTTAGGGTAACCTAAAGGCTAAGCCAACTTAGGTTAGGCTAACCTTAAGGCTAGGCTAAAATACCTTAGGTTAGGCTAACCTAAGGGCTAGGCTAAGATACCTTAGGTTAGGCTTATCTATGGGCTAGGCTTAACAACCTTAGGTTAAGCTAACCTAATGGCTAGGCTAAGATACCTTAGGCTAGGCCAAGCTACCTTAGGTTAGGCTTATCAAAGGGCTATTCTAAACTACCGTATGCTAGGCCAAGCTACCTTAGGTTAGGCCAACCTAAAGGCTAGGCTTAGCTACTGTAGGCTAGGCCAAGTCACTGTAGGTGATGCTACCTTAGGTTAGGCCAACCTAAATGCTAAGCTACCTTAGGCAAGGCTAAGCTAACCCCTGGCTCAGCGTGTTGAGGACACTAGGAGACTCTGGAAGAGAAGGAGGATGAGGAGTCAGGGGTCCATAGAGACCTCCTGTGGGACACCTGGACAGACGCTCTGCAGAGAGCCGCTCTGCCCCCTGTGGTTCCTCCCCAGCGCTGCAGGCTGGGAACCCAGTTACCCTCAAGGAGACCCTTCAGGTTAACCACGCCCCCTCACCTCTGACCCCGCTCCCGCTACCCAGGGGGCTAATCCACCTAATCCCCTTATTAGCACCCATCATACACCTGACTACACACACACAAATAAACACACACATACACACACATGCATTTAGACACACACACACACACACACACACACACACACACACACACACACACACACACACACACACACACACACACACACACAGACTCACATACATTAAGACACACACACACAAACGCAACCACACACACACATTATGATACAAACACACACACCTCACTTAGACACAAACACAAAAACACTGCTCCTTATTGCGTTGTCGTTGTTTACAGAAAGAGACAAACGCAGAACAGTCTTCTCTTTGTAACGGTGACTAACTTCTCTCTCTCTCTCTCTCTCTCTCTCTCTCTCTCTCTCTCTCTCTCTCTGGTAAACAGCTCTCAAGCTGTTTACCAGAGCGGTCAGTAGATCTTTGATGCTTTGATGGAGTGGGAGATGTGTGTGTGTGTGTGTGTGTGTGTGTGTGTGTGTGTGTGTGTGTGTGTGTGTGTGTGTGTGTGTGTGTGTGTGTGTGTGTGCTTGTGTGTGTGTGCGTGTGCGTGTGCGTGTGCGTGTGTGTGTGTGTGTGTGTGTGTGTGTGTGTGTGTGTGTGTGTGTGAGTGTGTTTGTGTGTGTGTGTGTGTGTGTGTGTGGTGTGTGTGTGTGTGTGTGTGTGTGTGTGTGTGTTTTTGTGTGCGTGTGTGCGTGTGTGCGTGTGTGCGTGTGTGTGTGTGTGTGTGTGTGTGTGTGTGTGTGTGTGTGTGTGTGTGTGTGTGTGTGTGTGTGTTGGTCGTTTTCTAGAACGTTTG
>NC_044055.1:13188993-13206493 GCF_902167405.1 Gadus morhua | reverse complement strand
AACGGGCCACGCACAAAAGGAAGACAAAAACACACATACATACACAAACAAACACAAACATAAAAAATTTTATACATCCACTATGTACATGTTCTCTCTCTCTCTCTCCCACTCTCCACTCTCCACTCTCTCTCCCCCCCCCCCCCCCACAGGAAGAGGACCGGGAACCAGTGCAGGCTCCACCTACTGAAGCTCCAGAGGCGGAGCCTGAGCAGCATCCTAGTCAGCTGACCTCGACAGAGGCCAATGAGGTCGTAGAGAGGACAGGTGGGCGTGTCCATTCCGTTTACACATGTCAAAATAATCAAATAAGGAATTTCTAATCTATAAAATATTGACCAGCTTCATGTTTGGAGATGGTGATGAGGTCATGTGAAGAGGTCATGTGATGAGGTCATGGGGTGAGGTAATGTGATGATGTCATATGACGAAGTCATGTGATGAGGTCATGTGATGAGGTCATGTGGTGGGGTCATGTGATGATGTCATGTGATGAGGTCATGTGATGAGGTCATGTGACAAGGTCATGTGATGAAGTCATGTGACGAGGTCATGTGTTCAGGTCCGTACCAGTCCCAGGGGCCAGGGGGGAGGAGCCAGAGTTCAAAGGTAAGGTACATTTAGTTTAAAAGGTGAAGGATAATATTATGTAGTTACACATGCAGTAACATGACTCAGTCGGACATGACGTAGTCGGACATGACGTAGTCAGACATGCGTAACTCGGTGGGCTCCTCCCCTAGGTGGTCCATGGAGAAGGCCCCAAAGGCGGGAGAGGAGAGCCAGGCCCCGCGGGGCCCCCCGGTCTCCCCGGCCCCCCAGGCACCTATCCTCCTGCTCAGGGAGGAGTGCTACTGGAGGCCCTGGCTCAGCCAGGCCCCCGGGGGCCAGCAGGCCCCACAGGCCCTCCGGGACCCAGTGGAGGAGCAGGGAGAGACGGTGCCACGGTGAGCCTGAGTGGAGCATCCTCACCCTGTACACCGTAACCAGGACTGACGCTGAACACACTGTCGCCTCTCTTGTCTCCTGTCTCCTCTCTCCTCACTCCTCACTCCTCCCCTCCCCTCTCTCCTTTCTCCTCTCCTCTTTCCTCTCCTTTTATTCAGGGAAGCAAGGGCGAAGTTGGAGACCCAGTAAGTTCTAGCGCACCTAACACCTATCAGCAATCCACCAAACACCTAGCTTCTAACTGTAGAACATAGCACCTAGAACCTAACCACCCACAATAAACAACCTAGTACCGAGCCACCCAGTAGCTAGGAACGGACCACCTTGAAAATCGCTTAACTGGCATAAAGGAGGCGTGTCTCCGAGTGGTGGAGGTCCAGCCTCTCTGAGTGGTGGAGGTCCAGCCTCTCTGAGTGGTGGAGGTCCAGCCTCTCTGAGTGGTGGAGGTCCAGCCTCTCTGAGTGGTGGAGGTCCAGCCTCTCTGAGTGGTGGAGGACCAGCCTCTCTGAGTGGTGGAGGTCCAGCCTCTCTGAGTGGTGGAGGACCAGCCTCTCTGAGTGGTGGAGGTCCAGCCTCTCTGAGTGGTGGAGGTCCAGCCTCTCTGAGTGGTGGAGGTCCAGCCTCTCTGAGTGGTGGAGGTCCAGTCTCTCTGAGTGGTGGAGGTCCAGTCTCTCTGAGTGGTGGAGGTCCAGCCTCTCTGAGTGGTGGAGCCTCTCTCTGTGTTTCTCCCTCTAGGGCCTCAGAGGAGCTCAGGGCTTCCCCGGTCTAGCTGGAGAGGTTGGAGCCAAAGGAGAGAAGGTAACCAACCATCCTTCAGTCGATCCGCCTTCATCCTCCACCCTCCCTGTACACTCCCTCCTCCACCCTCCATGTTCACTCCCTCCTCCACCCTCCATGTACACTCCCTCCTCCACCCTCCATGAACACTCCCTCCTCCACCCTCCATCTTCACTCCCTCCTCCACCCTCCATGTGTCACTCCCTCCTCCACCCTCCATGTGTCACTCCCGCTCTCTCATCTCTGTTTCCAGGGAGTCAGTGGTGTGGGGTTGCCAGGGCAACCGGGCCTCCCCGGCCCTCCAGGACCGCCAAGATCACGAAGCGTCCCTGTGAGTGCTCAGCTCAACTTAACCTAACTCAAACGTAACCTTTATTTGAGCTCAACTAAACATGAACCTAACCTTAACCTAGCCTCAGGTTATGGGTAGGCTAACCCTGACCTGAGCTGAACCTCACTGACCCTGTGACCTGTGACCCTGTGACCTCTGACCTGTGTTCCAGTATGGAGCCGACGCCCTGGGATCTGGATCTGAGGACCAGGAGGTCTCGGAGCTGCTCAGGGTAGATTGACCTTACTGTCCTTACAGGAAGTCCATATAAAGACTGATGATGTGGACAGGAAGTCCATATAAAGACTGAGGATGTGGACAGGAAGTCCATATAAAGACTGAGGATGTGGACAGGAAGTCCATCTAAAGACTGATGATGTAGACAGGAAGTCCATCTAGAGACTGATGATGTGGACAGGAAGTCTGTCTAATGACTGATGATGTGGACAGGAAGTCCATCTAAAGACTGATGATGTAGACAGGAAGTCTGTCTAAAGACGGATGATATGGACAGGAAGTCTATCTAATTATTGATGATGTGGACAGGAAGCCCATCTAAAGACTGTTGATGTGGACAGGAAGTCTGCCTAGAGACTGATGAAGTGGACAGGAAGTCTGTCTAAAGACTGTTGATGTCGACAGGAAGTCTTTCCAGAGGCTGATAATGTGGACAGGAAGTCCATCTAAAGACTGTTGATGTGGACAGGAAGTCTTTCTAGAGACTGATGATGTGGACAGGAAGTCCATCTAAAGACTGTTGATGTGGACAGGAAGTCCATTTAAAGACAGATGATGTAGACAGGAAGTCTGCCTAGAGACTGATGATGTGGACAGGAAGTCCATCTAAAGACTGTTGATGTGGGCAGGAAGTCTGCCTAGAGACTGATGATGTGGACAGGAAGTCCGTCTAGAGACTGATGAAGTGGACAGGAAGTCCATTTAAAGACAGATGATTTACTATTTACTGTAATGTCCCTCAGGGCCCCCCCGGTCCGCCCGGTCCACCCGGACCCCCTGGACAAGATCCCCTGAACCGCGGCTCCGCCCCGGGCCCTGGATCCCCTGGACCCCCTGGGGGGCGCGGCCAGGCAGGACCGCCAGGGACCCCAGTAAGAGACCTTTACACAGCTAGCTAACGCATGGAGCTATAGAGCTAACTAACTATAACTACATAACACATGAGGCTATATGAATAGTCCTAACTATAACTACCACTACTTTATAATTAAGCAATAGATCACGCCAGGCTGTGGTATGTGCTCATTATACCACTGTTAAGGGGCGTTGTCCGGCCCCGACGCGCAGCGGAGGGCCAGCGACCCCCTTCACAGTGGTATAATGAGCACATGCCACTGACTGAAGTGATCTATTGCTTTTATACAACGGTTACTGTTATGGCGAAAAGTCATAGACACACTACATTTACGAAAGTCATAGACACACTACATTTAAAAAGAAACCAAGAAAGTCAAAACAGCCGTTTTTATTAAAGAATACAAAAAAGTAGTCCCTCCTGGCTGCCGCTATGCATCGACGGTCGCTATGCAACACACTTTAGCGTCCCTCCGAGAGAAGGCTCCGATAGAGCGGTTCGCCGGCAATTTATCCTATGGAGCAGTTCACTCGCCGTGTGCCTAAGCTTTCGATAGTCTCTCCATCGCCTTGCTCACTCCCGGAGTAACAACATTTACACCCTCTCCATCATCCAACATATGTTTTACTTCGTAATAACTGTTTCTACTTCCAGGCGCGGAGTGATATGCAAACTTTCACAAAATGATCGGGCGTCATAGCAGTTATGTATACGCTCATTATACAACAGTTGGGAACCAATCACATCGCTGGATTTAGGTCCCCCGTTGTATAAACAGTCCTGAGGCTATATGAATAGTCCTAACTATAACTACCACTATTTTATAAACAGTCCTAACACATGAGGCTATATGAATAGTCCAGCTATAACTACCACTACTTTATAAACAGTCCTAACACATGAGGCTATATGAATAGTCCTAACTATAACCTACTACTTTATTAATAGTCCTCACACATGGAGCTATATGAATAGTCCTAACACATGAAGCTATATGACATCTGTATAAATGCTTTTAGTGCTTTTGTCAGAACTGGTGTTAGCATCACATTGTGAATGCATTTAAAGGTACAGTATGTTGTCAGAACTGGTGTTAAAACGGCCGCTCCCTCGGTCTGCTGTCAGTGAGTGAAGTGGATGAGAGGAATGAATCTACTCTGGTCTCTCTGATGAACATATTGTCTGGTGTTGTCCATGTGTGTACTCTATTACTATACTCTACTGCTGTCATCACTAGCTGTCTTCAGATGATCTTCATGTGTACATGTATGTCACCATGTGTTAATCATGTTGTCTGAGTGTGTCTTTAATAATCAAGTCATTTATCATCCATCCCTCATCTCTGTTGTTCTTTCCCTATTGATCCCTCCTCCTCCTCCTCCTCCTCCTCCTCCTCCTCCTCCTCCTCCTCCTCCTCCTCCTCCTCCTCCTCCTCAGTGGTTCAGTGGTTCTGGTGATTCAGGTCTCAGTTCAGAGTTCAGCTTAGGATTGGGTTCTGGTTCTGGTACTAGTTCTGGTTCTGGTGCTGATTCTGGTTCTGGTGCTGATTCTGGTTCTGGTTTGGATCCAGATCTGGGGTCCCGCTCTAGTCCTGCTCTTGGGTCCATCCTAGTGTGGGGGTCCGGACAGGTGTGTGAAACACTGTTAGCAGCCTGGGAGTGCGCCAGCATGCTAACAAGCTAACACGCTAACAGGCTGATATAGCTTTCACATTATAAACAGAGGTTCTTCACACAGATCATTTGTCTGTGGCAGCTGGTTGAATAACTAGCTGTACCGCTAGCTTAATGACTAGTGCAACTGTTAAGATAACAGCTAGCTGAATGACTAGCTGAATGGTTAAGATAAATGCTAGCTTAATGACTAGCTTTACCGTCAAAATAACTGCTAGCTGAGCCACTAACTGAACCAATAGCTGACCTGCTGTGCGACTAACTGAACCAACAGCTGACCTGCTGAAGTTTTTGCTTGACGTCATGTTTCAGGTTGCATTTGCAAATGCGTTGTGTATGGCGTGTTTGTGTGCGGTTGTTTGTGTGTGTGTGTGTGTGTGTGTGTGTGTGTGTGTGTGTGTGTGTGTGTGTGTGTGTGTGTGTGTGTGTGTGTGTGTGTGTGTGTGTGTGTGTGTGTGTGTGTCCCCGTCTGTGTGTGTGTGTGTGTGTGTGTGTGTGTGTGTGTGTGTGTGTGTGTGTGTGTGTGTGTGTGTGTGTCTGTGTGTGTGTGTGTGTGTGTGTGTGTGTGTGTGTGTGTGTGTGTGTGTGTGTGTGTGTGTGTGTGTGTGTGTGTGTGAGTGTGCGTTGATATAGTCTGGGCTGAACTTCTTCTTTGTTGTTGTATTCATTCATTAACCTGTCTGTCTATGCGTAACTAGTCTGTCTGTCTGTAACCTGTCTGTCTGTAGGTATCTCTCTAACCTGCCTGTCTCTAACATGTCTGTCTGTAAATATCAGTAACCTGCCTGTCTCTAACATGTCTGTCTGTAGGCATCAGTAACCTGCCTGTCTCTAACCTGTCTGTCTATAACCTGTCTGCCTGTAACCTGTCTGTCTGTAGGTATCTCTAACCTGCCTGTCCCTAACCTGTCTGTCTGTAACCTGTCTGTCTGTAGGTATCTGTAACCTGTCTGTCTATAACCTGTCTGTCTATAAGGTATCTCTGTCTGTCTGTATGTTTGTCTTACCTGTTTGCTCTCACCTGTCTGTCTTCCAGGGCCTCCCAGGAAGAGATGGGGTAGCAGGTCTTCCTGCAGGTGTGGGAGAGAAGGTGAGACTGAGGCTTCATCATCCTCATCCTCATCCTCATCATCATGTACAGTCTTCTATTGGATTTGTCATTATCTCCCCCTTTCCTCCCCCTCCCCTCCCTCCTTCTCCCTCTACCTCCCCCCCTCTCCCTCTCCCTCCCTTCAACCCCCCTTCCCTCCCCCTCCCCTCCCTCTCTCAATCCTTCCCTCCCTCTCCCTCCCTCCCTCCCTTCCTCCCTCCCCACGTTCTCCCCCTCCCCTCCCTCCTTCTCCCTCTCCCTCCCCCCTCCCTCTCCCCCTCCCCACCCTCTCTCCCCCCCTCCCTCTCTCCCCTCCTCCCTCCCGCCTCCCTCTCTCCCCCTCCCCCCTCCCTCCCTAGGGTGAGTCAGGACTCCCCGGGCCAGCAGGACCAAAGGTAGTTTGTGAGGACTTATCCATTTGTACTTGATGTTTATATCATATGTGTAAACAGTACATATACATGTATACAGTATAAATACAGTATATATAGATACTGTATTTATAACATGTGTATAAACAATACATATACATATGTATACAGTATAAATCCAGTATATAGTTACTGTTACTATATAAATCCAGTGTGCGGTACAGACGTGTGAACCTGAGGCCTTCCCCGTGTGTCCACCAGGGGGAGTGTGGAGCTGTGGGCGTGTCCGGCCCCCCCGGGGTCAGGGGCCCCCATGGACCCAGCGGGCCCGCCGGCCGCCCTGGACCCCCAGGACCCCCCGGAGGCCCAGGGAGCAGGTTCTTCTTGGAGGTGGAGATGGTTCCTCTAGACCAGAGTCATTCAACAGGTTGAGCTCTGTGGGGTTTAAGGGTCTCAGAGTTAAATGCACAAAGACACTGACAAGATCATGGTTCTATTATGGACCTGTGGACTATAGCAGATAACATGTGTGTTTCTATAGGGACTTAAGGTCTAAGGACAAAGTGTGTTTCATTAATGAGGACTAAGTGTGTGTATTTGTATTTTGAAGGACTTGGAAGGTTCTGGAAAGACGGACCTGCTCATCGGTGCTGGAGTCCGTGGTGCACAGGTCGGTAGAGCTGTGTTTGTGTTTGGGTGTGTCTGTGTGTGTGTGTGTGTGTGTGTGTGTGTGTGTGTGTGTGTGTGTGTGTGTGTGTGTGTGTGTGTGTGTGTGTGTGTGTGTGTGTGTGTGTGTGTGTGTGTGTGTGTGTGACATTTCTCTCTCCATCTCAACTCATCCCTCTTTTTTCCCAGGGTGCACCTGGGCCTCCCGGAGCTCAAGGAATAAAGGTATTATATGATATGATATAATACATCGATCTTTAGATAATCTATACGTCCATCAATGTAGTTATTTATCCACTTCAGGTGATTCCCTGTTTGATCTGTTAGTCACATGGTGCCCAGGTGCATCATGGGAGGAAGGTAACACTAGTAACACAAGACAGGATTCCTAGCATAGATCCTAGCCCTCGATTAATGTGTTATGCTGCATTACTATTGTTATGGTATCACTAGTATTTTATGTTTGCTGAGAGTACACTCTGGTATTTCATTGGCTGATAGAGCTGTCTGTCATCCTTACTGTAGGGTAAAGACGGAGTCCCCGGGACACCTGGGCTGTCAGTCAAGGTAGGTAGACTCTCCACTCTTTAAGCTGTCTCTCTGGTGTCTCTGTTGTGTCTGTTGTCTCACTGGTGTGTCTGGTGTCTCACTGGTGTCTCTGGTCTCTCACTGGTGTCTCTGGTGTCTCTGATGATCTCAGGGAGAGCGCGGGGATCCAGGAGCTGAGGGACAGGCCGGTCTGGCAGGGCTGCCAGGGGCCAGGGTGAGCACTAGTACAGTACTACTAACTAGTCTTAGAAGTAGAGTACTACTCAGTACTAGTATTAGTAGTAGTTCTCAGTATTAGTACTAGTACTCACTAGTAGTAGTAGTAGTAGCAGTATTCAGTTGTAGTAGTACTCAGTAGTAGTAGTAGTACTCAGTAGTAGTAGCGGTATTCAGTAGTAGTAGGAGTAGTACTTGGTAGTAGTAGTAGTACTCAGTAGTAGTAGTACACAGTAGTAGCACTACTAGTAGTAGTAGTACTCAGTAGTAGTAGTTACACTCAGTAGTAGTAGTTACACTCAGTAGTAGTAGTTATACTCAGTAGTAGTAATAGTAGTAGTACTCAGTAGTAGTAGTAGTACTCAGAAGTAGTAGTTACACTCAGTAGTAGTAATAGTAGTAGTAGTACTCAGTAGTAGTAGTAGTACACAGTAGTAGTAGTACTCAGTAGCAGTAGTAGTACACAGTAGTAGTAGTACTCAGTAGCAGTAGTACTCAGTAGTAGTAATAGTACTCAGTAGCAGTAGTACTCAGTAGTAGTAGTAGTAGTACTCAGTAGCAGTAGTACTCAGTAGTAGTAGTAATAGTACTCAGTAGTAGTAGTAGTAGTAGTAGTACTCATTAGTAGTAGTAGCACTCAGTAGTAGTACTAGCACTCACTCCCTCTCTGTGCTCAGGGCTCTAAGGGGGAGAAGGGAGCCTCAGGACTGAAGGTAAGGAGCTCTCTGTTACCATCCTATAATAAGTCTGTTCAGACGTGTGATCAAACGTATTGACCTGGCTCTTTTCCAAGGGGGATCGTGGCGAGGGCGGGCTGAGTATTCAGGGGCCCCCCGGCCCCCCCGGGGCCCCAGGACCAATCATCAGCCTGCAGGAAGTACGTGTTTACATTTGATACAACCTATGATTGTGTGTTGTTATGAGGGTAAGAACCAACAACTGTGTGTTGTTATGAGGGATAGAACCAACAACTGTGCGTTGTTATGAGGGTTAGAACCAACGACTGTGTGTTGTTATGAGGGTAAGAACCAACAACTGTGTGTTGTTATGAGGGATAGAACCAACAACTGTGTGTTGTTATGAGGGTTAGAACCAACAACTGTGTGTTGTTATGAGGGATAGAACCAACAACTGTGTGTTGTTAAGAGGGATAGAACCAACAACTGTGTGTTGTTATGAGGGTTAGAACCAACGACTGTGTGTTGTTATGAGGGTAAGAACCAACAACTGTGTGTTGTTATGAGGGTTAGAACCAACAACTGTGTGTTGTTATGAGGGTTAGAACCAACGACTGTGTGTTGTTATGAGGGTAAGAACCAACAACTGTGTGTTGTTATGAGGGTTAGAACCAACAACTGTGTGTTGTTATGAGGGTTAGAACCAACGACTGTGTGTTGTTATGAGGGATAGAACCAACAACTGTGTGTTGTTATGAGGGTAAGAACCAACAACTGTGTGTTGTTATGAGGGATAGAACCAACAACTGTGTGTTGTTATGAGGGATAGAACCAACAACTGTGTGTTGTTATGAGGGATAGAACCAACAACTGTGTGTTGTTAAGAGGGATAGAACCAACAACTGTGTGTTGTTATGAGGGTTAGAACCAACGACTGTGTGTTGTTATGAGGGTAAGAACCAACAACTGTGTGTTGTTATGAGGGTTAGAACCAACAACTGTGTGTTGTTATGAGGGTTAGAACCAACGACTGTGTGTTGTTATGAGGGTAAGAACCAACAACTGTGTGTTGTTATGAGGGTTAGAACCAACGACTGTGTGTTGTTATGAGGGTTAGAACCAACGACTGTGTGTTGTTATGAGGTTAAGAACCAACGACTGTGTGTTGTTATGAGGGTAAGAACCAACGACTGTGTGTTGTTATGAGGGTAAGAACCAACGACTGTGTTGTTATGAGGGTTAGAACCAACGACTGTGTGTTGTTATGAGGGTTAGAACCAACAACTGTGTGTTGTTATGAGGGTAAGAACCAACGACTGTGTGCTGCTATGAGGGTTAGAACCAATGTGTGTGTGTTGTTATGAGGGTTAGAACCAACGACTGTGTGTTGTTATGAGGGTAAGAACCAATGTGTGTTTTGTGGTTCTCAGCTTCTGAACGACACTGAGGGAGTGTTTAACTTCACCGAGATCAGAGGACCGCCCGGCCCAGTGGTGACACACACACACACACACACACACACACACACACACACACACATGCTCGCACACACAGACACACTCCCAGACACAGACGCACGCACACAAACACACACACATCGGCGAAGTGGCCGATCCTGGACCTGCATATTCTTGGGCAGTGTGGGCATGGGTAGTGGGGAGTGGCGATTATGGGTGGAACCTTTTTGGTGGAAGCAATCTCCTTTCTGCGTCTGCGTGGTGTACCTACAAACCAGAGCCACTATCAATGGTGGCTTTAGATGAAAGGAGGCTGCCAAGGCATGGGAAGTGGTCCACAGTTTTCAACCTGGTTCTGTTTGGTGGTGGCTGATGAGTTTGAGTCTTTTTTAGGATGATGGCCAGACCAAGCTGTTTGTACGCATTCGCGAAGGCAGTCAAAGTGCACTGTAGGTCCTCTTCTGAAAGGGCTACAATAGCATTATTGTCTGCATACTGCTCTGTGATGGATACGGTGGTGGTACAACCTTGAGCCATGAATCGGTTGACGTTCAGAAGTCTGTCAGTCCTGTACATCATTTTGACTCCCTGCGGCACCTGGTTCCCTGTGAGATGGAGGATGGCTGCAATGAAGATGGAGAACAGCGATGGAGCAATGACACATACCTGCGTAACTCCTGTGTAGACCCGAAAGGGTTCTGTTCCTTCTCTAGAGCCAGTCGGTACAGTGGCAGACATGTTGTCATGCAGCAGCTGCAGCACTCGGATATATTTTTCTGGGCAGCCGATTTTTGCCAGGACCAGCCAGAGGGCCTGACGGTTGACAAGGCTCGAGTCAAAGGGGGGTCAAAGACTTTGTTGAGGTCTATAAAGGCCATATATAGAGGTTTATTATGTTCCTGGTACTTTTCTTGCAACTGCCGAGCAACAAAGATCTTATCCGTAGTGCCCCTGTTTGGGCGGAATCCACTCTGAGACTCAGGAAGGTTGCTTTCTGGCAGGGGGGTGAGTCTATTGGCCAAAACCCGAGCTAACACCCTCCCTATGGTGGAAAGGAGGGAAACACCGCAGTAATTCCCACAGTCCACCTTGTCACCCTTCTTAAAGAGGGATATGACTAAAGCATCCTTCAGCTGTGCGGGGATGGCCTCTTTTTCCCATATTTTGAGGAGCAGGGAGTACACACACACACACACACACACACACACACACACACACACACACACACACACACACACACACACACACACACAGCAAAGTGTCAACTGTGGTGCTGCTAAATAGTGTGTGTGTGTGTGTGTGTGTGTGTGTGTGTGTGTGTGTGTGTGTGTGTGTGTGTGTGTGTGTGTGTGTGTGTGTGTGTGTGTGTGTGTGTGTGTGTGTGTGTGTTGCAGGGTCCTGAAGGTTTGCCTGGCAGAGCAGGATTTCCTGTAAGAACCGTCCACCATACAGCTGTCAATCAAGCCCCTCCTAGTTGCTGTGTGACAGGAGACACACCCATTTGCATCTATGCATTTATAAGTATATATATGTGTGGCATGTATGTCTTTTTATGTCATTTCCCTCTCAGGGGCCGCGGGGGCCTAAAGGGGACGGGGGCCCCTCTGGGGGCCTGGGGGCCGCAGGCCAAAAGGTGAGGAACACCGAACACAACATGAGTATAAATAACTCTATATCGATAGTAGTGTTTATATATGCATACATATATATATATATATATATATATATATGTATATGTATATATATATATATATATATAATACTATTGTATGCATATATATTTATAAGTATATATACATACAGTATTATATCCGTGTGGATATGCTTCCTCTCGGGCTCCAGGGAGATAAGGGGGAGCCTGGAGTGACCATCGCAGCAGACGGCTCCCTCCTGCTGGGGGCCAGAGGGCCGCAGGGGCCCCGGGGGGCCAAGGTGAGCACCACCACCTAATCACCATCACCTCATCACCACCACCTCATCACCACCACCTCATCACCATCACCTCATCACCACCACCTCATCACCACCACCTCATCACCACCACCTCATCACCACCACCTCATCACCACCACCTCACCACCACCTCACCACCACCACCTCATCACCACCACCACCACCACCTCATCACCACCACCTCATCACCACCTCATCACCACCACCTCATCACCACCACCTCATTACCACCACCTCATCACCACCACCTCATCACCACCACCTCATCACCACCTCATCACCACCACCTCATCACCACCACCTCATCACCACCACCTCATCACCACCACCTCATCACCACCTCATCACCACCACCTCATCACCACCACCACCACCACCTCATCACCACCACCTCATCACCACCACCTCATCACCACCACCTCACCACCACCACCTCATCACCACCACCTCACCACCACCACCTCATCACCACCACCTCACCACCACCACCTCATCACCACCACCTCATCACCACCACCTCATCACCACCACCTCACCACCACCACCTCATCACCACCACCTCATCACCACCTCACCACCACCACCTCACCACCACCACCTCACCACCACCACCTCACCACCTCATCACCACCACCTCATCACCACCACCACCACCACCTCATCACCACCACCTCATCACCACCTCATCACCACCACCTCACCACCACCTCACCACCACCTCATCACCACCACCTCATCACCATCACCTCACCACCACCTCACCACCACCTCATCACCACCACCTCATCACCACCACCTCACCACCACCACCTCATCACCACCACCACCTCACCACCACCTCATCACCACCACCTCATCACCACCACCTCACCACCACCACCTCACCACCACCACCTCACCACCTCACCACCACCACCTCACCACCTCACCACCACCACCTCACCACCTCACCACCACCACCTCATCACCACCACCTCATCACCACCACCTCATCACCACCACCTCACCACCACCTCACCACCACCTCATCACCACCACCTCATCACCATCACCTCACCACCACCTCACCACCACCTCATCACCACCACCTCATCACCACCACCTCACCACCACCACCTCATCACCACCACCACCTCACCACCACCTCATCACCACCACCTCATCACCACCACCTCACCACCACCACCTCACCACCACCACCTCACCACCTCACCACCACCACCTCACCACCTCACCACCACCACCTCACCACCTCACCACCACCACCTCATCACCACCACCTCATCACCACCACCTCATCACCACCACCTCATCACCACCACCTCATCACCACCACCTCATCACCACCACCTCACCACCACCACCTCACCACCTCACCACCACCACCTCATCACCACCACCACCTCACCACCACCTCACCACCACCACCTCATCACCACCACCTCATCACCACCACCTCACCACCACCTCATCACCACCACCTCATCACCACCACCTCATCACCACCACCTCACCACCACCTAATCACCATCACCTCATCACCACCTCATCACCACCACCTCATCACCACCACCTCATCACCACCACCACCTCACCACCACCTCATCACCACCACCTCATCACCATCACCTCACCACCACCTCACCACCACCACCTCATCACCACCACCTCACCACCACCACCTCATCACCACCACCTCACCACCACCTCATCACCACCACCTCATCACCACCACCTCACCACCACCACCTCATCACCACCACCTCACCACCACCTCATCACCACCACCTCATCACCACCACCTCATCACCACCTCATCACCACCACCTCATCACCACCACCTCATCACCACCACCTCATCACCTCCACCTCATCACCACCACCTCATCACCACCACCTCACCACCACCTCATCACCACCACCTCATCACCACCACCTCACCACCACCACCTCATCACCACCACCTCACCACCACCTCACCACCACCTCATCACCACCACCTCATCACCACCACCTCATCACCACCACCTCATCACCACCTCATCACCACCACCTCACCACCTCATCATCACCACCACCTCATCACCACCACCTCATCACCACCACCTCATCACCACCACCTCATCACCACCACCTCACCACCACCTCATCACCACCACCTCATCACCACCACCTCATCACCACCACCTCACCACCACCTAATCACCATCACCTCACCACCACCTCATCACCACCACCTCATCACCACCACCTCATCACCACCACCACCTCACCACCACCTCATCACCACCACCTCATCACCATCACCTCACCACCACCTCACCACCACCACCTCATCACCACCACCTCACCACCACCACCTCATCACCACCACCTCACCACCACCTCATCACCACCACCTCATCACCACCACCTCACCACCACCACCTCATCACCACCACCTCACCACCACCTCATCACCACCACCTCATCACCACCACCTCATCACCACCTCATCACCACCACCTCATCACCACCACCTCATCACCACCACCTCATCACCTCCACCTCATCACCACCACCTCATCACCACCACCTCACCACCACCTCATCACCACCACCTCATCACCACCACCTCACCACCACCACCTCATCACCACCACCTCACCACCACCTCACCACCACCTCATCACCACCACCTCATCACCACCACCTCATCACCACCTCATCACCACCACCTCAACACCTCATCATCACCACCACCTCATCACCACCACCTCATCACCACCACCTCACCACCACCTCATCACCACCACCTCATCACCACCACCTCACCACCACCACCTCACCACCACCTCATCACCACCACCTCATCACCACCACCTCATCACCACCACCTCATCACCACCTCATCACCACCACCTCACCACCACCTCATCACCACCACCTCATCACCACCACCTCATCACCACCACCTCATCACCACCTCATCACCACCTCATCACCACCTCATCACCACCACCTCATCACCACCACCTCATCACCACCACCTCATTACCACCACCTCATCACCACCACCTCATGACCACCACCTCATCACCACCACCTCATCACCACCACCTCATCACCACCACCTCATCACCACCACCTCATTACCACCACCTCATCACCACCACCGCATCACCACCACCTCATCACCACCACCTCATTACCATCACCTCATCACCACCACCTCATCACCACCACCTCACCACCACCTCATCACCACCACCTCACCACCACCTCATCACCACCACCTCATTACCATCACCTCATCAACACCTCATCACCATCACCCTATCACCTCATCAACACCACCTCATCACCATCACCTCATCACTATTAGTGAACAATGGGTCAGAGACCCTGACCAGTTTATAGTGTCTTAAGACTCCTTTTCCCATGATGCTCTCTGTTTCCAGGGAGACCGTGGCGTTCCAGGCCCTGCTGGCTTCATCGTGAGTTTAGAGATCACGCACACACACACACACACACACACACACACACATACACACATAGGCACACGCATGCTCACGTTCACGCACACACACACACACACACACACACACACACACACTCAGCGTGTGTTACTCACTTGTGACCCTCTGTTTGTTTTGTTTCAGGGGCCCATCGGTCCCCAGGGCCTCAAAGGAGAATACGGCTTCCCCGGGCGACCGGTGAGTGACAGCAGAGGATATAGAGGATATAGTATAGAGGATATATATGATATATAGGATATAGGTGGAGGATAAAGAGGATATGGTATAGGGGATGTAGTATAAAGGATATAGTATAGGATAGAGAAGCTAAAGAGGATAGAGAAGATTGAGAGGATATAGTATAAAGGATACAGAGGATAACGTAATGAGGATATAGTGTAGAGGATAGAGAGGATATAGTATAGGGTATATTTTATAGAGGATATAGTGTAGAGGATATAGAGGATATAGTATAGAGGATATAGCGGATAAAGTATAGAGGATACAGAGAATATATTATAGAGGATATAGTGGATATACTGAATATATAGGATATAGCGGATATAGTATAGAGGAAAGATAGGATATTGTATATGATATAGATGATAGAGTATAGAGGATATAGTATAAAGGTGTGTGTGTGTGTGTGTGTGTGTGTGTGTGTGTGTGTGTGTGTGTGTGTGTGTGTGTGTGTGTGTGTGTGTGTGTGTGTGTGTGTGTGTGTGTGTATGTGTGTGTGTATGTGTGTAGGGCCGTCCCGGGTCGTCTGGTAGGAAAGGCGACAAAGGAAACTCTTCAGGACCTCCAGTAAGAAATCAATACTATTAATTATACTATTCACTAATGTCAATATAATTAATCCTATGATCAATTATGTCAATCAATAAGGTAAATTATTCCCTCTCTCTCTCCCCCCAAGGGTCGCCCTGGCCCCCCTGGTCCACCAGGAAGAGTTCTGGTGCTGAACGGAGTGAGTGAGAAGGTTCTCGTTTGCTGTGACTGTAAGATAAGCTACCGCTAAGATACACTAATGCTAGGCAGGCTACCGCTAAAATACACTTATGCCAGGCACGCTACCGATAAGATCAATTATGCTAGGCACGCTACCGCTAAGATACAGTAGTGCTACGCAGGCTATCCCAAAGATACACTAATGTAAGGCCGGCTACCGCTAAGATACAGTAGTGCTACGCAGGCTATCCCTAAGATACACTAATGTAAGGCAGGCTACCGCTAAGATACACTAGATGATAAAGCCACTGTCGATTTTCTCAATGGTGTGTCTGTGTGTGTGTGTGTGTGTGTGTGTGTGTGTGTGTGTGTGTGTGTGTGTGTGTGTGTGTGTGTGTGTGTGTGTGTGTGTGTGTGTGTGTGTACTAGCAGACAGGTGCTAGAGTAGCTGCAACAAAAGGAGAAAAAGGAGATGAAGGAAAACCTGGAGAGACAGGTACACTCACACATGCACGCACGCAAGCAAGCAGGCACGTACACACACACACACACACACACACACACACACACACACACACACACACACACACACACACACATACACAAAAGAGGCCAATGATGTCATAATGATGATTCCTGTCCTCTTTCTCTGCAACAGAATCCCTGTTTACTGATACAGTGTTGGTGAGTCTCTCTCTCTCTCTCTCTCTCTCTCTCTCTCTCTCTCTCTCTCTCTCTCTCTCTCTCTCTCTCTCTCTCTCTCTCTGTCTCTCTCTCTCTTTCTCTCTCTCTCTCTATGCTGCTCTATTCAGTGTTGTTTCTCCCTCTCTCTCTCCCAAGGGTGCTGAGGGAGAGCTGGGCTACAGGGGGGTGAAGGGCGAGAAGGGCGACACCGGCTCCACGGGTCGGCCCGGAGCCCCGGGGCGCCCCGGGCTGGTGGTGAGTTCAAGTCAAACACGGCCAACCAGGACCAGGCCATGAACTGTGCAGCGGTCTGTAAAAGTCTTGCTTTGAGGTGACTGAAATGTACCGGTCTATAAAGCAGCGGTCTGTTAAGCAGCGGTCTGTACAGCAGCGGTCTGTAAAGTAGCGGTCTGTATAGTAGCGTTCTGCAAAGCAGCGGTCTGTAAAGTATTGTTCTGTACGGCAGCGGTCTGTAAAGTATTGTTCTGTACAGCAGCAGTCTGTACAGCAGCGGTCTGTAAAGTAGCAGTCTATAAAGTAGCGTTCTGCAAAGCAGCGGTCTGTAAA
>NC_044055.1:12973993-13181493 GCF_902167405.1 Gadus morhua | reverse complement strand
GGTCTCTCCTTTATTGGGTCTTCACAGTGTATCTGTGGGTGCCTTTTGTCGTGGTTCGGTGTTATTCTTTTGACCTTTAGGTATTCCTTTAAAGGGACACTGTGTAATAATTGTAGTTTGCATTCAAACGAATAGTGCTCTCAGCGCCTCGCTTTTTCAAATGTGCGTTGCTACCTGGTTGCAACTACGGTAGGCGGTATGTGCCAAGAAGCTATGACAACATGTCATCCAATACTATCTTATCAAGTTTTATTTCGGGTGATGAGCCACGTTATTTCAAACAAACTTCAAACTGCATTGAATCATTAGTTGAATTAGTCTGATCATGTATGAGTAATTAATCCTCGAGCAAGGTTGTGAATTATGTTGCCATGTTCATAAAGTGTTTAATTGGTAATATTACTATGTCGTAGTCTAGCCTATAGCATCAGTTAACAACTTGACACACAATGATTTTATATTTTTTTGTTGATATAGCAGCATATATGCTGCTATATCCACCAAGGCTATTTAGGCTTTTAACTCTAAGTGTTCTACCATTATGCTGCCTATGTAAATGTGTGTGAAATACACAACAAAGCAATGAGAAAGGCTTGTAATTTAGACAATAACATTGACTTATCTGTTGAGAAGAAAGCAGGGAACTTCATCGCCCACCCAAGAAAAACATAAAAGGAAAGCACAGACATGAGAAAAAAGAGACTAATACATTCCAGTGGGTGAAGAAGTACAATTCTGAGACAATGATAAAATACTATTTAGTGAAACATTGAAAAACTCAAAAATTTGAGTGTTTTTTGAAGAGTGTTCCAGGCGGAGGGAGCAGAGTACATGAAGCCCCTCTTCCCAAACCCAGTATGAGTTCTGGGGACTGAGGTGGATAGAAAGTCCAGAGAGCGCAAACTGTATGATGAATTTGATATAAAAGTGAGGTAGGTGCAGAGATATGAAGGGAGTAGTCCAGTAATTGCTTTGTAAATGAAGGTTTACCGGTGAAGAAGCCTGCGAGCTGACAAAGACAGCCAGCCTACTTTAGAGTACAGGGTGCAAATGGGTGAGAGATTTACAGCCGGTAATGAATCCTAAAGCACAATGATATGTAGCATCCAGCATATGCAGTGAAGTAGAGCAGGCATTCTTGTGTAGTACATCACCATAGTCTAATAATGGAATAAAAGTAGCAGCAAAGCCTTTTTTTAGAAACAAATGAAAAACGGGATTTATGGATGAAATAAAAGCCCAGTCTCACTTTTAGTTTCTTTGCATTATTACATTATTACTGTGGTGGCCAGCTCGGGCCTGGCTTATATTTGGGGTGGCACTGGATTGTGAACGGGGGGGGGCTATTTTGAGTGCAATATTTATTCATAATGTCAAAGTATAACACTTTGAATAAGAATAATAAGTCAACGTTAGATCAAACTAATAGTGCATATATTTCAGCTTTCTTTAGACCGTTTCTGTTCAGGATTATTATTATTTATTTTTTTCAGACTCGGGGGGGGCCAGCGGGGTGGCCAACCTCTGACCAGGGGGGGGCCTGGCCCCCATCTGGCTGCACCCCTGAGAACACGTCATGAGCTTGAGAAGGGCGGCGGCTGGGTGAGGGGGTGAGTGAAGACCTCCAGACAGAAGACCTCCTCTGGGACTGATGACCTCTGAGACTTAAGACCTGTGGGACTGAAGACCTCCTCTGGGACTGATGACCTCTGAGACTTAAGACCTGTGGGACTGAAGACCTCCTCTGGGACTGAAGACCCCCCTGTCGCTGGACCAGCAGATCCACCAGGTGAGCAGCAGAGTCCACAGGTACCTGGACCAGTACTAGAGTTAACAGAGCCTAGAACACCCAGTCTCCCTGAGGCCATGAGGACAACAGACCAGGAACACACCAGACTCTTTATTCACTCAGTCATCAGGTAAGAACCAGACCCTTTATTCACCCAGTCATCAGGTAAGAACGACTCTTTATTCACTCAGTCATCAGGTAAGAACCAGACCCTTTATTCACCCAGTCATCAGGTAAGAATCACTCTTTATTCACTCCTTCATCAGGTAAGAACCAGACCCTTTATTCACCCAGTCATCAGGTAAGAATCACTCTTTATTCACTCCTTCATCAGGTAAGAACCAGACCCTTGATTCACTCATTCATCAGGTAAGAACCTGATTCTTGATTCACTCATTCACCAGGTAAGAACCAGACCCTTTATTCACTCAGACATCAGGTAAGAACCAGACCCTTTATTCACTCAGACATCAGATAAGAACCAGACCCTTTATTCACTCAGACATCAGGTAAGAACCAGACCCTTTCACTCAGTCATCAGGTAAGAACCAGACTTTTTATTCAATCAGTCATCCAGGTAGAGGAGCGACGCCGCCGCCGCAAGGAGGGCCATCACCGTCGCCATGGCAGCACCTAGAAGACACACACAGGTGGAGACAGGTGAGACAGGTGAGACTGGTCGGTTGAGACAGGTGAGTCTGGTCAGGTGAGTCTGGTCAGGTGAGTCTGGTCAGGTGAGTCTGGTCAGGTGAGACAGGTGAGTCTGGTCAGGTGAGACTGGTCGGGTAAGACAGGTGAGTCTGGTCAGGTGAGAAAGGGAAGACAGGTAAGACCGGTCAGGTAAGACTGCTCAGGTGAGACAGGTGAGTCAGGTGAGTCTGGTCAGGTGAGTCTGGTCAGGTGAGACAGGTGAGTCAGGTGAGTCTGGTCAGGTAAGACTGCTCAGGTGAGACAGGTGAGTCAGGTCAGGTGAGCCAGGTGAGAGGTGTTTACCAATGTAGCTCCTCCCCTGTGGCTTCAGGGGCGGGACCACGGCCGCCTGTAGCTCTGACCTCTGAACGCCCTCTGATGGAGACAGAGAGGAGGGGTCATGTACATGATATATGATCGCTTATACAAGATACATGATATAACATATTATGATATGACATTATATGTATTACATATATATATATATTACATTATATATTATATATCATATATTTTATATATTAAATGATATTATATTACATATTTTATATTGTATATGTAGTATTAGATATATTATAGATTAATATTACATTATATATTTTATGGTGTGATGAAGAAACCCACCGTTTGGTGCTGGTTGTGTCTCCACGGTGACCGCCTCCTCTTCCTGTGTGTGGTCCAGGTCTTCCTGTCTTACCTCCAGGTCGAGGATCTCCTTCAGACGGTCCAGAACCTCAAGCGGCCCCTCATCACTGAACCGGTAGTCACACACACCCACACCCAGCCCCCGCAGGGGGCACATCACCCGCGTGGGGAGAGAGAGCCTGTCTGAGAGAGAGAGAGAGACTGTGTGTGTGTGTGTGTGTGTGTGTGTGTGTGTGTGTGTGTGTGTGTGTGTGTGTGTGTGTGTGTGTGTGTGTGTGTGTGTGTGTGTGTGTGTGTGTGTGTGTGTGTGTGTGTGTGTGTGTGTGTTGGTGTGTTTACCTCTCTCCTGGGTCTCCATCAGCTCCTCCAAGACCATGTTGAGCCTCAGGGCCACGGTGGAGAGCAGGTCCCTCTTCAGGGCCTAACACACACACACACACACACACACACACACACACAAACACACAAACACACAAACACACTCTGAGTCCTCAGGACCACCTGCTGACAGACTACTAATCCTACCCCGTCAAACAGACAGGCAGGTAGTGACAGACATACAGGTAGTGACAGACATACAGGTAGTGACAGACAGACAGGTAGTGACAGACAGACAGGTAGTGACAGACGGGCAGGTACCTTCTCTGCCAGCCTGGCGGTGGGCTTGTTGCCATGGAGATAGGCTCTAGTGTGGACCGCCCCTCTCAGCACGACCCTCCCCCCAGAGGCCCCCACCTGGGAGACCTGCTCACCTGGACACACCTGGACCACACCAACTGCGTTAGATTTTTGTGTGCGTGCGTGCGCGCGTGCGTGCGTGCGTGCGTGTGTGTTCTAACCGGTGTGGTCAGTATCTGGGCTTGGAGGGATTGCTTCACATTCCGCTTCTGAAACACAACATAAAAAATATTACACAACAGACACACAGTATATAACACTATGGAGGTGGTGTTATAGGAGGTGGTGTAGGTGGAGTTATTTAGGGTGGAGGTGGTGTTCTGGTGGTGTTAGGTGGTGGTGGTGATACGGTAGTGGTTATGGTGCTGGTGTTATGGTGCTGTAGGTGGTGCTGTAGGTGGTGCTGTAGGCGGTGCTATAGGCGGTGCTGTAGGTGGTGCTGTAGGTGGTGCTGTAGGTGGTGCTGTAGGTGGTGCTGTTGGTGGTGCTGTAGGTGGTGCTGTAGGTGGTGCTGTAGGCGGTGCTGTAGGCGGTGCTGTAGGTGGTGCTGTAGGTGGTGCTGTTGGTGGTGCTGTAGGTGGTGCTGTAGGTGGTGCTATAGGTAGCTTACCGTCGGTCCTGTGAGCTCTGTGTCCTCTGAGATCTTTCTCCCGTCCAGCAGAAATGTTCCTCTCTCTATCTGCTGGGCCCACAGCTTCAGTCCCTCCTGAACACAACACACCACGATGTACAACAACACAACACACCGCGATGTACAACAACACACCGTAACACACTGTGATGTACAACAACACAACACACTGTGATGTACAACAACACACCGTAACACACCGTGATGTACAACAACACAACACACTGTGATGTACAACAACACACCGTAACACACTGTGATGTACAACAACACAACACACTGTGATGCACAACAACACACCGTAACACACCGTGATGTACAACAACACAACACACCACGATGTACAACAACACACCGTAACACACAATGATGTACAACAACACACCATAACACACTGTGATGTACAACAACACACCGTAACACACTGTGATGTACAACAACATAACACACCACGATGTACAACAACACACCGTAACACACTGTGATGTACAACAACACAACACACCACGATGTACAACAACACACCGTAACACACCGTGATGTACAACAACACACCGTAACACACTGTGATGTACAACAACACAACACGATGTACAACAACACACCGTAACACACTGTGATGTACAACAACACAACACACCACGATGTACAACAACACACCGTAACACACTGTGATGTACAACAACACACCGTAACACACTGTGATGTACAACAACACAACACACCATACCGTAACACACCATGATGTACAACAACACAACACACGACACCGTAACACACCTTGATGTACAACAACACAACAGAACATACAGTAAAACACTGATATACCAAACCACAACATACCGTTACACACCATGAACCACAACATTAGGTGTGTCTCTACCTGCAGACTGGTCTCCAGGTCTCCCGGTCGGGCCCCTCGGGGGGGCAGTGAGACGGGTATTTCCACTTCCACACAGCTCCACACCATTGGCCAGGAGCCACACACCCCTGATTGATACCTCCAATCAGCTGGCTTGGCTGTGCTCTGAAACAGCCAATCACAGTGCCTGATACATTGATTTAAATGTTACATTATATATGGATGTGTCATTTTACATTGTTGCATCAGTACACATTTAAACAACTGTTGTTCACAAATAACAATTTAATAACATAGAGACAGAGGACAGACGGATCACCTTGGGGTCTCTCACGTCGAAGGTTCTACAAAAGGTTCTGATCAGGTATGTTAAGGAACATTGCCGACATTAAATACATCAGCTATACACTATCCACAGATATGGTGACCTATCATTTAGACCTGATATCCAGGTAACACTCTAGGAGGGAGGATACTTCCTGGTGGTGGAGTTGACGTGCAGGGTGACGCGCTCGCTGATGTCATCATCCCCACTCAGCCACAGCAAGTCCCTGGAGATGGACTTCTGCACCGCAAACACCAGCTAGACACACACACATTTATTATGTCATTATGTATTGTGTGGGTGTTTGCGTGTGCGTGCGGCTGTGTGTGTGTCTGACCTGTCTGAGTGTGATGAGTGTGTCTTTGGCTTCAGCATCGCTGATGTAGAAAACTCCCAGTACAGACAGCCCCCCTGGCAACATCCGGGACACCTAGCAACACACGGCACTGTCACATAGCAACAAGCATCCTGGACACCTAGCAACACACGGTACTGTCACATAGCAACAAGCATCCTGGACAAATAGCAACACACGGTACTGTCACATGGCGACAAGCATCCTTGACACCTAGCAACACACGGGACTGTCACATAGCAACAAGCATCCTGGACACCTAGCAACACAGGCCACTGTAAAATAGCAACAAGCATCCTGGACTCCTAGCAACACATGGCACTCTCACATAGCAACAAGCATCCTGGACACCTATCAACACACGCCACTGTCACATAGCAACCTGCAACCCCACATAGCAACCAGCCCGATGTTCACCTAGCAACCCAATGACATCTGACCCCTACTTGACATTCCGGCCCCCCGGGGCCACAGGGCGCGGGCTCACCTGGCGGGCGTGCTCGTTGATCCACTCCATGTCCAGTGTGTCCCGAGGGCTGGGGGTCAGGGGACACGCCTCTCTCTGGGGGGTGCGCGTCGCCATGACAACAAAGTCCCTCTGGGCAGAGCTCTGAAATCAATTAGGATGCCAAGATGAAGACTAGCATGTACTATATATAAATGTGTCAGAGTGAGGTTGTTAAACCTTATTGTAACAAGCCTAGTACAATAGACTATTATTAGTTGTATTTTGGACTATTATTGTATGGACTATTGTAGTATTCATTAAAGACTTAATGTATGTATCATAGACTAGGGTTATTGTCTGTATTAGACTATCATAGACTATCAACCTTTTAATCATTGTCTGAATGACTAAAAGGTCGAAGGAGCTGTCACTCAGAGCTCCAGAACAGGGAGGAGAGGACCAGTCCGAGGAGCAGGCCGGTCAGAGGGCTGGAGGAGCAGAGGGAGGAGCAGAGGAAGGAGAGGTACCTGTCCGAGGAGAAGGCCGGTCAGAGGACTGGAGGAGCAGAGGGAGGAGAGGTATCGCTCCACCGCCTCCTCCACCATGTAGCCGCGACCCATCAGGCTGCTGCTGGCAGTGATACACACAGCTCAATACAATGCTACACAATACTACACGATACACAAAGATCACTACAATACTACATAATACAGAAAGCTCAATACAATACAACACAATACTACACAAGACACTACAGCTCAGTAAAATACAGCACAATACTATACAGCACAATACACACAGCTCAATACAATACAACGAAACACACCACACCACAGCACCACACAACACAACACAGAACAGTTCATTACAACGCAATGTTCTCCCAAAGGAAAATTATTGAAATAGTTAGAAGTGCGAGGACAGGGGAGCAGAGAGACGAAGTAAGAGACAAAGTTGACAGCTACAGACCACTTATTGATCTGTCTCCTTTAGCGGGTTATCAGGTTCATAAACACCGCGCACACCAGGCAGACGCTTAATAACTGAAGGTGAGATGTGCATTCATGTTTTAATACAGGGGCTCACCTTAATGTTCACAGCTGCTATAAGCTACGTTGACCAAGCGACTAAACTACCTCTCCCAAAATGCGCTGCGCCTTGAAATCGAGATGAACTACATCTCCCGAGATTCATTGTGTTCTGACGTACTTCCGTTACACTTTTCTGCTAGCGCACGTCGGCTAGCTGGTGTCTATCGGATCTTTATTCATCCCTCTGTGCAGGGATAGTACTAAAGATTCCCAGTGTTGTCTGTTGGGGTGACGGAGCGGTGGTCTGTGGGAGCGTTGTTGGGTCCCCGGGCTGTAAGATGTCGGCAGTGCTGCTGGAGGTGCTGGAGCGCGCGGAGCTCAACAAGCTGCCGCGGGGCGCGCAGACCAAGCTGGAGCGCCACTTGACGGAGCTGCGGACCCAGCACGAGCGGCTCCGAGCCGACTGCGGTTAGCATCACAGCTAGCTCCGTGATAGCATCACAGCTATGTTAGCTATAGCTAACTTTTATAATACTGTTGTCTGTTAGCATCACAACTAGCACCCATATAGCGTTCTAGCTATGTTACCTGTTTGCATCACAACTAGCTCCCATATAGCATCCTAGCGTTGTGAGCTAGCCCCTGTCATACTGTGGTAGGCTGTCAGACCAGCAGAGCTGCGACCCGACGGACCAGGTTCTCCTCATGGTCTATAGACCAGCAGAGCTTTGACCAGGTTCTCCTCATGGTCTGTAGACCAGCAGAGCTGTGACCAGGTTCTCTTTAGGGTCTGTAGACCAGCAGAGCTGTGACCGGGTTCTCCTCATGTCCTGTAGACCAGCAGAACTTCGATGTGGAGAAGCGTCTGACAGAGAGCCAGGAGCAGTTCCTCTCAACCGCCAGAGATCTGCAGACTGTGAAGGAGGAGAACAGCCGACTCAGTCAGTACCTCACTCTCCTCTTGGGTTTGAACAGTTATCAGTGTGTGTATGTGATACAGTAACAGTTGTGTGTGTGTTCAGATGAGGAGCTGGTTACCCTGAAGGGCATCGAGGGGGCGTCGACAGATGGCAAACCACCTGAGCAGGTGAGATGCAGTGTGGTTCCCATGGTAACTAGAGGATGTGCTCAAGAGAGCCCATTGACTCCTCTGACCTGAGTCCGATTACACAACCAACGGCTGGATGTAGGAACAGGGAATGGACGGGTGGTCGGCCATCAATCATCAGTCACTAACACTGCCACGCTCACTCGGCAGATTGACACGTTACTTCTTACTAGGCCCATAACCACCTACCCACCAAGTTAGAGCCTATCCATGCCCAGCTCTGAGACCACACACCTCCCTCCCCACCTCCCTACCTGTGTGACCTGCGTCCTGTCCCCCCAGACGAAGACCAAGCATGAGATCGAGGCGGAGAGGCGGGAGCTCGCCCGTCAGTTGGAGAAGAGGACCCAGGAGCTGGAGCACCTGACAGGTGAGGACCTTCTCACACACCTCACAGGCTCTAGACTAGAGGCAGGAGGTTGTGTTTTACACTGTTGTGTGTCTCTAGAGGATGTGAGGCTTCTGAAGGAAAGGCTGGCAGAGAGCAACAGGGTGAAGATGGAGGTCCAGTTGAAGCTGGATGAGATCCAGTCTTCAGAGGCTTCTATCCAGGTACCTGCTGCACACACTACACACCGCACATAGTATACAAACACTGCTACACACGCATTACACAACCTTGCAAATGTGTGTGTGTGTAGGGCCGTGAGAGGCGTGTGGTGCAGGAGAAGCAGCTGCTGCAGCAGCAGACTGAGAGGCTGAGCGCTGAGCTGAAGACCAAGTCAGAGGAGCTGCTGTCCTCCGCCAGGGAGAGGGGGCAGGAGACCCTGGAGCTACGCTGCGCCCTGGACAACACCACGGAGCAGGTAACTTGGGGGGTAGCTTATCCAGTGCTGCCCTAGGGCCATATGAAATCCGTTTTATTTTTTTCCAAATTCCGTTTTGTTTTTTTCCAAATTCCGTTTTTTCCGTTTTAATTTTCATTAATTCCGTTTTTACACTTAAAATCATCAGAACGAGTGTCAAATAAGTGCGAACTAATACAATTTAATCAGATAGAAGACTACATTTATTAAAACATCACAACATTGCACTGTTTTTAGTGCTTCAAATAAAAACATGACATAAATATTAAAGTGCTTATAAACTATTTTTTTATAAACTCAAATTGTTGTTTGAAGGGGCGTGCCCTGGCTACGGCGTTCATTGTTTTTCATATGGATTTTGGACTTCAAGTGGTCATCGCACGTATCTTTGCGTTTCCAATCGATAGTATGTTGACATATTCTACAAAACACCTGAGTGATAGAAGTGTTTTGGATATTGTTCGGCTCTGAATTTGGGGTTAGAACCGAATTACGGGCGCTTCAACTTCTTCTTCGGCTTCTTGTTAGGAGCGGGACCTATTGCTTGCGTGGTGGACCGGGGATTTTTTTTTAACATTGTTGTGCGAGTGACTGCTAAACATTCAGTGACGTTAATGTCACCTGTGTTGTTTCCCTTTTCCCTCGAAACTGAATTTCACCAAAATAATGGCGAATTCCGCTGCATTCCGCTGCATATTGTAAATGTGACGTCTGATGTGCCTTGTCCCTGTTGCATGTTATATGTGCTGAAGAACAGGATCCTGCTGGAAATCAGTTATTTTACTAAGACAGGCCCGTTTTAAATTGTAACTTTGTTACTTTTAATACTTTCCTGCTTAATAAAATAATAAAAAAAAATTATCAGTTGATTCCGTTTTTATTGTCCAATTCCGTGATTCCGTCAGCGTTTTCGTTATCGCGGATTTCATAGGGCCCTACTGCCCTGTCCCTGGTCATTAGAGATAATCCTCGTGGTGGTACAGGTCTCTCCTCCATGGTGGTAATGGTCTCCCCTCCCCAGGTCAGCGGTCTGCAGGGTCAGCTGGCCGCCCTCAGGGAGGTCAGCGAAGGCCACCACAGGCGGGCGGAGGACCTCAACAACAAGTTGAAGCAGGTAACCAGCGACAGTAAAGGAGCAGCAGTGTGTGCGTGCGTTTGTGTTGTGTGTCCCTGCAGTGTGTTTGGGTTGTGTGTCCCTGCAGTGTAAGGAGCAGCAGTGTGTTTGTGTTGTGTGTCCCTGCAGTGTGTGCGTGTTGTGTGTCACTGCAGTGTAAGGAGCAGCAGTGTGTTTGTGTTGTGTGTCCCTGCAGTGTAAGGAGCAGCAGTGTGTTTGTGTTGTGTGTCCCTGCAGTGTAAGGAGCAGCAGTGTGTTTGTGTTGTGTGTCCCTGCAGTGTAAGGAGCAGCAGTGTGCGATGGAAGAGAAGTACCGTAATGAACTCAACGCGCACATCAAACTCTCCTCCCTCTACAAGGTAATGACCAACACCTCTACTCTATATCACTAGTCCTCTAAACCAACCTCTACTAGACCTCTACTAGACCTCTAACCTAACCTCTACTAGACCTCTAACCTAACCTACTAGACCTCTACCCTAACCTCTACTAGACCTCTAACCTAACCTCTACTATACCTCTGACCTAACCTCTACTAGACCTCTACCCTGTCCCTATATCACTAGTCCTCTAACCTCTACTCTACATCACTAGTCCTCTGACCTCGCCTCTACTAGACCTCTAACCTAACCTCTACTATACATCTACCCTACATCACTAGTCCTCTAACCTCTACATCAGTAGACCTCTAACGTAACCTCTACTCTCCATCACTAGTCCTCTAACCTAACCTATACTAGTCCTGTACTCTACATCACTAGTCCTCTAACCTCTACTCTCCATCACTAGTCCTTTATCCTCTAATTTACTCTCCGTCACTAGTCCTCTAACCTCTACTCTCCATCACTAGTCCTCTAACCTCTACTCTCCATCACTAGTCCTCTAACCTCTACTCTACTCTCCATCACTAGTCCTCTTACCTCTACTTTACTCTCCACCATTAGTCCTCTTACCTCTACTCTACTCTCCACCACTAGTCCTCTTACCTCTACTTTACTCTCCACCATTAGTCCTCCTACCTCTACTCTACTCTCCACCACTAGTCCTCTTACCTCTACTTTACTCTCCATCACTAGTCCTCTTACCTCTACTTTACTCTCCACCATTAGTCCTCTTACCTCTACTCTACTCTCCACCACTAGTCCTCTTACCTCTACTTTACTCTCCACCATTAGTCCTCTTACCTCTACTCTCCACCACTAGTCCTCTTACCTCTACTTTACTCTCCATCACTAGTCCTCTTACCTCTACTTTACTCTCCACCATTAGTCCTCTTACCTCTACTCTACTCTCCATCACTAGTCCTCTTACCTCTACTTTATTATCCATCACTAGTCCTCTAACCTCTGCTCTCCATCACTAGTCCTCCAACCTCTACCTGTAGTAAATGGGTCTACTCCTCTCACGCTGCATGTGGTGTGTCCTGCAGGGGGCAGCATCTGAATCTGAGGACAAGAACCAGGAACTGGGCCGGGCGGTGGAGGAGCTCAGCAAACTGGTCAAGGACTCTGGAGAGGGTGAGACAGCGACTAATGAGAGAGACTAAATGATACAAATACCTGTATCTGATCAAGTGAAACTAACCTGAATGTGCACCAGGTGTGGTGGTTAATTGGTTAATGGATGGCTTCAGTGGTTAACGGTGTCTCTATTGCCATAGCAAATAACGCGCTGCAGAAGAAGCTGTCTGAGGGGGAGGAGCTGAGGACTCGTCTGCAGGCGGAGCTTAAAGAGAAGATGAAGAAGATGGAGAAGGAGGTGGAGAACGCCTCCATGAAGGCAGCGAGCAAGCAATGCTGTATGTACACTATCTCTGTTCGTCTGTCTGTGTTATGGCTCATTGTCTAGGGGCAACCATGATTTGAAAGACACGAGAATTACTGAAAAGTGGGGGTTTTATTCAGGTTTCCACATAAAGTCATACAAGACTCAAACGGCCAAACAATTATTGTCTCGCGCAGGAGACAAACGGAAGAGGTGGCAATGCTTAAGCCCAACCACAAATCTTCGTGTTGAGAGAGAGACTTCCTCCGGATTCTGGTCTGCTTAAGTAGCCTACCCCACCAGGTGTAGCCAACAATTTCCAATTGGCAGGTGGAAGCAGGGCGAAGCCAGAAAATAATCCACAAAACATAATAGGACCAGCAGGGAGTGCTAGAGTGCATATACAAACTAAACAAAATAAAGAGACGTGCGCACACACAGTGTTCCAGGTGTGTTGACTCTGTATGTGTTCCAGGTGTGCCCTCCCTGACTGAGGAGCAGCTGGACTCCATGTGTCCGTCAGCGGCAGCCATCGCTGAGATAGTGAAGCCGGGGATGAAGTTCTTTGAGGTGAGACCCCCCCCCCCCCCCGCCCCATAACTCATATAGGACTCCTATAAACACAGCTATGTAGAACTGTGTATATAGCTCTCTATATACACAGCTATGTAGAAATCTGCACTTTCTATAAAACTGTATCTATCTCTACATGTGTGTCTCTATGCAGCTGTACAACGCGTTCTCCAGTCCCAGCTCTCTCTAACTGTATCTAGCTCTATAATGTGTATCTAGCTCTATGCAGCTGTACAACGCATTCCCCAGTCCCAGCTCTTTCTATATAACTATCTAGCTCTATAATGTGTATCTAGCTCTATAATGTGTATCTAGCTCTATAATGTGTATCTAGCTCTGTAATGTATATCTAGCTCTGTAATGTATATCTAGCTCTATAATGTGTATCTATCTCTATGCAGCTGTACAACGCCTTCTCCAGCGCCCAGTCCCAGCTGCAGCTGGAGAAGCAGGAGTCGCGGCGGGTGAGCCGGGTGCTGGATGAGATCGTCCAGGAGGTGGAGTCCAAGGCGCCGGTCCTGAGGAGGCAGAGGGAGGAGTACGAGGCGCTGCAGAGGTCCATGGCCTCGCTGTGCAACAAGCTGGAGCTGGCCCGCGACGTGAGGACCTTGATTCATTATAGAAGATAGCTAACAGACCATATACGCCTTGTAACAAGCTGGAGCTGGCCCGTGACGTGAGGACCTTGATGCATAGAATGGATACATGGATGGATGGGTGAACAAACAAACATGTGTTTCTGATGACCTCAGGAGATCCACGGTCTGCAGAAGGAGAAGGAGGAGGTGAAGCAGCACTGCAGTGATCTGGAGAAGGAGAAGCTGAGGACAGAGAGACTGTTGGAGGACACTTCTACCCAGGTAGGAGACACACTCGGTCATACCCCCGTCTTTATATATCTATAGCTCTATAGATTCAGTAGATATCGATGTATTGTATAAAGCTCTCTGGTGCAGCATGCTAACCACAGCGGTGCCCTCCCAAGCTTTGCTCCCTGCTGGTGGAGAAGGAGCAGCAGAGAGGAGTCCGGGTGACCACGGAGGAGGACGCCACCTCCTCAGACATCTCCAGCTCCTCGGAGGTGGTCAGCCCGCGCCACATCTCCTTCAGCAGCGTCAAGGAGCTGCAGACGCAGAACCAGACCCTCTTGGGCCAGCTGAGAGGCCTGGAGGAGGAGAGGGACCGGCACACCGTCCAGATCACATCCTCACGGTAGCACAGTTAACCAGTTCACATCCTCACTGTTACCCAGACCACATCCTCAGGGTAACACTGTTAACCAGTTCACATCCTCACGGTATGACTGTTAACCAGATCACATCCCTACTGTTAACCAGATCACATCCCTACTGTTAACCAGATCATATCCTCACTGTTAACAAGATCACATCCTCACTGTTAACCAGGTCACATTAAGGCTCATCTCGTCTTTTTTCCTGTCCCACCTCTCCCCTCCAGGGTTAGTGAACTGGAGGTCAGGGTGGAGCAGCTTCAGAAAGAGGTGGAGCAGCTGAGGGAGCAGAGGAACCAGCAGAAGCAGCTGGCCGACTCAGGCTGCAGACAGAGAGACATGTACCGCATCCTGCTGACCCAGAACACTGGCTACAGCCTGCCCCCCCACGGTAACTCATACTACTGCCCTAATACTAACACTAATACTACAGCCTCCCCCCCCCCCCCCTACGGTACACACTACACTGAGACTATTACTGCTAAACTACCCTAGCACTACACTTTAACTACACTAATCCTCAACCACTGCTGGCTGCTACTCTGTCTACTACTGAGTCTCTCTGGTGTCCAGGTACAGAGGCCTCTCCCCAGCCAACTCCACCTCGCACGCCCATTCCTGCTACTCGTTCTACCCCCCAGAGACCTGCTGCTACTGAGTCGGCACAGATAGCCCACGCCAAGGCGGCCCTGAAGCAGGTACTGTAGTCTCTCTACCACCCTCCCTCTCTCTGGGTACTGTAGTCTCTCTACCGCCCTCCCTCTCTCTTGGTACTGTAGTCTCTACCGCCCTCCCTCTCTCTGGGTACTGTAGTCTCTACCGCCCTCCCTCTCTCTGGGTACTGTAGTCTCTACCGCCCTCCCTCTCTCTGGGTACTGTAGTCTCTCTACCGACCTCCCTCTCTCTGGGTACAGTAGTCCATTCAAGTCACTCTACCATCCTCTCTCTCTCGTGTGTGTGTGTGTGTGTGTGTGTGTGTGTGTGTGTGTGTGTGTGTGTGTGTGTGTGTGTGTAGCTGAATGATGCCTACAGTGTGTATAAGAAGGAGAAGGCGGAGAATGACCGGCTGCTGAGTGAGACGACGGAGCGTCTGCAGCAGGAAGTGATGGAGCTGAGGGCCAGCAAGGCCAAGATGGCCGCCCACACAGAGTTCAGCAACAAGAGGTGAGCTTAGCCTAACTCGGGTTAACTTGAGCTTAGCTAAGCTTATCTCGGGTTCCTTGTCCAATAGTCCTTGTCCTGCAGAGGGTTAGGTGATGCATCTATTTTTCTTAATTGATCAGTGCGAGTATAGATGGATATGTCAAGCAGTCCTTCTGTGGAACATTGCAACCAACAGAGTCCAACAGCGTCTGCACCTCCGCCCAGCCGACTGTAGGCTCCGCCCAGCCGGCTGCAGGCTCCGCCCAGCCGGCTGCAGGCTCCGCCCAGCCGGCTGCAGGCTCCGCCCAGCCGGCTGCAGGCTTGCTGAGCGCTGACCAATGAGCTGCTTCGTTGCTCCTCAGGTACGACATGCTGCAGGACACGGTGGCGGCGTACCGCCGGGAGATCAGCGCCCTGCAGGCCCGCAGCACCCGGACGGCTGCTCTGAACCAGCAGCAGGAGAGCATCATCCACACACTGACGCATGATCTCCGCCTGACCAATGAGAGGCTGGCCCTGGAAGAGGTACCGCCCACTAGCAACTCGCCTCTTTTAACGCGTAGACTAGAGAGGGAGCAGTACTAGAAAGTACTTGCATACACCTAGTAGTATACCCAGCAGTATATACTGTATATTACTGTTTATCCCTAGTAGTATGTATACTCAGCAGTATATATACTACTGATTAAACCTAGTAGAATGTACACTGCAGTATATATACTGCTGAGTATACATACTGCTAGATATTCTCAGCAGTATATATATTACTAAGTATACCTAGTAGTATACCGAGTAGACTAGACTTGACACGTCTCTCTCTCTCTCTACGTGTGTGTCGTCTCTCTACTTGTCTGTCTGTCTCACTACCTGTCTGTCTCTCTAACTGTCTGTCTGTCTCTCTCCCTGTCTGTGGGTCGGTCTCTCTCCCTGTCTGTGTTGCTCCCTGTCTGTCTCTCTACCTGACTGTCTGTGTGTCTGCCTTTCTCCAGGTGCGTGTGGAGAACATGTCCAAGGAGAAGGACATGTTGAGGCAGGCTGAGAGTCGTCTCTGTCAGGAGAAAGAAGTGATGTTGTCAGAACAACGCAGCCAGAACCTGCTGCTCAACAACCTCAAGAGCATCCAGGTAACATAGAACCACACATATAGATCCACACACATAGACCTGCATCCAGGTAACATAGAAGCACACATATGGAACCACATACATAGACCTGCATCCAGGTAACATAGAACTGTGTACACCTAGAAACACACACCTGCTGCTCACCAACCTCAAGAGTATACAGGTAACATAGTACCGTACCTAGAAACACACAAATAGAACTGCATCTAGGTAACATAGAAACAAACGCAGAGAAACACGCACACCTGCAGCTCACCAACCGCAAGAGAATACATTGCTTTTTGTGCTGCTAGCCTTTTAGTGAGATCAGAGAGTGTTGAGAAGGACGGTAATAAAATATATTTGGTAAGATGGATATAAGAAGAGAGACCCGCAGTGAATTCAACCTGGTCCACTTGACATCGGGTAGGTGCATGACAGTAGTAGGCCTACCGTATATCTTCAATAGCCCAGGCTTTTATTTGTTTCAATCACTGAACTTTCGAATAAAACTCTTGCTCAGCAAAGATGGGAAACACTAACATTTATTATTTAAACCAGTATGAATATTCCTACCGTACGTAGGCTTATACACATTACCAGGCTATCAAATAACGCCCACACAAACACGCACACGGTGGCGGAGTGGTAATCTGGAGAGTCAGGAGAATTCCCTGTGGGCCGCTAACGTTTCGGGGCTGTCGGGCTGATTACTGCGGGATAACAATATTGCGTTTATAAAAGTTCCTTGCAGCGCCGTCCGGCAGCCTGAGCTTTGCGCCCGCAACCTCTCACTCACTCAACACGGCGCAACACTAACAAACTGTCAACGTCGCAACCAAGTCGATTTTGTCTAGAGGGGAGTAACTTGGTGGCCCCTCCCGAAGTGGTACAGCCCAGGTGGGCCTTGAACTGCGATTGGTCAGAAAGACGTAACGGCTAATGACAACATTGAACTATCGTGCAGGCTCGAACAGAGTGACACACAAACACACACACACTTTTAAGGAGTTTTTCACTCGCTCCGTATCCTTGCTTGCCCCAACAAGTTTGTGCGGCGTACTTGTTGTTTTGTTTCCGGTGTTGCTAGATCCGGTATGGTGTTGTCGTTTTTGTAACGCAACTAGTTGTTGCTAGACAGCAGGTGAAAAAACTATGTTTGCCAAGCCAAAAGAGTGTTTATCGCGCAATAAAAAAATTAACGCAGTTAAAATTGGTTTGCGTTAAACCGACAGCATTAATAGATATCCATAGATATTGGTTATCTATGATGTATATAGCTGTATCTATAGCTGTAGATATCTGTATCTATAGATGTTGATGTACTGATGATGGAGCTGTCTATTTCCCACTCTCTCTAGTTGACAATGGAACGCAATGAGGCAGACACTTGCCAGCGACTCAGCAGTAAGGTGGAGCACCTGGAGGCGGAGCTTGTTGCCATGAGGACCAAGATGGACCAGGAAGTAGAGCAGAGACATGCGCAGGGCCGCAACATGGACGTACGTATGGTATAGGGTCTGTATACATGGAGAGGGAGGGACTGCCCTGGTACAGTGTCTGTATACATGGAGGGGAGGGACAGCCCTGGTACAGAGTCTGTATACATGGAGAGGAGGGACAGCCCTGGTACAGAGTCTGTATACATGGAGGGGAGGGACAGCCCTGGTACAGAGTCTGTATACATGGAGGGGAGGGACAGCCCTGGTACAGAGTCTGTATACATGGAGAGGGAGGGACTAGGTCAGCCTGAAGCCACCCTGCCCTTGAGCTATGTTTATTCAGTGGTTTGACTCCTGTCCTCTGACACGTGGAGCCTCGAGACCAGAGAGGATATGGATCAGGTGACTCTGTGCTGTGATTGGTCCAGGCCCAGCTGTGACTCTCTGTGCTGTGATTGGCCCAGCTGTGTGACTCTCTGTGCTGTGATTGGTCCAGGCCCAGCTGCTGGAGGCCAAGAAGCAGCTGGAGAGTCAGAATGTCCTGCAGCAGAAGACCAAGGAGCTGCTGGAGCACCAGGTGGATGTGCTGCGGACCCAGCTGGCCTCCTCCTCCTCCTCTTCCTCCCTGGAGGCCGGAACCATGGCGACCGCCGCCTCCGGACCGGCCACCCGCGGTGCAGGGCTGAGGGCCCCCCCCAAAGGTGGCCTGTCTCTCCTCTGACCTGTCTATCTCCTCTCTGACCTGTCTATCTCCTCTCTGACCTGTCTATCTCCTCTCTGACCTGTCTATCTCCTCTCTGACCTGTCTATCTCCTCTCTGACCTGGCTGTCTATCTCCTCTCTGACCTGGCTCTCTATCTCCTCTCTGACCTGGCTCTCTATCTCCTCTCTGACCTGTCTATCTCCTCTCTGACCTGTCTATCTCCTCTCTGACCTGGCTCTCTATCTCCTCTCTGACCTGTCTATCTCCTCTCTGACCTGTCTATCTCTTCTCTGACCTGTCTATCTCCTCTCTGACCTGTCTATCTCTTCTCTGACCTGTCTATCTCCTCTCTGACCTGTCTATCTCCTCTCTGACCTGGCTCTCTATCTCCTCTCTGACCTGGCTCTCTCCCTCCTCATTGTCCTGTCTATCTACTCACTCTACTGTCCCTTCTCTCTGACCTCTTTCTTTCTTTCTTTCTTTCTTTCTTTATTTATTTTTCTCCTCACTGACCTGTCTCTCTCTTTTTCTCCTCACTGACCTGTTTCTCTCTTTTTCTCCTCACTGACCTGTCTCTCTCTTTTTCTCCTCACTGACCTGTCTCTCTCTTTTTCTCCTCACTGACCTGTCTCTCTCTTTTTCTCCTCACTGACCTGTCTCTCCTCACTGTCCCGTCTCTCCTCCAGGAGCAGCCTCCCCCGCCCAGCAGGAGGTGTCAGAGCTGAAGGAGCGTGTGCGAGGAGCTGAGGAGCAGAGCGGGGAGCTGAAGGAGCAGCTGAGGAGCGCCACGGCCAGCGTGGAGCAGTACAAGGCCGTGGTGCTCTGCCTGGAGGACAGCCTGAAGAAGGAGAAACAGGTCCGCTGCCCCTCCTCTCTCCCTCCCACCCCTCCTCTCTCCCTCCCACCTCTCCTCTCTCCCTCCCACCCCTCCTCTCTCCCTACCGCCCCTCCTCTCTCCCTCCCACCCCTCCTCTCTCCCTCCCTCCTCTCTCCCTCCCACCCCTCCTCTCTCCCTACCACCCCTCCTCTCTCCCTCCCACCCCTCCTCTCTCCCTACCACCCCTCCTCTCTCCCTACCACCCCTCCTCTCTCCCTACCACCCCTCCTCTCTCCCTACCGCCCCTCCTCTCTCCCTACCATCCCTCCTCTCTCCCTCCCACCCCTCCTCTCTCCCTACCACCCCTCCTCTCTCCCTACCACCCCTCCTCTCTCCCTACCGCCCCTCCTCTCTCCCTACCGCCCCTCCTCTCTCCCTACCATCCCTCCTCTCTCCCTCCCACCCCTCCCTCACTACCTCCACTCTCCATCCCTCCCTACTCTCCCTCACTACCTCCACTCTCCATCCTTCCCTACTCTCCCTCACTACCTCCACTCTCCATCCCTCCCTACTCTCCCTCACTACCTCCACTCTCCATCCCTCCCTACTCTCCCTCACTACCTCCACTCTCCATCCATCCCTATGCCCCCTTCCTCCTGCTGCTGCTTGAAGATAGAGAAATTAATTCACTCTTTTCCTAAATCCTTATTCCTTTATCCTCCGTAGTTCTCCCTGTTGTGTCTGGTTGGTTGCTAGGCTTTAGTAACAAGGTTGTCTAGTTGCTAGGCTGTAGTAACAAGGTTGCCTGGTTGCTAGGCTGTAGTAACGAGGTGTGTCTGGTTGCTAGGCTATAGTAACAAGGTTGTCTGGTTGCTATGCTGTAGTAACGAGGTTGTCTGGTTGCTAGGCGCGGGTTCCTCTGGAGCTCAGGCTGAAGGAGCTGCAGGAGGTGCAGCAGCAGCTGGAGAAGAGGATCCAGGATGAGCAGAAGGAGAAGGAGCAGAGCCTGGAAGAGGGGCGGAGCGCACTGGTCGCTATGGAGAAACGGGTACGCACACGCACGCACGCACATCCGCACACGTACACACCCACACCTTGTTCTGGGGGTGTAATGCCGTGTGTGTCCAGGTGGGGGAGCTGCAGCGCAGTCTGAAGAGCAGCCAGTCGGAGCAGCAGGAGGCGCTGGAGAGGTGTGCGGCAGCCGTCAGCCAGGAGCAGAGAGCCACGCAGGACAGCATCACGCAGGTACACTGCACACTGTGCTACACTATACACTACACACTATACTAGGCACTATACCACACTATACTGAACTACACTACACTTAACTACACTATACTTTATATACTACACTATAGGGATGGGTCAGAATATTTGATTATTCGTTCCCGAGGGTCAAATTCGATTTTTAACATTTGGACCGTTAACATTTTTTCACAAGCCATAACTTTGTTTCCCTAGTAACGCCTGAGGGTTTGACTAATACCTGGAACAATAGAGTACTAAAGTGAAAACGTCACGTTGTCCTGGCAACCGGATTTTCAGTTCTACACAGCTTTTGGCCGTGTTCTATAAGATATTCTAGAACAGTCAGGGAGCTCTGGCGGGAGGCCGGATATATCTAAATAATATAATATCTAAATATCTATGATATAATATCAGGGCCAAAAGCTGTGTGCGCCTATGTCGTCAAAATCCACGCATCATGTAATGCAATATTTATTACATTATAAAATTGCCGTTTTATTTTTCAAACATTTTCTTATAAACTATTATCAAGGGGGTCGTCAATATCACAGTTTCATGTAACGCGGATGCAACTACTCCAAACTATTGAACAAATCGACACACTTGTATCTTCAATAATATCGAAACGAAATTTCGATAGCTTTTATACTTTTTTCAGGATTAGTTTCTTACCGGCATAGTTTTCAGTTGCTCGCATTGATTTCCGTTGTCGCCAGAGCATGAGGAAATTCAGGCACACACACACACGCAAAAATCGACGACGGAATCCATCTATCATTGATAGAATCGACCGTCGGCCCATCCCTACTATATATTATTTAGATTAGGGATGGGCACGGTTATTCGAATATTTGATTATTCGAAATGACGTGGGTATTAGACTTTAGCTGTAGCAGACTTCTTCTAATTTCTGTCTTAAGTTAATACAATTTTATTCATTAGCTGTATTAATTACATATTGTTCATTAAATGTGTATACTAATGCCATTTCAAATATGTAAAGTAGAAAGAAAGAAAAAGCACAATTGCAATACATTAGATACATTTTTATGCCTCTGCGCATCACGTAGTTTAAACTTGCAGGCAGCGCGCACACTAAAGAAATGGTGACCAAAAGAAGCGAAGGGTGGAAATATTATGACCAGATTGGTGAAAAAAATGTGCAATGCAAACTCTTTGCAACGCAAAAATACTGGCTATACCGGTAACTTCCATTCCAGCGGAGAGTCTTTTCGCCTATCCCCCTAGCGCTGCAAGTGCAGTTCTGTTGATATCCAAGCCCACCAGTACTTTTTGCTGTTGTACTTCAGTTACTTGAATCTATTCAGTTTGTGCCTTAAATTTACTTGAATCTAATTTCAGTCGGTACCTTAAGTATGCAATACTGTTCATTCATATTCTTGTCTAAAAAGGATGGTTTCGTTTCAACTCGTTTTGATTGAGCATACTGATATAGCATTTGATTTCCTTATTTATTTGTCGAATAGATGGAAAACGAACACATTTGTTTAGTGAAGGCCAGATCACAGAAGCCCTTCAGACTACAGTATGAGTGCACTACACTTTATTATTTTTTTTCGTAGTTCGGTTAACGGGTTACTAAAATTAGTTTTATAGAATATTGATATGCCTTCAAATGCCCATCCCTAATTTAGATATAGAGCTCCGGGAGTCCTCAAACGGTAACAATCACTTTCTCCTCCTGCTGTGATTCACTCTGGAATGCAGGGAGTGATCGCTGATTGGCTGATACCCCTTCAGAGGCATTTATATATAAATAAGATGATAAAACTAACAAACCGTGATATAATACCTTTACCGTCCATGCCTCAAATCATGCCGTGATATAACTTGTAGTCCATACCGTACAGCCCTATTGCACTACACTATACTATAATCCCCTTGTATCTTCTCCTCTTGTCTTCCCTCCTATCTCACATCCTGTCTCTCCTCCTCTGGGTTCTCCTCTTGTATCTCCTCCTCCTGCCAGACGAGGCTGGCAGCGGAGGCTCAGTCTAAGTACGAGAGGGAGTTGATGCTCCATGCAGCGGACGTGGAGGCCTTGCAGGAGCTGAAGAAACAGAGCCAGAAGGAGGCGGCGTCCAAGAGGCGTCTGGAGGAGCAGCTCAGCAACACCTCCTCCTCCCTGAGGGAGAAGACCGCTGGCTGGACCGCCCTGGAGAGGAAGATGAAGGTGAGGAGCAGCAGCTGGAGCCGTCAGTCCAACTCTTTAATGGAGCTGTCATTCACTTTGGACCAAAGGGTCGACCCGTCTGGATAGAGGAGATAGATAGAAGAGCACTAGGACCACCTCACCCTGGGGTTCACTAACCTCTGAGCAAACACCTGACTGACGGTTCATGGGTCTGCCCTCCAGGAGGACCTGGCCAGCCAGGCCCAGCGCTGTGGGGACCTGGGCCGGCAGAACAGCCTGCTGCACCAGCAGATGGACCAGATGGCCTCCAGTGCCAAGCAGCTGCTGCCGCCTCAGGCCCTGGACACGTCCCTCAGCGAGGAGGGGAAGACCACCCAGCAGATCCTGGAGATACTCAGGTGAGGACTGTAATGAACTGAACAGGTTGTGTGATGATGTCCTCACTAGGTAGGTATTAATAAGTGTGAGTGTGTTTCCTCCCTAGGTAGGTATTAATAAGTGTGTATGTGTCCTCACTAGGCAGGTATTAATAAGTGGTGTGTTTCCTCCCTAGGTTTGTGCGTCGGGAGAAGGAGATCTCCCTGGCACAGTGCGAGGTCTCAGAAGGAGAGGCTCAGCGCTGCAGGCAGAGACTGGAGGCCCAGGAGGTCGAGCGCAAGGACCTGCAGGATGCCCTCAACACCGAGAGGGACAGGATGCAGGTGAGACAGCACCCTACCAGATCTCTATCCCTGGGCCTCTACACCCCCTGGGCCTCTACCCCCCCTGGGCCTCTACCTCCCCTGGGTCTCTACCTGGGTCTCTAAACTCTGCTTATAAGGAACACATGAGCAGGAGAGCCAAAGCAGGCCCGTGACGTGGGGGACTAGGATGTTGCGTCAGACTGAAGTGTAGCCTGTCTCCATAACGTTGGTGTTCCCCGTCCCGCTCCCCCAGGACTTGCTGAAGAACGTGTCCCAGCAGGAGGAGAGGCTGAAGAAGATGGAGGACATCAAGGAAGTCCAGGAAGCCAACCGGCTGCTGAAAGCCGACCGAGACCGGCTGGAGCAGGAGCTACAGCAGGTCACCGCTAAGGTAAGGGTTAGCATAGCATCCAACAGCTACAGCTGGTCAACGATAAGGTAAGGGTTAATATAGCATCCAACAGCTACAGCAGGTCAACGATAAGGTTAGAGTTAGCATAGCATCCATAGCTACAGCAGGTCACCGCTAAGGTTAGAGTTAGCATAGCATCCATAGCTACAGCAGGTCACCACTAAGGTTAGAGTTAGCATAGCATCCATAGCTACAGCAGGTCACCGCTAAGGTTAGAGTTAGCATAGCATCCATAGCTACAGCAGGTCACCACTAAGGTTAGAGTTAGCATAGCATCCATAGCTACAGCAGGTCACAGCTAAGGTTAGAGTTAGCATAGCATCCATAGCTACAGCAGGTCACTGCTAAGGTAAGGGTTAACATAGCATCCACAGCTATAGTAGGTCACCGCTATGGTTAGTGTTAGCATAGCATCCATAGCTACAGCAGGTCACTGCTAAGGTTAGAGTTAGCATAGCATCCATAGCTACAGCAGGTCACTGCTAAGGTTAGAGTTAGCATAGCATCCATAGCTACAGCAGTTCACCGCTAAGGGTAGAGTTAGCATAGCATCCATAGCTACAGCAGGTCACTGCTAAGGTTAGAGTTAGCATAGCATCCACAGCTACAGTGTCTCCTCTGTCTCCAGGTGGGCAAGCTGCAGAGGGACATCGCCCCCCTCCAGCTCTCCCTCTCCCAGCAGGCCGAGCGGATCGGCTCGCTGCAGGCCGAAAAGCGCCTCCTGGAGGAGGACCTGAAACGCTGGAGGACCCGGGCCCAGGTAACCATGGTAACGGGATGGTTCAGAGGTACCATGGCAACAGGATGGTTCAGGGGGACGGGATGGTTCAGGGGGACGGGATGGTTCAGGGGGACGGTATGGTTCAGGGGGAACATGGAAACGCGATGTTTCAGGGGGACCATGGCAACGGGATGGTTCAGGGGGACCATGGCAACGGGAGGGTACAGGGTGGTCATGGCGACGGGATGGTTCAGGGTGACAATGGCGACGGGATGGTTCAGGGTGACCATGTTGACGGGAAGGTTTAGGGAGACCATGGCGACGGGAAGGTTCAGGGTGACCATGGAGACGGGATTGTTCATCATCACTACTCTGGAGCTCCGGATGTGTGATGCGTTTTGGTTTGGTTTCCACAGCAACTGATGAGCCAACAGAAGGACAGCGATGTTGAGGAGAAACAGAAACTGGCCAATGAGAGAGAAGCTCAGCAGAAGCGCATCACGCACATGGCAGAGGAATCTGCCAAGCTGAAAACGGAACTGGCCAGGTACAGCCCAATGAACAGAACGTCCAGAACGTCCAGCTGGGGTTGGGTCGCCACATACACACAACCACACAAAGTACACAACCTTTAGCTGGTGTACAGACACCACATACACGCAACCACACAAAGTACACAACCTTTAGCTGGTGTATAGACGGCAGACGCCACATACACGCAACCACAAAACCACATAATATACACAACGTCTAGCCAGTGTGAATTAGGGAGCGGTTTAAAACCACACACTGAGGTCAGTGTGGGGTTGTTGTTAACCTGATCTGGGGTGCAGGGCCAACGCCAGCAGTAACTCGGCCCAGGCCCAGCTGCTGGGGCTCAAGGACAATGTGGCCCGGCTGAGCTCGGAGAGGGACAGCCTGAAGAAGGACACGGAGAGCAAGAACAACGATATCCTGGAGAAGAACAAGACCATCACTCAGGTCAAGAAGATCGGCCGCCGCTACAAGACCCAGTACGAGGAGCTGAAGGTGCAGCACGACAAGGTCTGTAGCTCCTCCAACATCTACATCTCCTCCAACATCTGCTCTGATCAGCATCTAACATCTCCACCCTGTGTATAACAGTCCTCCACCCTAACAGCCCTCCACCCTGTGTATAACAGTCCTCCACCCTAACAGCCCTCCACCCTGTGTATAACAGTCCTCCACCCTAACAGCGCTCCACCCTGTGTATAACAGTCCTCCACCCTAACAGCGCTCCACCCTGTGTATAACAGTCCTCCACCCTAACAGTGCTCCACCCTGTGTATAACAGTCCTCCACCCTAACACTGCTCCACCCTGTGTATAACAGTCCTCCACCCTAACAGCGCTCCACCCTGTGTATAACAGTGCTCCACCCTGTGTATAACAGTCCTCCACCCTAACAGCGCTCCACCCTGTGTATAACAGTCCTCCACCCTAACAGCGCTCCACTCTGTGTATAACAGTCCTCCACCCTAACAGTGCTCCACCCTGTGTATAACAGTCCTCCACCCGAACAGCGCTCCACCCTGTGTATAACAGCGCTCCACCCTGTGTATAACAGTGCTCCACCCTGTTTATTCTTGCTGTAGCTGGTCGAGGAGGCTGCAGCTAAACCAGGAAGGGATGCAGGGTCCGGACAGGAAGTGAGCCAGGAGCTGAATCAGGCCAGGGAGGAGCTGAATAAGACCAGGGAGGAGCTAAACTCCCACAAAGAGGAGGCGCAGAAGAAACAGGAGGAGGTAACATGAACCACAGCTTGATGGAGATGAAACCTGGTCACACTGTGGTCCCACTGGACCACTGCAACTGGGGTCACGTTGTTGTGGTCCCCCTGGACCACTGCAACTGGGGTCATGTAGTCTACTTCGGGTTTTCATTCCTTTCATTCTAACATATCTCCTCTTTGCCACCAGCTCCAGAAGCTGCAGCAGGAAGTGGAGGAGGCGCGGAAGGAGAACCAGAAGTCGAAAGAGCAGCTGCAGGAGGTCCAAACCCAGGTGTCTCAGAACCAGGGGCAGCTTACACAGGTAGCTAGTGTCCTCTACCGCTAACACAGATAGCTAGAGTCCTCTACCGCTAACACAGGTAGCTAGAGTCCTCTACCGCTAACACAGGTAGCTAGAGTCCTCTACCGCTAACACAGGTAGCTAGAGTCCTCAACCGCTAACACAGCTAGTGTCCTCTACTGCTAACACAGGTAGCTAGAGTCCTCTACCGCTAACACAGCTAGTGTCCTCTACTGCTAACACAGGTAGCTAGAGTCCTCTACCGCTAACACAGCTAGTGTCCTCTACTGCTAACACAGCTAGTGTCCTCTACTGCTAACACAGGTAGCTAGAGTCCTCTACCGCTAACACAGCTAGTGTCCTCTACTGCTAACACAGGTAGCTAGAGTCCTCTACCGCTAACACAGCTAGCTAGTGTCCTCTACAGCTAACACAGGTAGCTAGAGTCCTCTACCACTAACACAGCTAGTGTCCTCTACTGCTAACACAGGTAGCTAGAGTCCTCTACCGCTAACACAGCTAGGGTGTGTTCGAAACCGCGTACTTGCTTACTACTCCTACTAACTATGACGTCAAATTGAGTAAGCGAGAACTTAGTAAGCGAGTTTAGGTAAGCGAGTAGTATCCGAATGTCTTCTACTTCCGGAAAGATTTTGAGTAAGCATCGCTAGCTTACTAGACGTACTCAACCGCCCCAGAATGCACTGCGTCTATTCAAAAGAACAGTGGAAGCAATGGCGCTAAACGGGGAGCCGCAGCAGCAGTGCTTTTAATAATTGTTTAATAATTGTTTTAACATATCACCGCAAATCCTTAGGTTGAAGGTGTACTGTGACGTTAAATGTGACGTTTATATATTTATTTATAATATTTATTAACGGCGCCCGGCCGGTAGGTTATTGACGCGTCATTTGATTCACGTCATCTGAGGTGGTTAAGTAAGGACGGTCTTCTGAACGTCGATTACTCAAATGGATTACTCAATCATTATTTAAGGATTCGAGAAGTAAGCCAAATATTTAGTAGGTAGTAAGCAGTAAGCAAGTAGGCGGTTTCGAACACACCCCTAGTGTCCTCTACTGCTAACACAGGTAGCTAGAGTCCTCAACCGCTAACACAGTTTAGCTAGCACCACAAAAATATTTATAGCTAGGGCTAACCAAGGACCATGTGATGGATGGTGATTGGTCCACCAGTCTGAGGATCCCTGCTGGGTTGATGTGTTGTCAGGTCCAGTCCCAGCTGTCCCAGGCTCAGAGCCAACTGGCTCAGAACCAGAACCAGGCCAGCCAGTCTCAGAAAGACCTTCATCAAGCCAAGACCCACAGCCAGCAGGTACACATGGTGCATGAATCTAACAGAGATCCAGCAGGTACACATGGTGCATGAATCTAACAGAGATCCAGCAGGTACACATGGTGCCTCTACCAGGTACACATGGTGCCTCTACCAGGTACACATGGTGCCTCTACCAGGTACACATGGTGCCTCTACCAGGTACACATGGTGCCTCTACCAGGTACACATGGTGCCTCTACCAGGTACACATGGTGCCTCTACCAGGTACACATGGTGCCTCTACCAGGGGTCCACCAGGTACACATGGTGCCTCTACCAGGTACACATGGTGCCTCTACCAGGGGTCCACCAGGTACACATGGTGCCTCTACCAGGTACACATGGTGCATTAATCTATCAGGGGTCCACCAGGTACACATGGTGCATTAATCTACCAGGTACACATGGTGCCTCTACCAGGGGTCCACCAGGTACACATGGTGCCTCTACCAGGTACACATGGTGCATTGATCTACCAGGGGTCCACCAGGTACACATGGTGCATTAATCTACCAGGTACACATGGTGCATTAATCTACCAGGTACACATGGTGCATTAATCTACCAGATACACATGGTTCCTCTACCAGGTACACATGGTGCCTCTACCAGGGGGTAGCAGGTACACATGGTGCCTCTACCAGGGGGACCTTGAGTCTGACTGTTCGATCCGTCGCCTCTACAGTCTCTTTCATGTGATGTGAACACTGTGCGTTTCAGACAGGACTGAGCTCTCCGTCTCCACACAGAGCTGCCACTGTTTGGTGTCATGGTCTATGATGTCTTCAATTGGTCCATAATAGAGTATAGAGGGCTACTAAGCGTCTTAGAGTACCATATTAAGCGCTATATAAATTTCATTAGGGGTCCAAGCCAACAGGTTGGATCCCTATTGTTTTTGTAAGGATTATTATTTTTAGGGGTCCAAGCCAACAGGTTGGATCCCTATTGTTTTTGTAAGGATTTTTCCTATTATTATTCCCCCGTAAAAGTGGGAATACAGCCCAAACCGTAAATGTTGCACACACGCCAATTGCATGACTAGATCCAGGTCCGTGAGGACTACGCAGACGACAAAATCCAGACACGCCGGCCCCTAGGTGGCGCTATACCAAGGAATACGCGTTTGGGGCTATAACTCCCACACCGAACCTCCCACAGTCAAAAACTTGTACGCACATATTCACTGGAGTCTGCTGCATCTTTTGGCATAGGCCACGCCCATTTGCGTCTATAATTTTTTTGCGCAAAATCGCGAAAACCGCAAAACTGTTTTTTCCCTACTCCTCCCACATTTCTTGACCAATCGACACCAAACTTTGCACACGACATCGTCAGACAAACACGAAAAGAAAAACTGAAACATTTTTTGATCCGACCTTCGATTACGAAACGGTAGCATTTTGAAAATTTGTTTATTAGCTACGTTTTACGTCGAAAATGAAAAATCCAGAAAAATACCAAAATTAGCCATCGGATCAAGTCCAAATTTTACACACATGTCGGTGCTACCCTTAGTGGCGTTCGAAAAAGATTTCGGAAAATTTTGCCATAAGGGGGCGCAATAAACGAGGAAATTGTATATCTTCTAATTGGCCAGAGGAATGCTCTTCAAACTCAAGGGAAACCATCAAGGGGCAAACCCGAGTCTACATAGACAATATGGCCAAGAATTATTAATGTGGGCGGGAGTTATTTAGCAAAGGAAAATTGTCTTTGGAAAATTAAAAATTTCGCCACAGGGCGGCGCCAAAAAACGACGACATTGTCTATCTCCTATTTGGCCAATGGAATGTTCTGAAAACGCGTTTTAGGCTATAACTCCCACACCGAAGCCCCCACAGTCAAAAACTTTTTATCCACATGTTGTTCACGGTAGCGTTTTGAATACTTGCTTTGCGTTGTGCCGGCGAAACGCACATTTCTTGTCGCGTTGTGCCGGCGAAATGCACACTTCTTGGACCCCTGCATAACTGCTTGCAGTTCTAGTTATACTTACCTCCCTAAAAGTGTGCCCACATCCCAAACCGTAAATGGTGCCGACACGCCAATTGCATGACTAGATCCAGGTCTCTTCGGACTATGCAGACGACAAAATCCAGACATGCCGGCCACTAGGTGGCGCTATACCAAGGAATACACGTTTGGGGCTATAACTCCCACACCGAACCTTCCACAGTCAAAAACTTGTACCCACATATTCACTGGAGTCTGCTGCATCTTTTGACATAGGCCACGCCCATTTGCGTCTATAATTTTTTTTCGCAAAATCGCGAAAACCGCAAAACTGTTTTTTCCCTACTCCTCCCACATTTCTTGACCAATCGACACCAAACTTTGCACACGACATCGTCAGACGAACACGAAAAGAAAAACTCAAACACTTTTTGATCCGACCTTCGACTACGAAACGGTAGCGTTTTGAATATTTGTTTATTAGCTACGTTTTACGTCGATACGCAAAAATTCAGAAAATACCAAAATTAGACATCGGATCAAGTCCAAATTTTAGACACATGTCGGTGCTACCCTTAATGGCGTTCAATAAAGAATTCGAAATATTTCGCCATTAGGGGGCGCAATAAACGAGGAAATTGTATATCTTCTAATTGGCCAAAGGAATGTTCTTCAAACTCAAGGGAAACCATCAAGGGGCAAACCCGAATCTATATAGAAAATATGGCCAAGAATTATTAATGTGGGCGGGAGTTATTTGGCAAAGGAAAATTGTCTTTGGAAAATTAAAAATTTCGCCACAGGGCGGCGCCAAAAAACAACGACATTGTCTATCTCCTATTTGGCCAATGGAATGTTCTGAAAACGCGTTTTGGGCTATAACTCCCACACCGAAGCTCCCACAGTCAAAACCTTTGTATCCACATGTTGTTCACGGTAGCGTTTTGAATACTTGCTTCGCGTTGTGCCGGCGAAACGCACATTTCTTGTCGCGTTGTGCCGGCAAAATGCACACTTCTTGGACCCCTGCATAACTGCTTGCAGTTCTAGTTTATTATTATTATTACTAGTCGCCTGCATCGTTTGTCAAGTTACAAGCTGACATGATCGGGCGCACACATTGTCGTCATAGTGTGATGTTTGATGGTAGAAGCGGTGGCGGTCTGTTAGTTACTCCTCACCTGTAGACAACAATCACTGTGCACATAATAACAGATTATTAAGGGCCGGCAAGCATCACTGTTTATATTCATGAAGTCTGACTTCATAAAGTGCTAAAACTAGCTTCTTGACCAGCTGGGATTGGTTGTTTAGCTCCTGACCGTGCTGTGATTGGTTGTTTAGCTCCTGACCGTGCTGTGATTGTTTGTTTAGCTCCTGACCCAGCTTAAGTCGGCCCAGGCCCAGGCCCAAGCTCGTCAAAGAGAGCTACAGCAGACCCTGGCCAATCAGAAAGACCTCCAACAGACCCAGGTGACCACCCAGCAGAGTCACAACCAGGAACTCAACACCCTCAAGTCCATTGTCAGCCAATCAGAGAGAAAGGTACCCTCCTCCTTTTCCCCTCGCCATTATCTTTTATTGAAGGGTACTGATTTTTAGGATAATGTCTACCTGTCTAGTGTTCTTCCGTATGATAAGGAGGATCATGATAATGTCTACCTGTACTAGTTTTCTTTAGTTTGATAATGAGGATCATGATAATGTTGTCTACCTACCAGGTGTCTGACCTCCAGAGCCGGCTGGATGGCCTCCAAAAGGTATGTCCTCTCCTCTCCCCTGTCCAAGTCCCCTCCTCTCTGCTCTGCTCTCCCCTCCTGTCCACTGTCCTCCTCCCCGCCTCCCTCGTAGTTCCCTCCTTTTCCCCTCTTGTCTGCTCTGCCCTCCTCTCCTCTAATCCTCTCCTCTCTCCTCTCCCCTAGTCCCCTCCTCTCTGCTCGTCTCTCCTCTCCCCTAGTCCCCTCCTTTCTGCTCTCTGCTCCTCTTTCCTGTCTCAGTATTTTCTCCACTCATCCTCTCTTCTTTAACCTTTGACCCTCCGGTCTGTCATATTTAACCTTTGACCCTTCAGTTGGTTACATTTGACCCTCTGTCCTGTCAATCAGAGGGTGAGTGAGCAGGAGGCAGAGAAACAGCAGCTACAGGATCAGCTAGCTGCGGCTAACCAGGCTACCGACGGTAGCACAGCCAGCCAGAGTTCTCCAGCTAGCGATTCTACGGCGGCCAGCGATGCTAACAAGGCCCTGCAGGAAGAGCTGGCTAAGCTGAGACAAGAGGTACTTTACATGGGAACTTTTCATAACTGCATTGAATTACAGATTCTGCACCTGGTCTTCATTAGGAAGAAATGCAAATGATGCATGTGATGTGGTGTTAATGACAGGGTTAATAAATGTGATGTGTTGATGACAGGTTTAATACATGTGATGTTAATGATGTGGTTGATACATGTGATGTTAATGATGGGGTTAGGGCTTCTCGATTTTGGAAAAAATCATAATCACGATTATTTTGGTCAAGATTGAAATCAGGAATATTTTTGAGTTTGAAAACATTATGTATTTATTCAGCACGTCTCCCAAAAAGACTTTGTAAATGACATCTTCGAAATTTCGCCTTAAAACAATACACAAAATTGTCAAAAAGCAAATGTTCAAATCAAATTAATGTACAGAAATGTATCCAGCGATACAAACTCGATTAATCGCCCTGCCCTGGATGTTAATGAGGGGTGCGTTTGTTTCCAGCTGTCAGAGAGCAGCAGCCGGGAGGAGCAGCTCAGACAGCAGATGACCGAAAAGGAGGAGAAGATTAAGAAGTCTTTCCATGGAGCCAAGACCAAGATCCAACAGCTCATCAGTGAGTACTACGACCTGTATACTGCACACATATAGTGTAGTCAGTGTTTCCGCTAGAAGAAATTGGTGCCGGTCATATGACCGGGAAGGTTTCATTTTACCGGTCAAATTGGAAAAAAATCGGTCGGATATAATGTCTGTGTTTATTGCACTTAAAAAAATTGATAGGCAGGCTATATAAAGAATAAAATCATCAAGGCATGTCGATTTATAGCCTGGTGTTTTTAATTAAAAGGTTGGCAGGTGACAGAACAATTAAACATTGCATTTTAAAGTGCAGACGAACAAAAATTATTTAGGTCTATAATGCAAGGCAAGGCATAAATAATAATAGCCTAAAACAATACAAAGTAGGCTACCTACAGTAAAACAAACTGGCGCGTAACATTATAAAATGCAGACTGTAATGAAAATAATTACGCTACAGTGTAACAAGAGACGGGAGTATTTTAAAGTGGATAAGAAACAGTGAATTGCCGGCCGTGACTTGAACTAGGCAGCATAAAATAAATAAAAAATATATTTTACTTCTTTCGATATTTGGCAGCTGTGAAGCGTGCCGCTGCTGAATTAAAGTCAAATGTATCTAGTGTGTCTCTGCTGCTTGCAATGCGCATAAGCCTTGTGACTCTTCCTTCCCCAAGGCGGCTTCGCTGAGCAGTCTTTATGCGGTTCTGCAGGGAGAAGACTCTCTCCGCTGGCACACTGGAGACGGGGATAACACAGGCTACCTTTGCCAGTTTGATCCACTCTGGGAAGATTTCCGCGTAATCTCTTATGAGCATCTCGCAGGCCAATGAAAAATGCAAGCCCCCGTAACTGCGGAGGGCTGTCATCATTGGGATGGCATCTCGCTTCGCGCTTGCGGCATCGATGAATGTGGTGGCTGTGGCCGAATCGTCCTGGCTTGCAATTTCTTGGCCAAAATGACCCAGCATGGTTTGGATGGCTGGTTCTGCATACTCCCGAAGTGCTGAGGGAACGGAGGGACAATCAGTCTGTGCTTTTTATTTTTAGCCAATAAACAACTAATTATTCCTTGGTTATTCCTCTGTGTCTCCAACGTTCATGTAACACTGTACACATCAGTTTTGTTAGGCCTACATTAGCCTCCTGTCGCGCTTTTCATTATTGTCTGTCAGCAGCCTATTATGGCAACACGGACGATTTTTACCACAATTTTGACGGTTACAGCATGGCCTAAAGAACCCATTAAACTCACAACATTTGCGTATCAGACTAGAATTTAGCGGAGGCCTATAGCTCTCGAGTGCCCTTATAATTTGCATTATGGCTCTTATTAGGCTATTGTTAGGCCTGTATTATTAGTAGTAGCCTAGGCCTATTGGTCCTATTATTATTATTGACCAGAATATGCGAGCATTGGTCATTTAAAAATAATATTCTATTTAACTTAGGCTATATGTTTTACATCATACGTAATCAAATAGGCTAGCCTATAGGCCTACTTACCAGCTGTCTGTGGGTATCGGGAGGGATTAAGAAGGACGTCGAAGCAGTTAAGCAGATCCAGGGAATCGTCAGGGAAGCGGGCGTGTAAAGCATCGATCAGGTGTTGAATGTATCTTGTTCGGGCATTTTTGAAGGCTTGAACGGACCGGTCGCCTTCATGGGTCACTTGAATGCCTTTGTACATGCCTTCTTGGAAATCCGTTTGGTACCTCTGTTCTTCTGGACCGGGTGCATCTCGTAGATGTGTGAGGGCCGAGACGGATGCTTGAACCATTGGTCGGATTGTGGCCAGATTTACATCCTCTTTCTGGAAAACCAAATTCAGTTTGGTCATCACGGGGAGAACATCAGCCAGTGTGTGCGTCAAGGCGATGAAGCTGTATGGCTGGATTTGTCCCAGGAGGCCTTGGGCTTGGGCATTTCCTCCCACAGCTTCTTCATTTAGCTCCATCACCAAAGCAGGCCAGTTCTTTTTAATACTCTCCACTGCCCTATGCAATGACAGCCAGCGGACCGCGCATGGCTGCTTCAGACTCGTCATATCCTCTTCGCTCAGAGTTGCTGTTAATTGACGGAGGCGATTGGTCCTGCTAGCTGAGTGTTTGTAGAATGAGTACACAGCGGAAATTGTGCGCTTGTAGGCTCCTACTCGGTCCACAGCTTTAGCGGCATCTATCGCGGCCAGCGCAGTACGATGGGCAACACAGTGCACCTGGATGGAAAACGCACTCTCTTTTTTCAGGAGAGCGCCAACTCCAGCATGCCTCCCCATCATTACGCTGGCTCCATCCGAGCCCAGTCCGATTACGCGGGACAGCTCCACATTCCTGCCGCGGAGAATCTCCGCTACTTTATCAAAAATACACTGTGCCGTCCCGGAGTGTACGTCGTAGTTTCCCACAAAGCACGTCTCCACTCTTCCACTCACTTGCAATTTTACATACAGTATCAACTTTTTGTCAACCGTTATGTTGACGGTCTCGTCAATTATGATCCCGATGTAATCACTGGCTCGTATTTTCTCATCCAATCCCTTCAACACCACATCCTCGAGAGCCATTTCCATGTCACAGATGGATTCGCTGTGCCGGTAAAGCCCCTCTGATGTGGTGAAATCCGGGGCCTGAACTGCTCTCAGAAGTTCTGTCATCCCCACATACTGATGACCCGGGATGTCGTGTTTGGCCATGTGAAACACAACTTTCATTTGCGAGCACAACTTTTTTTTGGAGGAGTCGGTGGCTTTCTCACATTGGCCTTTCATGGCCATTTGTAGCTGTTTTAGGTTGGCAGCCGAAATGTGATCATTGCACTGACTGTGCTCTGTTAAACTTGAGAATCGCATATTTGCAGACCCCCGAGTGAAGCCATTCTTCCTCCCTGATTTTTCGCACTGAGCGCAAAACAGCCTCTCCTCATCCTCTACAATATCGCACCTCACCCAGGGGAACTTCTCTTTCCAGTCCGGCCTGAACGCCCGCGTTTTCCTCCTCTTTTCTGCTGGAGCCACGGGCACAGCAGCCGCCTCTTCTGACACAGGTGGAGGTGTGTGTGTGACGTCAGACCCGCCGCTGCTGCTACTTGGTTTGAAGAAGTGGGTGATCATATTTTGATTTGCCATGTTTAATAGATACCGGTAGCCTACTCCGCAACAAAGCTTGCCAACGGCTTTCGCTGGATTGCCGCCGTTTAGTTCATAAACCTACGGTATTCTATAGTGATCAATTTGAGCGTGTGCACGAAATGTAACAACTTATTTATTTTATCACACAGGCTACGCTACAATCAAAACCCTCATTGTTTTACATGAATTGGCTAAACAAATGACCACTGTAGCATATTTAAACACAATTCAAATTAACACATTCAAAAGTATTTCGGCTCAATTTAAAAGGTTGAATCTCCTCGTGACTGAATGCGCTTTTTTCTGATGTTACGGCTCTCAGCTGTGCCAGAGCGTTCACAGTTGCTATGGAAACCACCTAGCGTCGCAGCGCGTTGCAGCCAGTGTGAACGGCCCAGTTTTAGAACGTCGCAGCCCGTCTCGTCGCAAGGAGTTGCAAGTTGCAAGCCGTTGCAAGGTGAATCTTTGGTCTGAACTGGGCTTTATTTCCAATCGGTCATTCTGACCGGAGACATTTGGAATTTTCGGTCCTCCTAATTTTTTTCCGGTCAAAGAACGGTAATTACCGGTCAACGGGAACTCAGAGTGTAGTCCAGGACCAGGTCCTCTAGTGTAGACCAGGTCCTCTGGTGTAGACCAGGTCCTCTAGTGTAGTCCAGGACCAGGTCCTCTAGTGTAGACCAGGTCCTCTAGTGTAGACCAGGTCCTCTAGTGTAGACCAGGTCCTCTGGGGTAGACCAGGTCCTCTAGTGTAGACCAGGTCCTCTAGTGTAGACCAGGTCCTCTAGTGTAGACCAGGTCCTCTAGTGTAGTCCAGGACCAGGTCCTCTAGTGTAGACCAGGTCCTCTAGTGTAGACCAGGTCCAGGTCCTCTGTAGACCAGGTCCTCTAGTGTAGACCAGGTCCAGGTCCTCTGTAGACCAGGTCCTCTAGTGTAGACCAGGTCCTCTAGTGTAGACCAGGTCCAGGTCCTCTGTAGACCAGGTCCTCTGGGGTAGAGCAGGTCCAGGTCCTCTGTAGACCAGGTCCTCTAGTGTAGACCAGGTCCTCTAGTGTAGACCAGGTCCTCTAGTGTAGTCCAGGACCAGGTCCTCTAGTGTTGACCAGGTCCTCTAGTGTAGACCAGGTCCTCTAGTGTAGACCAGGTCCTCTGGGGTAGACCAGGTCCAGGTCCTCTGTAGACCAGGTCCTCTAGTGTAGACCAGGTCCTCTAGTGTAGACCAGGTCCAGGTCCTCTGTAGACCAGGTCCCGGTCTAACCCTGGTGTCCCCAGCTGCCAAGCAGCAGCTGTCCCAGCAGGTGGAGGAGCTGAGGCAGAGTCGTGAGGAGCTGAGGCAGAGTCGTGAGGAGCAGGAGGTCCGGATGGGCGCCCTGAAGTCTCAGTACGAGGGCCGGCTGCTGCGCCTGGACCGCGAGCGGAGGGGCCCCCCGGGGCCCGACAGCCGCGAGGAGGCCCCCGACCAGAGCTCCAGCAAGGTAGGGCCCCGCCCTCGCACACCAGCATCCTGTTAGGGGCCCCACCCTCACACACCATCATCCTGTTAGGGGCCCCACCCTCGCACACCAGCATCCTGTTAGGGGCCCCACCCTCGCTCACCAGCATCCTGTTAGGGGCCCCACCCTCGCACACCAGCATCCTGTTGGGGGCCCCACCCTCACACACCAGCATCCTGTTGGGGGCCCCACCCTCACACACCAGCATCCTGTTAGGGGCCCCCCCCTCACACACCATCATCCTGTTGGGGGCCCCCCCCTCACACACCATCATCCTGTTGGGGGGGCCCCACCCTCACACACCATCATCCTGTTGGGGGCCCACCCTCACACACCATCATCCTGTTGGGGGGGCCCCACCCTCACACACCATCATCCTGTTGGGGGCCCGACCATGAGAGGCCTCATCTTTCTTTTAGGGGGCCAACCATGAGGGCCCTCATCCTCCTGTTGTGGGCCCACAAAATCTCTAGCACTGAACCCATGAGCTGGGAGTCAACTACCCTAACCCAATACCCTAACCCAGGGGTGCCCAACCAGTCGATCGCGGTCTACCAGTAGACCGCCGACAGATCCCAAGTCGACCGCGAGGGGTGAAGAAGAATTATTATTATTTTTTAATATAAAATAAAATTTGCACGGGACATATACGCGCGGTTGAAAGCCGTCAACAGTAGTTACGCACTCCTAAACGTTGGCATGGCTGAGGGGAAACGAGCTAAGACCTACCATTTTCACCCTGAGTGGGAGGAAGATTATTGCAAACCTACCCTTGAAGTTAGGTTTGCAATGTTGACACTAGGCTGGTAGATCTCGGGAGGTTGGCTACTTGAAAAGTAGATCTTGGGTCAAAAAAGGTTGGGCACCCCTGCCCTAACCCAATACCCTAACCCAATACCCTAACCCAATACCCTAACCCAATACCCTAACCCAATACCCTAACCCAATACCCTAACCCAATACCCTAACCCAATACCCTAACCCAATACCCTAACCCAGGACCCTAACCCAGGACCCTAACCCAGGACCCTAACCCAGGACCCTAACCCAGGACCCTAACCCAGGACCCTAACCCAGGACCCTAACCCAGGACCCTAACCCAGGACCCTAACCCAATACCATAACCAACACCCTAACCCAATACCCTAACCCAATACCCTAACCCAATACCATAACCACCCTAACCTAATACCAGTTAATTGAGTGCCAGTGGTAATGACTGATTCCTGTTTCCAGGTGTCGGACCACGCCCGGTCAGGTGACCAGAGACACCTGAAGAGCCCCGCCCAGGACCGGGGAAGGTAAGGATTAGGGTAGTATGATGCTAATGGGCTGGTATGATGGTAGTATTGGGCTGGTATGATGGTAGCATTATTGTAGTATTTTGCTAGTATTACGGTTGCATTGGGCTAGTATTGTGCTAGTATTATGGTAGTATTGGGCTAGTATTATGGTAGTATTGGGCTAGTATTATGCTAGTATGATGGTAGCATGATGGTAGTATTGCGGTAGTATGGGAGGTGTATACCAGACTCTGACCTCCGTCTTTCTGCGGTCAGCTCCAGTACATCAGACCCGCCCACCGCCAACATCAGACCCACCCCCAGCACCACGTCTCCTAGCAACAAGCCCAACCCCGCTTCCGGCAACAAGTCCACTCCCCGGGCCAGCATCCGCCCCATGGTTACCCCGGCAACCGTCTCCATGCCCACACCCACTGCCACCGTCATGCCGACCACCCAGACGGACAGCCAGGAAGGTAACCAGGAAGTTGGGAGGGTAAACAGGAAATTGGGAGGGTAAACGGGAAGATGGGAGGGTCGACAGGAAGTTGGGAGGGTAGACAGGATGTTGGGAGGGTAGACAGGATGTTGGGAGGGTAGACAGGATGTTGGGAGGGTAGACAGGATGTTGGGAGGGTAGACAGGATGTTGGGAGGGTAGACAGGATGTTGGGAGGGTAGACTGGAAGTTGGGAGGATGTTGGGAGGATAGACAGGATGTTGGGAGGGTAGACAGGATGTTGGGAGGGTAGACAGGATGTTGGGAGGGTAGACAGGATGTTGGGAGGGTAGACTGGAAGTTGGGAGGGTAGACTGGAAGTTGGGAGGGTAGACTGGAAGTTGGGAGGGTAGACAGGAAGTTGGGAGGGTCAATTAGAAGTTCTGAGGGTCAACTGGAGAGTAAACAGGAAGTAAGTAGGGTCAACGGGAAGTAAAGAAAGTATACAGGAAGTTGGGAGGGTTTCAAATGATAAATAGTGCGTCTATAATGGTTGTGTGTGTCCTCAGTGTGAATATAGTGAATGTGTGTGTGTATATAATGTGTGTGTGTGTGTGTATCATGGTTGTGTGTCCTCAGTGGTGATCAGCACCAGTGGCTCCGTCCACTCCACCAGCTCCGGCTTGGGGAACACACCCACCTCCCTCAGCCAGCCATCCAGCTCCCAGGCCACTGCTTTCGTCCAGCCCACCCAGCAGCAGGCGTCCAATCAGGAAGTAGCATCCAGCATGGATCAGGAGCGACCTTCAACATCCTCTCCTGTGATTGGAGGAGGTAACACATAGAGAATAACTAACCAACATGTGTGGCCGCTGACATGCTAATGCTAACCAGGGGGATTAGCATTACGTTTCCATGGGAACTTTGCTAGGATAGTATGGATGGTTGACAGTGTAGTATGGGTGGTTGCCAGGATAGTATGGGCTGTTGCTAGGGTCGTATGGGGGGTTGCTAGTATGGGTGGTGGTGGTGTCTAGGTTGCCAGGGTAGTATGGGTGGTTGCTAGGGTAGTATGGGTGGTTGCCATGGTAGTATTGTTGGAGATGCAGTGATGAACCGTTATGTATGCGTGTGTGTGTGTGTGTGTGTGTGTAGCGGGGCCGAAGCGTGTCAGAGAGGAGGAAGAGGAGGAGCCCGAGACATCCCACAGCCCCCCCTCAAGCAAGAAACTACGGCTCAGACAAACAGTCACACTACTGGTACACACACACACTACTGGTTCACACACTACTGGTACACACACACACTACTGGTACACACACTACTGGTACACACACACACTACTGGTACACACACTACTGGTACACAATCACACACTACTGGTACACACACACACTACTGGTTCATACACTACTGGTACACACACACTACTGGTACACACACTACTGGTACACACACACACTACTGGTGCACACACTACTGGTACACAATCACACACTACTGGTACACACACACACTACTGGTTCTCTCTGTCTCTGTACACAGAGATAGACATTCTACAGCCCCACACACACGTACACAGTCTACAGGTACATACACAATCTACAGGTGCACACACAGCAACACGTGTGTTGGTTCCAGGAGGAAGGAGATGGAGGGATGGAAGGAGAGGATGAGATGGACCGACCGGACTCAGTGGACGACAGCCAGGTCAGACCCTCCTACCGCTCCCTACTCCCTACCTCCTACTCCCTACTCCCTACCTCCTACTCCCTACCTCCTACTCCCTACCTCCTACCGCTCCCTACCTCCTACCGTTCCCTACTCCCTACCTCCTACCGCTCCCTACTCCCTACCACTCCCTACTCCCTACCTCCTACCGTTCTCTACTTCCTACCTCCTACCGCTCCCTACTCCCTACCTCCTACCGCTCCCTACTCCCTACCTCCTACCGCTCCCTACTCCCTACCACTCCCTACTCCCTTCCTCCTACCGCTCCCTACTCCCTACCTCCTACCGCTCCCTACTCCCTTCCTCCTACCGCTCCCTACTCCCTACCTCCTACCGCTCCCTACCTCCTACCGCTCCCTACTCCCTACCTCCTACCGCTCCCTACTCCCTACCTCCTACCGCTCCCTACTCCCTACCTCCTACCGCTCCCTACCTCCTACCGCTCCCTACTCCCTACCTCCTACCGCTCCCTACTCCCTACCTCCTACCGCTCCCTACTCCCTACCTCCTACCGCTCCCTACTCCCTACCTCCTACCGCTCCCTACTCCCTACCTCCTACCGCTCCCTACTCCCTACCTCCTACTGCTCCCTTCCTCCTACCGCTCCCTTCCTCCTACCGCTCCCTACTCCCTACCGCTCCCTACTCCCTACCTCCTACTGCTCTCTTCCTCCTACTGCTCCCTTCCTCCTACCGCTCCCTTCCTCCTACCGCTCCCTACTCCCTACCGCTCCCTACTCCCTACCGCTCCCTACTCCCTACCTCCTACTGCTCCCTTCCTCCTACCGCTCCCTACCTCCTACCGCTCCCTACTCCCTTCCTCCTACCGCTCCCTACTCCCTACCTCCTACCGCTCCCTACTCCCTACCGCTCCCTACTCCCTACCTCCTACCGCTCCCTTCCTCCTACCGCTCCCTTCCTCCTACCGCTCCCTACTCCCTACCACTCCCTACCTCCTACCACTCCCTACTCCCTACCTCCCCCTCCTGGTCTACGGCTCCCTACTCCCTACCTCCTCCTGTCCGAATGCTCCCTCTTCCCTACCTCCTAAGGCTCCAGGTGGTACAGACTTGGTGGATCACCAGACTGGGAACATGATAAATGTCATTTTTCCACTAATAAATGTCATGATGTTTTTGTGTGTGTGTGTGTGTGTGTAGGAGATCCCAGAAGTTGGGTTTCCTGTGTTGGGGACGGAGGGGGAGGAGTCTGAGGATGTGGGCGTGTCCCAGTCGGTCCCCTCAGACCAGGTGATCCCCCAGGCCGCTCCTCAGGGCCGTGATGTCATCGTGATTGACACTGACAGTGAGAGCCGCGAGAGCAAGGAGTCTGAGGAGGAGGAAGAGGAGGAGGAGGAGGAGGAGAAGGAGGAAGAGGAGGAGGATGACGAGGTCTGAAAACATATTTTTCTTACGTTTTCTGCGGTCATGTGAACGGTTGTCTTGTTTACTACTTCCCCCCCCCCCCAACACGACACGACCATCAGAGCTAACTTCACCACAGAATTACAGTAATCAAATGATTCATTTAGGGCGTATTCACACCTGCCTTTTTTCGGTTCGAACCAAACCAAAGAAAGAAAAGAAAAAACACATAAAAATGCTGATGCATTTAAAAAAACTGCAATGTGAAAAGGAACCGCACCAAACCGAACAAGAAACATTGGACCAAGGAGAGCGAATTAAAGGACTTTCCTGGTGTGAATACGCCCTTAGTCTTGTATTGTAGAGCATTCTGTATACGTAGTCGTTAAGCAGCTCGTTAGTCAGCTCGTTAGTCCTTCTGCTGGACCAGCGCTGCATGAATAAAGTTTGTTGGTGTCCCAGTATAAGGAGGAAGAGGATGAAGACACTGGGGACGGAGGGATGGGGGGAGAGGGGAGTAACGACGGGAGTGGAGGAGCAGAGGAGGAGGAGGAAGGAGCCATGAGTTCTGAGGGCTCAGAACCCGTCAAGGAGGAGGAGAACCTTGGTGCTGCGTCCTCAGACTGCTCCAGCCGGCCGTCCTCCCACAGCGGTACGAGTGTAGTGTGTGTGTAGTTCGTCTGTTTATAATGTGTAGGGTGTGTGTGTGTGTGTGTATAATGCGTAGTGTGTGTATAATGTGTGTATAGTGCGTTGTGTGTATAATGTGGTGTGTGTGTGTGTGTGTGTGTGTATGATGCGTAGTGTGTGTATTGTGTGTGTGTGTGTGTGTGTGTGTGTGTATAATGCGTAGTGTGTGTGTGTGTGTGTGTGTGTGTGTATAATGTGTAGTGTGTGTATAATGTGTAGTGTGTGTATAATGCGTAGTGTGTGTATAATGCGTAGTGTGTGGGTGTGTAGTGTGTGTGTGTGTATAATGCGTAGTGTTTGTATAATGTGTAGTGTGTGTATAATGCGTAGTGTGTGTGTTCCTCTCTTCCAGGAGAGGGCAGCAGCAGTGCGGTGGAGCCCCTCCCCCCCAGAGAGATGCTTTACCCCCAGCCCTCCTCCACAACCTCCTCCCCAGCTCCTCCCACCTCCTCCCTCACCCCTCGCCTCCCCCAGCCACGACGCCCCCCCCACCCCCTCCCCCCCCGCCTCTACATACAACCGCCCGCCCCCGAACTGGGACCCCCACACGCACAGGTACACACACACACACACACACACACACACACACACACACACACACTTGTTCATCTTTAGCCAATAAGAAGTCCCCATGTTTGTGACCAATCAGAGACAGTCCTCCCAGCTGCGGAGGCCTTCGGTTGGCCGAGGGCCCCAGCTGACCCCTGGCATCGGCAGCATGGTGAGGTCACCTTTATGACTATGAACTAACTCCAGTAGCCTTTACTGACCTCCACTAACCTGTACTAACCTGTCCTCCTGTGTCCTGCAGCAGCATTTCTTTGACGACGATGACCGGATGGTCCCCAGCACCCCGACGCTGGTGGTCCCCCACCGCACCGACGGCTTCGCTGAGGCTATCCAGTAAGGAGCTAGCCCCGATGCTCACCACGAGCACGCCGCCAGCCGCCACATTGTCCGGCTATACGCTGATCTATGTCCAAGAGAAGGGATGAGGGGAAACAAGGAGCTAAGCAGCATTAGCAGCTATCAGCTACATGGCTGAGCTGTACAGTGGAGCCGTGTTGATCCCTGCTGGTCCTCGGCCCTCTTGGATGAGTGTGTAACGGCGTCTATCTTGGATGAGTGTTTAACGGCGTCCATCTTGTGCAGCTCCCCCCAGGTGGCGGCTCTGTCCACGCGGTTCAGGTTCGGGCCCCCGGAGGACCTGCTACCCCAGAGCTCAGGGCACTCGGACCTGGGGCAGCTGGCCTCGCACGGAGGTAACACAACCCAACACTACACTACACAACACTACGCTACACAACACACTACACACTCGGACCTGGGGCAGCTGGCCTCGCACGGAGGTAACACAACCCAACACTACACAACACGATACTACACTACGTCTGCTATGTGTGTTATAATGTATGTTGTGTTGTGATGTGCGTGTCTGTGTGTAGGTCTGGGGATGTACGAGTCTCCTCTGTTCCTGGCGGCTCATGAGGAGGAGGGCGGGGGGAGGAGCGTCCCCACGACCCCGCTGCAGATCGCTGCTCCAGGTACCTGTCTGTCTGCTCACCTGTCTGTGTCTATTCTCTCTCTGTCTTCAGTATGGCTCTCGATCTCTCCCTCTCTCGCTCTGTGTATTCACTATGGCTCTCTCTCGCTCTGTGTATTCACTATGTCTCTCTCTCGCTCTGTATTCACTATGGCTCTCTCTCTCTGTGTATTCACTATGTCTCTCTCGCTCTGTATTCACTATGTCTCTCTCTCTCGCTCTGTGTATTCACTATGTCTCTCTCGCTCTGTATTCACTATGTCTCTCTCTCTCGCTCTGTGTATTCACTATGGCTCTCTCTCGCTCTGTGTATTCACTATGGCTCTCTCTCGCTCTGTGTATTCACTATGGCTCTCTCTCGCTCTGTGTATTCACTATGGCTCTCTCTCGCTCTGTGTATTCACTATGGCTCTCTCTCGCTCTGTGTATTCACTATGGCTCTCTCTCCTCTCTCCTCTCTTTCTAGTGACGGTGTTCTCTGAGTCTTTGCCTCTGGACAGCAGTGACAACATGGCCTCCCAGTCGGTTCCCATGGTTACCAACTCCGGTGGGATGGGGGCCGGCGACGACGAGGTCTTCATGGAGCAGGAGGGGGAGGGGTGAGAGGGTCACCCTACTGCCATCTAGTTCTAGTACTAGTACCACTACCGTCTGTTGTAATCCAGCCTGTGTTGTGTTGTGGTCCAGCCTGTGTTGTGTTGTGGTGTTGTGGTCCAGCCTGTGTTGTGTTGTGGTGTTGTGGTCCAGCCTGTGTTGTGTTGTGGTCCAGCCTGGGTTGTTGTGGTCCTGACAGCAGTGTGTCCTCCCAGCCTCCAGGGGTCCTCAGAGAGCCACCCAGACCCAGAGGCCTCCGGGCAGCAGAGTGAGGATGCAGCGCTGCCCTCCACCAGCCAGGACCCCGGTGACTACACCTTATTATTACTGTAGAGGAATACTATACACTTTAGTATTACTGTAGAATATAATACTATACACCTTAATATTACTGTAGAGGAATAATATACACTTTAGTATTACTGTAGAATATAATACTATACACCTTAATATTACTGTAGAGTAATACTATACACCTTAATATTACTGTAGAGTAATACTACACACTTTAGTATTACTTTAGAATATAATACTGTCTCTTAATACTATACACCTTAATATTACTGTAGAATGAAATGCTGTCTATTAATACTACTCTTTAATATTACTGTAGAATAACCGGTCTCCTCCACAGACAGCAGCAGTGCTCCACGCCGGCCTCTAGTGGGCCACGCCCAGAGCAGCAGTCTGGCCTCCAGAGGACCAGCCTTCAGAGGCAGGGGGGACGGGCGTACCACGCTCATCCGCAGGGGTAAGGACCTTCTAGACCTCCTGGTCTGGGGCCTCTAGACCTCCTGGTCTGGGGCCTCTAGACCTCCTGGTCTGGGGCCTCTAGACCTCGTCTGACTCCCTCAGGCTTAATTAGGAAAGATCTTTTAATCTGATTCTGTCAGATTAAAAGTTCCTCGCTCTCACTGTGTCTCGCCCTCTCTCTCTCTCTCTCTCTCTCTCTCTCTCTCTCTCTCTCTCTCTCTCTCTCTCTCTCTCTCTCTCTAGGTGTCACTTTCTCCCGTGCCGGTAGAGGAGGTGTCCCTCAGTGATGTCATCTATCCAGTCAGCCAATCAGGATGCTGGGATGTTCTTCATAACCATGTTATTGTTTCCTGTGTTTATAGCCGTAGGTCTGTTAGTATCAACATAGTGGTAGTGATGGAGCTATGTGCTACGCTTGTTTTAGCCGCTTTAGTTATATTATGTCGTATTGCTGATCTTTTTTGCTAATAAAGTTAACAATGAGGAAAGCGCAGCCTACATTATGTCAATGCTACAGTAAGAGGTGCTACAGTACACATTTAGTACTACAGAAAGATGCTACAGAAGTTAAGCGGGGGTCAGGCAAAGGTCAGAGGGGGGTCAGGCAGAGGTCAGCGGGGGGGTCAAGCCGAGGTCAGCGGGGTCAGAGGTCAGGGGGCGTGGAGAGGCATTGGGCAGTGATGTGAAACTAAGGGCGATAGTTTAGGGGCCATTGACCCTAGTGCAAGGCAGCCTGAAGCATGAGGCCTCACCGCGACCCGCTCCTCATGACCCGCTCCTAATGACCCGCTCCTCATGACCCGCTCCTCATGACCCGCTCCTCATGACCCGCTCCTCATGAACTCCTCATGACCCGCTCCTCATGACCCGCTCCTCATGACCCGCTCCTCATGAACTCCTCATGACCCGCTCCTGACCCGCTCCTCATGAACTCCTCATGACCCGCTCCTGACCCGCTCCTCATGAACTCCTCATGACCCGCTCCTGACCCGCTCCTCATGAACTCCTCATGACCCGCTCCTCCTGACCCGCTCCTCATGAACTCCTCATGACCCGCTCCTCCTGACCCGCTCCTCATGAACTCCTCATGACCCGCTCCTCCTGGTCTGCTCCTCCTCGTCTGGAGGAAAGGTGGTTCGAATTCTAAAAATGCTTAGGAAATGAGCCTCGATGCTCCCTTTAACCCTCCTTTAGCATAGGTTACTCCTGAGCAACTCCGGCAATATTTAAAGCAACATGCCACCGACGAAGTATACCGACTACGCGGAGACACATGAGCGATTCGGTTCAGTAGAAGAAAATACAATTGATAATAATGGATGCCAATTCCAGAAACATTATTTGAATCGAAATTAAATTATTTATTGTTGGTTATCAAGCACACAATATACACCGTAAGAAAATAAATGACCGACTTCACATTTAAGACTACTGGGGGCAGTTAATTTCAACATCAACGTAAGTTGAGCCTCTTTTTTTCACATGTGAATTGGCCGAGAATATTTTCGTTGGCAATGTCCGATCTTAGTGATTCTCACTGTTGGCGACAACCTGATTTCAATCAACACTAGAACGCATGGATCAAAAGAGCCCTTGTAGAACAACTTCGGAAAACTAGTTCCACCGTAGAGACGCTAGAGGTCAGCAATACTCCCCGTCGCGCAATGACGTTGGTTAGGAAAAGTGGAGTCATTTTAAACAGCGCTGTCTTTTCCTATGTTCAAAAGGAAGCACCTTTTCATCTCTTTTGACCCGATTACGTTTTCCACAAAGGTTAGGAGATTTGACTATTCGTAGAGGCAGCCTGGTTCAGGGTCGACCTTTATGAAGCTTTGATACAAACGGTTAGGGGTCGTAGCCAAGTTATTTTAGGGCATATTACCTCAACAAATCTCGATGTTTATTTCAGATCTGACTCAAATACAATACATTATTTTGTACAAAACATTATAGACTTGTATTTCTTAATGCTACTTTTCCTTGTATGGTATTGGTTTATTTTACCTGGAACGGAAATTGAGTTGGATGTTTCAAATCGGATGATTTAACGAAGCCCACACAACACTTTTATGAAGGGACCACATGATCGGGATTCACATCAGGATTATTGATGTGATCAGGCGACAAAAAGGTGTGTAATATTATGGTCTTTCTAGTAGTACTAGGTCTAGTACTAATATGAGGATTAGTACTAATACTAGTATTCAGTAGTACTAGGTCCAGTACTAATACTAGTACTCAGTAGTACTTGGTCCAGTACTACGTGTTCTCATTAATACTAGATAATGGTGTGTTCGAAATGCCTCGTATACCAACCGCACAAGCTCTTGTGATTTCCTGGTTTGTAACAATTAGAACGTTCCCGTTTGTCATTGGCTAGTCCAATTTTCCCACATTTCTAAGATTTTTTGATTTTTCCAAAATTTGGCCTTAAGTTCCCACAGCCCCATGTTTCCACATTTCACTGGCACCGTTGGATCCTGCCTCACTTGAGCAACAACATCTTGTCAGACTTAAGATAGGGTTATCCCTAACCCTGTCTGCTATGCTTTTCACCAAATATTGTGGAAAAAAATTGCTCATTCATTTACTATAAACTAAAGTGCTTCCAAAAAAAGCTTGTGGGAGGATAGGGCATAAATTGAAGGGAAATATAAGGAACACAAAACAAATTTTGAAAATGCCTAAGAAGTGTGGGAACATAGGGCTGTGGGAACACAGGGCCTAATTGTTCAAAAATGTAAATGAAAAAACCTTCTTAGAAATGTGGGAACATCGGGCTGTGGGAACATAGGGCTGACCCCGTCATTGTTATAGCTACATTAGCCTCTTTAGCAAACCAGCTCGAAAACAAACAACAGAACTTCACATTGTATTACACACAGCAAGACTGTGCAATACATTAATTGATTACCGGATTAAAGCAGCAATGTAATCATGTGTGTAAGAGGGCATTTCAAATCTAGATTTAAATGACCAACCGGGTACAAATACAAAAAAAATCTCTTTACGGGCGCTGCCATCTTTGTCGAGTCGTGCTCTCCGCCTCACTGAACTCGGTGGACTATCAGTTATCAGTATCACTTTCCCAGCTAGTCCCGCCCCATCATGATATTGGTCGAGCCCGGCCTCTTCATCGGATCAGCAGCCGACCTGAGCGACGCCCAGGCTTTGGCCGAGGCAGCGGTCAGTCACGTGCTGTCGGTGGACTCCGAGGACCCTCCCCTCCCCCAGGGGGCGGGGCTCCGACACAAGAGGATCAGCGTCCTGGACCAGCCGACCTCTGACCTCCTGAGTCATATGGATGACAGCTTCCTGTTCCTACAGGAAGCTGTGGAGGGGGGCGGGGCTGCTCTTGTGCACTGGTAGGTCAAAGGTTTAAGTCCAATCCTCAACTCTGAGCCTGCATAGTAATAACCTTTGGATCAATAGAGTGTGTGTAGAGTGTGGTTAGTCAAGAATCACACTGTTTGTAAACAGTATGGAAATGTGTGTGTGTGTGTGTGTGTATGTGTAGCCATGCGGGGCGGAGCCGTAGTGCTGCCATGGTAACGGCCTACCTGATGAGGAGCCACAGGCTGAGCTTCTCTGAGGCCTACGACCGCCTGCAGCGCAGAAACCCCGACGTCCAGTAGGTCACAACCTCAGACCTCTGACCCCTCCCACTGGAGGTCACGTGAGCTCTGATCCCTCCTCCTGGAGGGAGAGGAGGTCAGAGCCCCTGACCTCCTCTCCTCCTCTCTCTTCTCTCCTCCTCACTCCACTCCAATGTCTTGTCTTCTGAAAAATCGTTAGTAAAAGTCTCCTGCTTAGCTCACTTAGTGTGTGTGTGTGTGTGTGTGTGTGCAGGGTGAACACTGGGTTCCAGCAGCAGCTCCAGCTCTACGAGGCTTTGGGCTGCCGAGTCGACCGGAGCCGAGCCGAGTTCAGAGAGTTCAGACTCAGGCTGCTGGTTGAGCAGCAGGCAGGTACACACACACACACACTCACCCTCACACACACACAGCTGTATATAAATGCTTGATTCCATCATGTACCATGCCGTGGCCCACCAGCATTCTAGTACACGTTATGTGTGTGTGTGTGTGTGTGTGTGTGTGTGTGTGTGTGTAGACCTCTCCCAGGTCCCAAGCGAGGTCTTTGCGGTGGATCCCGCTGACTCCGCCTCCTCCGAGGTCTCCTATCGGTGCAGAAAGTGCAGGTCAGAGGTCAACTGATATTTCGGGATATTACAACCTGTATTACCTACAGGAGGCCTCCGTTAGTCCAGGTGTCTGGTCTACAGGAGGACTCTGTTAGTCCAGGTCTCTGACCCCCCGGGTCCTGGACTACAGGAGGACTCTGTTAGTCCCGGTCTCTGGTCTACAGGAGGACTCTGTTAGTCCCGGTCTCTGGTCTACAGGAGGACTCTGTTAGTCCAGGTCTCTGGACTACAGGAGGACTCTGTTAGTCCAGGTCTCTGGTCTACAGGAGGACTCTGTTAGTCCAGGTCTCTGATCCCCCGGGTCCTGGACTACAGGAGGACTCCGTTAGTCCAGGTCTCTGGTCTACAGGAGGACTCTGTTAGTCCAGGTCTCTGATCCCCCGGGTCCCGGACTACAGGAGGACTCTGTTAGTCCAGGTCTCTGGTCTACAGGAGGCCTCTGTTAGTCCAGGTCTCTGTTCCCCCGGGTCCTGGACTACAGGAGGACTCTGTTAGTCCAGGTCTCTGGTCTACAGGAGGCCTCTGTTAGTCCAGGTCTCTGATCCCCCGGTTCCTGGACTACAGGAGGACTCTGTTCCGTGGTTCCAGTCTCCTGAGCCACGAGGTTGGGGACGGAGCTTCATCCTTTCAGCACAAGAAATCCAGCGATCCTACTGGTAAGACGACCTGTCAATCCGTCAAAGCCGGTCGAAGGCTGGGCCTCATAATCTGATAAATGATTCAGTATGTGATCAATCATTATTAATATGGTTTCCCAGGTAACGCAGCATGCACCTCCTACTTCATTGAACCTGTCCAGTGGATGGAGAGCGCTCTGATTGGCCAGCTGGACGGGCCGGTACTTCATACACTTATACACACTAATATTCACCACTACACACAATCACTCACTTATACACACTAATATTCACCACTACACACAATCACTCACTTTAAAACACTAATATTCACCACTACACACAATCACTCACTTTAAAACACTAATATTCACCACTACACACTATCACACAGTAATATTCACCACTACACACTATCACACAGTAATATTCACCACTACACACTATGACTCACTTATACATACTAATATTCACCATTAGACTCTAATATTCACTCTAACACTTATATCGTGTACATAGTATACACGATTTATACATTGTATATTATCTTTACTATCTGTAGTGTATATGTCTATGTGTTCCAGCTACAGTGCCGCAGTAAGCTGGGGGCGTTCTGCTGTATATACTCATAGTTATATAGTATGTATAGATATAGTGTGTATTCTATAGTGGTATGTCTATGTGTTCCAGCTACAGTGCCCGCGGTGCAGCAGTAAGCTGGGGGCGTTCTGCTGGGCAGGGGGCCGGTGCTCCTGTGGCCGATGGGTCACGCCCTCCTTCCAACTCCACCACAACCGACTGGACTGCATACGACCAATCAGTATCCAGAAAATACACACCCTGACTGACTCACAGACCCCGACTGACTCGCACGCTGACACACACCCTGGCTAATCACCCACACACATCTATATACATATATCTAGATCTATGTGTAGAGGAGTTTCCTGCTGCAGTAATCTCCTCTGCCGTTTCCTCATGAATAAAACACTTAAAAGGGTTTTGTTTGGCTTGTGATTCAGTAGATGCATCAGGGTTGAGTTCACCCTGGTTGGTCAGTAGCAACAGTTGTTTAATTATGTTGTGTACGGGCCCAGCCCATAATGTAGCTCTACTGGTGTGTGTATAAGAGGGACGAGCCCATAGCTAGTACAACTAGCTTGCTAGCAATGCAAGCTAACCAATATAAGCTAAGCTAATAGCGTGATCTAAGAAGCAGATGCATTCCATGCAGCACACCAAAATAAAACCAAAATTTAAATAAAATACATGAACCACTCGACAAATGAAACATGGAATATTTATTATATTCTGAAGCCCCAAACAGCGCAGAATCGATTGAAGTCGATCTAAACTATAAAGATATCCACATGAAACAATGTTCATTAACAGATGACCGCATGCTACGCTCATATTGCAGATCTATAAATAACACGCTGGCATTCAGACGATACGACAGGGATTATAACACAGAGATATAGTGCACAGAAAGAATGAAAACACAACTTGAGTTGTCCAGGATTCAAGGGCAGTGAGTGTTCTGCTATCCAGTGTGTATTAATGTGTCCTGGTTTCTATGTGAGTGTCTGTGTACTGGTTCTATGTGTGCTGTTTCTATGTGTACTGGTCTCTATGTGTACTGGTATCGGGGGTCTTCGTCTGGTCTGAAGCCGTAGGCAGTCACCGGTCGCCCTGGAGACGAGCTGGTCTGGTCAAACACATCCCGGTAGTTCCTATTGGACGAGACATTTGTTAACACCTCCCTGTGGTCCTATTGGACGAGGCCAACTCGTTAACACCTCCCTTGGGTCCTATTGGACGAGACACTCGTTAACATCTCCCTGTGGTCCTATTGGACGAGACACTCGTTAACATCTCCCTGTGATCCTATTGGACGAGACACTCGTTAACATCTCCCTGTGGTCCTATTGGACGAGACACTCGTTAACATCTCCCTGTGGTCCTATTGGACGAGATACTCGTTAACATCTCCCTGTGGTCCTATTGGACGAGACACTCGTTAACATCTCCCTGTGGTCCTATTGGACGAGACACTCGTTAACATCTCCCTGTGGTCCTATTGGACGAGACACTCGCTAACATCTCCCTGTGATCCTATTGGACGAGACACTCGTTAGCGCGTCCCTGGAGTCCTAGTTCCCCTACAGACCTATCAGGCTGATCTAGGACCTGATCTAACATAGACCCTACAGACCAATCAGGCACCAGCTGTATGTCCTCTGCACTCAGGCTGTGACTCACTTTGCAGGAGGAGGTCAGAGGTCAGGCTGTGACTCACCCTGCAGGAGGATCCTCTCCGTTCTGGGACTGGAGGTCGTTGTAGAAATCGGGACTGATGGAGCCGTCACCAGGAGTGATACCATCTAGACACAGAACCAGGAGTCAAACCAGGAGTGATACCATCTAGACACAGAACCAGGAGTCAAACCAGGAGTGATACCATCTAGAGTCAAACCAGGAGTGATACCATCTAGACACAGAACCAGGAGTCAAACCAGGAGTGATACCATCTAGACACAGAACCAGGAGTCAAACCAGGAGTGATACCATCTAGACACAGAACCAGGAGTCAAACCAGGAGTGATACCATCTAGACACAGAACCAGGAGTCAAACCAGGAGTGATACCATCTAGAGTCAAACCAGGAGTGATACCATCTAGACACAGAACCAGGAGTGATACCATCTAGAGTCAAACCAGGAGTGATACCATCTAGACACAGAACCAGGAGTCAAACCAGGAGTGATACCATCTAGACACAGAACCAGGAGTCAAACCAGGAGTGATACCATCTAGAGTCAAACCAGGAGTGATACCATCTAGACACAGAACCAGGAGTCAAACCAGGAGTGATACCATCTAGAGTCAAACCAAGAGTGATACCATCTAGACACAGAACCAGGAGTCAAACCAGGAGTGATACCATCTAGACAGAACCAGGAGTCAAACCAGGAGTGATACCATCTAGACAGAACCAGGAGTCAAACCAGGAGTGATACCATCTAGACACAGAACCAGGAGTCAAACCAGGAGTGATACCATCTAGAGTCAAACCAGGGGTTAAAGGAGGAGGATTTAGAGGAGGAGTTAAACACCAGGAGGAGTTGGAGGAGGAGTTACAGACCAGCGCTGTAGAAGAGGTCTGTGCGGTCGTTGTCGTTGTCATAGAGATAGGCCTCGCCCTCCTCTGCCTGGCGACTCTCCACCATGTCCAGCCACTGGTTGTTATGGAAACGGAACTTCTCCGACTGGATTTTGCGGCCCCACTCCTCATCATACTCCTGGGGGTTTGGAGGGGAGGGGTCAGCACCGGGGTGTGTGTGTGTGTGTGTGTGTGTGTGTGTGTGTGTGTGTGTGTGTGTGTGTGTGTGTGTGTGTGTGTGTGTGTGTGTGTGTGTGTGTGTGTGTGTGTGTGTGTGTGTGTGTGTGTGTGTGTGTGGGGCACTCACAGCGATGATGTCCAGGGTGTTGTCGCACACCTTCCTGATCTCCGTGTTCTTGTCGTGCATCAGGTCAATCAGATAGGCCGGCGCCTCTGAGGGGTGGGGTCAAGGAAACACTTCTGACCAATCATCAAGCTCTCTCACCTAAAACACTACAGTCCCTGGGGACGCCCACCGCACACTCTGATCTCACTATGAACTCTCTGAGCAGAGTGTTAAGAGTGAGATCAGAGTGCACGGTAGGGCTGTCAACGAATATTCGAAGTTCGAATATTCGTTCGAAATGTATCCAAAAACGCGAATTCGAACGTGAAAGTTAATATTCGAATGTGAAAAAACACTCCCGCGGTACAAGCGCCTCTATCTGCTTTGTGAATGAGTCTCTGTCTGTTCGCGATGTCCCTCATAATATTCGAATGTGAAAAAACACTCCCGCGGTACAAGTGTAACAGACTAGTATTGTGAAGAGCGAATGTATTTTATCCCCTCGGGGTTTCCGTACTTGGATATAGGTATTCCAGCTCGGCTATGCCATTCAATAAGCATCCGTAGTAGAGCTCAGGGAGCTAGTAGTCTGGCTGGTGAAAGCTGCTATAACGCAATGTTCTCGGCAAAGTCCGAGACAGCTTTTTTTTCATGAATCCGAACGGTGCGTAGTGCTGGCCCTTTCGCTGGCATGGTGAAAGACGTAGGCGACATGCATTTTTTTCTCTATCGATTTTAATAGGCCTTCTCGATAAATGGTAAGCAAAGCAAGGAACGTTACCACTAGCATACTTTGTAACATTCAGAAGCGGGCGTCTTCTTCAGATTACTATAGTTTGCGCGCTTGCAGGTGTGGTGGTGAAATGCAAGCGATACAAAGTTGTGGCTTTTCATGATTAGGCCTCCACGTTACTGGGCTGTTTATAGGATATATATATCCCACTAATTTGAACCATGGTTTTGTCGCATTATTGACATATTGACGGCAACTGCGTAAAATAGGCAACCAGATATTCGAATAGTTCGAATTCGTGATTTTTTTCCAAACGAACATTCGAATGTCATTTTTGAGCAATTTTGACAGCCCTAGTGCACGGTAGTCCTCCCTCTGGTAGGCGGGCCCTCGTTGAAGAGGCTCTGCTACCAGAGAAAAGAGGCTGTTTCCCAAAGTGAAGGAAACATACTCAACGGCCGCCCTTTTAAGGACGCTACGTCCTAGAACGCCGAGAAGCACTGTTCCAATGTTGAGAAACACTCGGAAATTCGCGCCCTTTTCGCGTCCTTTATTTTTGAGAATTCCGAGATTTTTCAAGGATGCATCGATGGATCCTCGATGAGTCGAAATATCCACAATCCTCTGCGTTCAAAACGTTTTTGTAACGTAATGATAGGCTATATTCTGCATGGATCGACTGTTTTAATATGCAAATAGCTGGTGTTTAAACAAACTACTGTCGCCAATAACAATTTCAACAATTAAAATATCGACCACTGGAGCAGTATTAAAAAGCGGAAGCAGAAGCACTTCCACACTAGCAAGTCGTTCCAAACTTTGAGCCTGCAAACGCTAGGCAGCACTCTAGCCTCATCTCCATAGGACTAGACTAGCAAGGAAGTGTTCTAGCAAGGTTGCAGCCTTCACTTTGGGAAACAGCCAGAGTCAGCCTCTAGGCCCCTCCACCTGTGGTCCACCCTCCAGGCCCCTCCCCCTGAGGTCCAGCCCTCCCCCTGAGGTCCAGCCCCCCCCCCCCCCCCGAGGTCCAGGCCCCGCCCCCTGAGGATACGGGTGTCCTTAATGATGACGTCGCGCGTCGCCTGGTGGAAAACCATCTGGTAGAAGACGTAGATGATCTGACACACAAACTCATCATCCTCCTGCTGGGCTGCAGGACACAAAAACACACACAGCATCAGCACAACAACACAACATCAAAACAACACAACACATCATCAGCACAACACAACATCAGCACAACAGGAGAGGAGAGGTTTAGCAGCTCTATGAGGGCTACTGCTAGCCGGGTTAGTGTACCGTTTAGCAGCTCTATGAGGGCTACTGCTAGCAGGGTTAGCGTACCGTTTAGCAGCTCTATGAGGGCTACTGCTAGCAGGGTTAGCGTACCGTTTAGCAGCTCCATGAGGGCTACTGCTATCAGGGTTAGCGTACCGTTTAGCATCTCTATGAGGGCTACTGCTAGCAGGGTTAGTGTACCGTTTAGCAGCTCTATGAGGGCGGGGATGATGCCGGATTTAGCCAACATGGCGGCGCAGGCGTCGTCCATGGAGACGGTCCCGACCAGGATCACCACCTCCAGGATCAGGTCGTCCTCCGCAGAGCCTAGAGGAGATCAGGACCAGAACCATCAGGACCCCTGCTGAGGGCTGGAGGGTCTCCAGGTCTCACCAGGGGTCTCATTTATAAAACTGTGCGTAGGATCGTTACTAAAAATGTGCGTACGCCCAGAAGCCAAGTTTTGCGTGCACCAAAAAATATTCAGATTTATAAAACACTGCGTACGCACACTTGTACGCAATCTTTGCTTTATAAATCACATACTGACTATAATTGTGCGCAGCTGAATCAGCTTCACGTTCCGCCCTCTATAGCCCCTTTTTAACCATAAATGGTCAATGCAAATGACCTCATGAATGCGATCTGCATATAAAACAGACTCAGATGCCGGTATTATGTCTTGTTGGAAACAATGGCAGAAGTACTGAGAAAATCAAAAAAGCGAAATTTCACGGAGGTTGAAGTGGAGACACTTGTGGGTGAGATGGAGGCCCGAAAGGTAGTTTTGTTCGGCGGTCACGGGATTGGAATCGCCAACAACAAAAAGCAGAGTGAGTGGCAACATGTTGCTGCAGCAGTGAACTCTGTCAGTAGCACGGAGCGCACAGTCCCAGAATTAAAAAAGAAGTGGTCTGACATAGAGTTACATATTTTTATGTAGCCTACCAATAAATCGTTATGGTCCCTAAATACCCTCTCCCTCCGAATCCTGCATGGTCCGCCAGAAGTGCCATATGGTGCAGCATTACCACGGCGCTCACCTCTGTATTTATAGGGTTACGGTAATAAGACTGACGAGAACGCCTTGGATAATCAGTTTGTAATTACCCACGTAAAATGTTCTTGAACATAACCCCTTTTTAATGCCTGATTTGTCATGAAAAGCATCAAGAGTAACGGACAACGATTGTGATGAGTGTGGCTTGGTTTTTCACACTTGGGATTTAATTGACATTTGATCATGTGTTTACAGTGTCACATAAAAATATTATGTTATTGACACATGTTGGACAGATGCTTTATTCCATGCAGTCGCGCCGTCAGTGGACAGTATGGAGTGACGGGATTAAATATAGAGAATTTCTTTTTATTTCTATTCTAAGGAGATATTTCTGGAGTTATAACTGATAAATAACGCAGTGGACTTAAATTATTCTGATTAGGATTTAACGCATGATACTGGTTGAAATTAAATCGATGAAGGGCGATGATAAAACATAATCGTTCTTCTCACTCTGCAATTCTTCGGTCTGACTTCAGTTCACCACCACACCGTCTGTGTCGCCAATTCTCCTTTTCCTCCAAACCATGCGTACGCATGGGTCAGAGTTTGCTTAGGGCTGCGCACATTTTCCCGTCAAGTTGGTTTTTTATAGATCACAACCTTGGCGTGAAAAGTCACGTACGCAACTTTCAGCCCCGTTTTGTGCGTACGCAACGGTTATAAATGAGACCCCTGATCTTTAGGTCTCACCTGGTCTGTGGTCCGGGGTCTCAAATGATCCTAGGTCTCACCTGGTCAGGTGGTCTCTAGGTCTAACCTGGTCGGGGTCTCACCTGGTCAGGTGGTCTCTAGGTCTCACCTGGTCGGGGTCTCACCTGGTTTTAGGTGGTCCTTGAGGTAGGGCACCAGGTTGTACTCTCTGAGGACCAGCTCCCAGTCCAGCTCCGGGACAGTCAGGTTCCCCAGCGTTCCGACGCATTCCACAACAAACTCCTCCTCCTCCTCCGCCGCCATCTGGGCTGCCAGGTCGCCCACGTAGTCCTGTCAGACAGGTTGGTTAACAAGGTGGACCGGGTCAGTTAGCTAACCAACGGGTTGGTTAAAGAGCTGGACCGGCTCAACTAGCTAAACAACGGGTTGGTTATAGACTCAGCTTAGCTCAGCTAGCTAACCAACGGGTTGGTTCACGAGCTGGACCGGGTAAGCTAGCTAAACAATGGGTTGGTTAACAAGGTAGACCGGGTTATCCCAGCTAACCAACAACCCCGTTCTAGTACTGTAGAACAGGTTGGTTAAAGGAGGGGTAGGTTATAGGGCGGGTTGGTTATGGAACTGTAGAACGGGTGGGTTATAGGACGGTTTGGTTATAGGACAGGTTGGTTATAGGACTTTAGAACAGGTTGGTTACAGGAGGGATGGTAATAGAACAGGTTGTTTAAAGGACAGGTTGGTTAAAGGACGGGTTGGTTATAGGACTATAGAACAGGTATGTTATAGGACGGGTTGGTAATAGAAGGGGTTGTTTAAAAGGACAGGTTGGTTAAAGGACAGGTTGGTTATAGCACTATAACAGACTAACTATGAACAGTGTCTCAGTTGCCTGTAGAACGGGTTGGTTATAGGACTTTAGAACGGGTTGGTTATAGGACAGGTTGGTTATAGGACGGGTTGGTTAGAGGACGGGTTTGTTATAGGACGGGTTGGTTATAGGACTATAACAGACTGACTATGAACAGGGCCTTGGTGGGTCCGTCGTGCTGGGAGATGTTTCTGATCATCTTCATCAGGAGGCAGTCCTTCATCTTCAGAGCCCTCTTCATCACCATCTTCAGCCCGTTGCCTGGACACGGAAACACCATTAGCGGATAGGTTAGGGTAAGGTCAGTGTTGGGGGTGAGTGGCTAAGTTAGTGATGGGGGCGAGTGGTTAGTTAGATTAGAGTCAGGGGTGAGTGGATAGTGTTAGAGGTGAGTGGTTAGTTAGGTTTGTGTTGGGGCTGAGTGGTTAGATAGATTAGTGTTAGGGGGTGAGGTGTTAGCTAGATAGTGTTAGGTGTGATTGGTTAGTAAGGTTAGTGTTAGGGGTGAGTTTAGAAAGGTAAGTGCTAGAGGTGAGGGGTAAGATAGTGTTGGGGTGAGTGGTTAGTTAGTTAGTTTTAGGGGTGAGACGTTAGTAAGGTTAGTGTTAGGGGTGAGTGGTTAGTTAGTGTTGGGGTGAGTGGTTGGTTAGGGTTACCCTCTCCGCGTGCTGTGACCTTGCCATGGTAGAGAGGCTTGCGTGCTTCTATGATCCTGAGAGCTATGCTGGAGGGAGCCGACGGCTCCTGGCAGGTTCAATCATACCAGACTGGTCTTGGGTGAGGAGTGAGACAAAAGGCAGCACCTGGTCCTCCAGGTTGGGGGTTGGGCACGGCGCTAACAACGCCATCCCGTAAAAAAACCCTATTGTTACAGAAACTAAAATGAGAAATCCTATTGACATCAGGCCCATTGTAGACCCCAGCCACCCAAACTCTTTGGGTGGCAGTATGACCACTTCTGATGAAAGCCGAAAGGAAGTCAGGAGTGCGAAAGAGGGCCTACTAGGGCCTAAAACCAAGATCTGCATTGGAGCATGGAACGTCCGAACCATGTTTGAGACCACCAAGACAGCACAAGTCCTTAGTGAGATGAAAAGGTACCGCCTGGACATCCCGGGGATAAGTGAGAGTCACTGGACCGGCTCTGGTCATCAAGTCCTGCATGATGGGTCTGTCATCCTCCATTCTGGCCACGAGAACACCCACACACATGGTGTAGCCATCTTAATCGCCAAGGAGAAGGCTCAAACCCTGCTGGAGTGGGAACCAGTAAGTGAAAGGCTGATCTGAATACGCCTCAACTCAAAGTACTGTAAACTCACCATCTTACAGTGCTATGCACCAACCAACAAGGCTGAGGAGGAGGTCAAAGAAGACTGGAATGAACAACTGCCAATGGTGGTTTCAAAGGTACCCCAACACGACGTTCTTCTCCTAACTGATGACATGAATGCCAAAGTGGGTACCGACAATTCCAACAACGAGAGGGCAATGGGCAGGCATGGATGTAGCAAAAGGAACAACAATGCCTTGCGGATTTCTGCATGACCAACCAACTCGTCATCAGCGGTACCATCTTCCCCCACAAGAACATCCATACGCTCACATGGCACCTGATGGTAGGACAATCAAACAAATCGACCACATCATCATTAATGGTAAATGGCGCAGGTCACTGCAAGATGTTAGAGCTTACTGGGGTGCAGATGCCTATAGCGACCACCACCTAATCGCTGCCACCATTAAACTGAAGTTGGAGAAGTCAATCCCAAAAAGCCACCGGCAGAGGAAACTGGACATTGCAAAACTCCAGTATCCAAAGAAAAACAAAGAGTTTGTGTTGGAATTCGGAAACCGCTTCAGCACGCCAGAGGCTTCCTCTGAAATGGTCAGACGAACCCACCATAAACAGCAAATGGAATGCTATCAAGACCATATACACCGAAACAGCACAAAAGGTACATCAGAGCGTGAACAAGAAGCCAGATGGGTTCAACACTTCCAGGAAGTACTCAACCTCCCTGAGCCAGAACAACGAGCGAACATCACAACAACAGAGGATACCCTGGAAATCAACACCAACCCCCCGGACTCTGCTGAGGTTAAAGCTGCCATCCAAACCCTGAAGATGGCAAGGCATGTGGCATAGATACTCTTCATGCTGAGATGCTCAAGCCCGACATTCCAACATCAACACGAGTGCTGACGGACCTATTCCAAAACATTTGGAACAGTGACACCATCCCTGAAGACTGGTCCAAAGGTATTATTGTCAAAGTTCCCAAGAAAGGCAACACTAAGAACTGCGACAACTGGTGTGGAATTACCCTTCTATCTGTTCCAAGCAAGATGTTCTGCAGAGTCCTTCTTGACCCGATGGAGACAGCCATTGACACCAGGATTAGACAGGAGCAAGCAGGCTTCAGGAAGGGAAGAGGATGTATGGACCAGATCTTTGCTCTGCGTAACATCATAGAACAGTGCTTGGAATGGAACACATCCTTCTTCATCAACTTTGTGGACTTCAGGAAGGCTTTTGACAGTGTCCACCGAAACATCCTCTGGAAGATACTGCACTCCTATGGAATACCATCAAAGATCATCTCAATCATAAAAACATTCTATGAACATTTTCCGTGCAGTCCGGATTGAGACAGGGGTGCATCATCTCAACCTATCCTCTTCCTGGTCGCAATAGACAACAAATGGATCACAAGCATGGCTGGGAAAGGCTCAGGGTGCCTTCTCCCAACTCCGTCCCATCTGGAGATCAAAACAATACAGCCTTAAAACAAAGATGCTCCTATTCAACAATGTAAAGTCTGTTCTGCTGTACGGTTCAGAGAGCTGGCGGGTTGTCAAAACAGACATGAGGAGAATGGAAGTTTTCCATAATGGATGCCTCCGACGAATATGCCAAATCTTTTGGCCTAATAAGATCTCCAACAATGACCTGTACAAAAAAACGAGAAGCTGGAGCATCACCAAGGAGATTATGCACAGACGCCTGAGAAGACTAGGACATGTGTTGAGGATGGAGCAGGACCGCATCACAAAGGTCGCCTTAAGATGGACACCACCAGGCAAAAGAAAACCAGGGAGGCCAAAAACCACCTGGCGCAGAACTGTGACACAAGAGCTGCAACAGAGGAACCTGTCATGGGGAGAGGCCCAACATGCTGCCAGGGACCGAGTGGAATGGAGAGTGCTCATTGAAGCCTTATGACCCTTAGGGGACGAAGAGCAGTAGTAGTAGTAGTAGTAGTGAGTGGTTGGTAAGTGTTGGGGTGAGTGGTTAGTATGGTTAGTAATAGGGGTGAGGGGTTAGTTAGTGTTGGGTTGAACAGTTGGTTAGTGTTGGGGTGAGTGGTTAGGTAGTGGTTAGTTAGTGTTGGGGGGAGTGGTTAGTTAGGTAAGTGTTAGAGTTGAGTCGTTAGTTAGTTTAGTGTTAGAGGTGAGTGGTTAGTTAGTGTTGGGGGGAGTTGTTAGTTAGATTAGTGTGAGGGTTGAGGGGTTAGTTAGATTAGTGTTAGAGGTGAGTGTTCAGTAAGGTTAGTGTTAGTGGTTAGTTAGGTTGGTGTTGGAGGTGAGTGGTTAGTTAGTGTTAAGGTTGAGTGGTTAGCTAGATTAGTGTTCGGGGTGAGTGGTTAGCTAGTGGTTAGTAAGTGTTGGGGCTGAGTGGTTATTTAGTGTTGGGAGTGAGTGGTTTGTTAGTGTTGGGGTGAGTGGTTGGTTAGTTGTTAGTTAGTGGTTAGATGAGTGGTTATGTGAGTGGTTAGTTAGTGTTGGGGTGAGTGGTTAGTAAGTGGTTAGTTAGTGTAAGGTGAGTACCTTCACACATAATCTGGGCGTTCTTCTTGCTGGCTGCCAGGTTGATGCAGAAGGAGATGAGCTCAATGTCCATCTTCTCCTCCCCGTGGTCATACAGCATTTGGAGCAGCTGCTCACACACACACACACACACACACACACACAAGCACACGCACACGCACACGCACACACACACACACACACACACACCTTAGCTAGTGGGTCTGGACCAGTGGGACCAGTAGGTGACAACAGGGATGTGTGGTCTACCTGGGGGGTTTGGTCTACCTGGGGGGTGTGGTCTACCTGGGGGGTGTGGTCTACCTGGGGGGGTCTACCTTGGGGGTGTGGTCTACCCGGGGGGTCTACCTGGGGGGTCTACCTGGGGGTGTGGTCTACCTGGGGGGTGGTCTACCTGGGGGATGCAGTCTGTGTAGGCGAACAGGGACCTCGACCGGTCGTCCACACTGATGTGGTACAGGATCCACATGGCCACCTGCCGGTGGGTGGCGTCCCCTAGGCAACAACAAAAAACAACATTAACAAGTAGCAGCGCCTGTTGAGTTCACTATGTTCACTATCAAGCATGCTAGGTACCTAGCCAAGAGCTGAGTTTGGGCTAACTAGCCACCATGCAAGGTACCTATCAGGGAGCTGAGTTTGGGCTAACTAGCCAGCGTGCTAGGTACCTAGCAGGGAGGAGAGTCTGGGCTAACTTGCCAGCGTGCTAGGTACCTAGCAGGGAGCTGAGTTTAGGCTAACTAGCCAGCGTGCTAGGTACCTAGCAGGGCGGTGAATTTAGGCTAACCAGCCAGCGTGCTAGGTACTTAGCAGGGAGGAGAGTCTGGGCTTACTAGCCAACATGCAAGGTACCTAGCAGGGAGCTGAGTTTGGGCTAACTAGCCAGCATGCTAGGTGCCTAGCAGGGAGGAGAGTCTGGGCTAACTAGCCAGCGTGCTAGGTACCTAGCAGGGCGGTGAATTTAGGCTAACCAGCCAGCGTGCTAGGTACTTAGCAGGGAGGAGAGTCTGGGCTTACTAGCCACCATGCAAGGTACCTAGCAGGGAGCTGAGTTTGGGCTAACTAGGCAGCATGCTAGGTACCTAGCAGGGCGGTGAGTTTTGGCAGCAGGCCGGCCTCCACCATCTTGGTCCGGAGGCCTGAGTCGAAAGAGAGGTTGAGGAGGAGGCGGAGCGTCAGGTTCAGCAGGTCCTTGTGGTCACACGGCACGAAGCGAGCCAATCGCTGCACTGTATCCACCTCGGCCTGCCAATCAGAAGCAGGAGAGTGAGAGACAGCTTGGATACGCAGGAAGGAGAACCCCAACACATGGTTCTGATTCTGGTGGTTCCTTAGAGGTCCCGTTGTTTCCACAGGTCCTGTGGTTCCTCTGAGGTTTCTATACGTGGTTCAAAACCTGGTATTTCCCTGGTTCTCCTCACCATGTCGTTCTTGTTCTCCAGGAAGATGGAGAGCTTCTTGAGGAAGGAGAGCACCAGGACCAGCAGCTCGGGGTCCTCGCGGTCCAGGACCCGGACCAAGAGACCCACCATGTTCTTATTCCTCATCTTCAGCTCGGTACGAGTGTCCTCAGCCAGGTTCAGGAGCAGGTAGAGAGACACTGGGGAAAAGGGGGGAGGGAGAGAATGAGAATGAGAGAGAGATATACTGCTAAATTGTGTTTGTACATCTGAGCAGCAGTAGGCTAGGTGCTACAGGCTAGCTGCAGGGGGCTAGGTGCTCCAGGCTAGCTGCAGGGGGCTAGGTGCTCCAGGCTAGTTGTAGGGGACTAGGTGCTCCAGGCTAGCTGCAAGGGGCTAGGTGCTCCAGACTAGCTGCAGGGGGCTAGGTGCTCCAGGCTAGGTACCTCTGAGCAGCTGCTCCTGCTTGGCCAGCAGGCTGCGGTACTTCCTGACCGCCTTCTCCTGGTCCCGCCGCAGGGAGCCCTGCTCCGGGACCGCCTCGCGTACGGGCAGTTAGGGAACGCACACCGGAGACACACTACAGACACACTATAGACACACAATGGAGACACACACACTACAGACACACACTGGAGACACACACACATTACAGACACACACTGAAGACACACACACTACAGACACACACTGGAGACACACACACTACAGACACACACTGGAGACACACACACTACAGACACACACTGGAGACACACACTACAGACAAACACTAGAGCTACCCACTACAGACAAACACACACACTAGAGACACACAGTACAGACACACACTGGAGACACACACTGGAGACACACACGCACACTGACAATGTAGTACCTGAGGATTTAGTAGTATTAGGATATATAATGTAGATGATGTAGTACTGGAGGATTTAGTAGTATTAGGATATATAATGTAGATGATGTAGTACTGGAGGATTTAGTAGTATTAGGATATATAATGTAGATGATGTAGTACTGGAGGATTTAGTAGTATTATTATTATTATTATTATAATGTATATGATATATATGATGTAGTACTGGAGGTTATAGTAGTATTAGGATACATAATGTATATAACGTAGATGATATATATGATGCAGTACTTGAGGATATAGGCCTTGTTCTTCTTGCTGAGCTCCTCCTTCCAGAGGTCGTGTCTCCTCAGCTCATGTTCCACCACCGCCATGCAGAGAGCCCCCACCTTATAGTGGGACACCACTGCCTGGAACTGGGAGAAACTACACACAGACGCACAACATCACAACACAACACCTTATAGTGGGACACCACCGCCTGGAACTGGGAGAAACTACACACAGACGCACAACATCACAACACAACACCCTACAGTCGGACACCCCCACCTGGAACTGGGGAAACTATACACACACACACAGACACACATCACACAACCCATCCCAGCAGTGGGTACCTGGAGAAGCAGAAGAAGATGTAGATGATGATGGTGGACAGCTCCACACTCTGCTTCCAGTCCTCCCTGAGAACCCGGGCCAGTGCCCCTAGAGCCGTCTCTACACACACACACACACACACACACACACACACACACACACACACACACACACACACACACACACACACACACACACACACACACACACACACACACACACACACACACACACACACTTTAACAAAGTTTACAGACTAGAATGGATGCTACAGACATGCTAGTGAAGCTAACAGACTAGCGTTGTGCTACATAGCTGCTAGGGAAGCTAACAGGCCGGAGCTGTGCTAAAGACATGCTATTGAAGCTAACAGGCTAGCATGGATGCTACAGAGCTGCTGGTGGAGCTAACAGGCTAGCGTACCGTTGTGCAGCAGCTCCTCCAGGTTGTCAGGGTTGCGGGCCAGCTGCAGCAGCAGGGCGGAGCCTCTGATCTTCTCAGGAAGTCCTTCGTAGAGCAGCTCAACGTAGCGCTCCACCTGGGAGATGGAGGCCTCCTCCCCCACCTGCAGCGCACAACACGCAGACACAACACGCACACACATAACATAACACACAACGCACAACACGCACAAGTCTTCTAGGCGGCGTAACTGATTAGTGTGTGTGTGTGTGTGTGTGTGTGTGTGTGTGTGTGTGTGTGTGTGTGTGTGTGTGTGTGTGTGTTTGCTTCACCTCCAGGCCCTCGAACGGAGTCAGCTCCCTGGGTCTGAGCAGCTGACTGCTCTGGTCCACTGGAACACACACACACACACACACATTATAACACCCACAGACAGACACACACACACACACACACACACACACACACACACACACACACACACACACACACACATTATAACACCCACAGACAGACACACACACACACACACACACACACACATTATAACACCCACAGACAGACACACACACACATACACATTAGAACACCCACAGACACACACACACACACACACACACACACACACACACACACACACACACACCCTGACCTTTGCCCTCGGCGGGCCTCCTGCTCTGCAGGTAGTGCAGGAGGTGCTCCACCTGGGGGAGGCGTGACAGCGGGATGAGGCGGCACTCCTCCACCACCTTCCTGGCCAACGCCCCCACGTCAGTACTGGGGGAGAGGCTCTTCACCCGGATACTGGGGGGGGGGGGGGGGGGGGGGGTGAGAGGAGAGGAGAGGAGAGGGGAGGAGATGAGATGAGATGAGAAGAGAAGAGAAGAGAAGAGAAGAGAAGAGAAGAGAAGAGAGGAGAGGAGAGGAGAAGAGAAGAGAAGAGAAGAGAAGAGAAGAGAAGAGAAGAGAAGAGAAGAGAAGAGAAGAGAAGAGAAGAGAAGAGAAGAGAAGAAAGGAGAGGAGAGGAGAGGAGAGGATAAGGAGGAGGGAGTTTAGTTTAGCTTCTGTAGCAAGATGCAGATATGAGAGGAGGAGGAGGAGGAGGAGGAGGAGGAGGAGGAGGAGGAGGAGGAGGAGGAGGAGGAGGAGGAGGTGCACTCACATCTTCTGGCCCTCCTTGCGCTCCCCCAGCATGGGGTCTCCTCCCTCCCCCAGGATGGAGGCCTCCACCTCATACTGCACCACCAGGGCCTTCTCTGTGGGGTGGACGTCTAGACTGCCAGCACGCACCTTCCTACAGGAGGAGGAGGAGGTGGAGATGAGGGGGATCTGTATTAGAATCTGTACTATAATTAGTCATCACATCATTATCACAGGTGTATTATAATGATATGATGACATCATACATCTAGCTGTATCAGAATAATGTTGTGATGACAGTGTGATGACGTCATGACATCACACTACATCTAAAGGTAAACATCGATGTAGTATGAAGATGACATGACATCATCACACACATAGATGTTTACCTTTAGATGTAGTGTGATGACGTCATGAGATAATCCAAACGCTAGGAGCTAAACTGGTGTGAATGTGAACGGACTGCATTCATACCCTGCTTTACTGACCAGTGGCCCGTAATGCGCTTTACAAATACTGCCTCACATTCACCCATTCATACACACATTAACCCGTTCATACACACATTCACCGACACAAACAGTGTCAGCCCCTCAGGACGACAGCCAGCTGGTCAGGAGCAGTCAGGGTGAGGCGTCTCGCTCAGGGACACCTCGACACTCCGCTAGGAGGAGCCGGGGATCGAACTAGCAACCATCTGGTTACCAGCCAACCCGCTGTACCTTAGGGGTCCCTCCTGAGCCACATATCCGCCCTGTATCTTGAATATCACTATCGCCTGGTGTTAGGGTTAGTGTTAATGAACCCGTTAACCACACCTCCTCCTGTGGGTTTAACAGTAATAAACAGTGAGGTCATTACTGATGTTTTACCGCTTGAGATAGCGCGCGTCCTCCTGCATCCTGCCTGCTATCGCCCCTGGTCGAGGTTAGTCCGAATAAAGAGTTTAAATCATTAGTCCGAATAAAGAGTTTAAATCACAAAATCACGGAGGAGGACTGAGGAAAGGCGTTTATCACAGAGCGCACTGCGCTTGCGCAAGGGAACAACAGCTATCCTACGCATGCGTGGTGTGCGTGAAGAGGCGTTCATGACGAGTGAGAATGATTTGTACTGATGGTTCAGTTATTAAAAGTCAAATGATTGTTCATTATGGGAGATATTGTTGTGTCTGAACGGTCAAAGCGTTCCACAGGAATGCTAAAGTCTGATTAGCCTAGCTTACGTCGGCTGAGATTTTTTACAGCAGCTTACTAGAACTCCAATTGGATGAATATCACCGATGATGAAGCCTTCTGAAGCCCGAAACTAATGTTTAGAGATTATGAATGTATTAACAATTAAAATATTTGTTTTTTGTCACAGAGGGATCACAATGTGTGTCTTTTAGAGTCACATGATATTATTCAGGGAACACCTTTAATATATATATATATATATATATATATATATATATATATATATATATATATATATATATATATATATAATACCATAGACTTACAGAATAGATAAACACAAAACATGAGAGGAGAAAACACAATTTTGTGAAACTTTATTGGAAGATTTCAGTCGGTTTATAAACTGTAAAGAATGAGCAAACTAACGACTGATTGTGATAAATGATCTGATGTATAAATCCACGTTTCTTATGTATGTCTGTGTGTGTGTGTGTGTGTGTGTGTGTGTGTGTGTGTGTGTGTGTGTGTGTGTGTGTGTGTGTGTGTATGTGTGTGTGTGTGTGTGTGTGTGTGTGTGTGTGTGTGTGTGTGTGTGTGTGTGTGTGTGGTGCTTCAGCTCGTTCTACTGTGTGTGGACCAGACTCTAACAGGACCAGTGATGCTCTATTCTAACTGGTCCTGGACCAGTTATGAGGAGACCTCCCATCTCTCCTCCTCTATCTGCTCCTCCCCCTCCCCCTCCCCCTCCTCCCTTCTCCCTTCTCCTCCTCCTCTACTCTATCTGCTCCTCCTCCTCCTCCTCCTCCTCCTCCTCTTCCCCCTCCTCCCCGGGGCTGGCCGGGATCTCCTTCTCGGGCAGCAGTCCGTATTGGTTGAGGAGCGCCTCCACGTCGGTGGCGAAGAACTCCTGGTTGAAATGTTTGGTGACGGACAGGAAGTTCCCCAGCAGCTCCCCGGCTCGGTACACCAGCAGGGCGGGCAGCACCTGGGCAGAGGACTAGTTATGGTTAACCCTTACTATGTACCTGGCAGAGGACTAGTTATAGTTAACCTTTGCTATGCACCTGGCAGAGGACTAGTTATAGTTAACCCTTACTATGCACCTGGGCAGAGGACTAGTTAAAGTTAACACTTACTATGCACCTGGCAGAGAACTAGTTATAGTTAACCCTTACTATGCACCTGGCAGAGGACAAGTTAAACCTTCCTATGCACCTGGGCAGAGGACTAGTAATAGTTAACCCTTACTATGCACCTGGGTAGAGGACTAGTTATAGTTAACACTTACTATGCACCTGGGGAGAGGACTAGTTAAAGTTAACCCTTACTATGCACCTGGCAGAGGACTAGTTATAGTTAACCCTTACTATGCAGCTGGCAGAGGACTAGTGATAGTTAAACTTCCTATGCACCTGGGCAGAGGACTAGTTATAGTTAACCCTTACTATGCACCTGGGCAGAGGACTAGTTATAGTTAACCCTTACTATGCACCTTGGCAGAGGACTAGTTATAGTTAACCCTTACTATGCACCTGGGCAGAGGACTAGTTCTAGTTAACCCTTACTATATACTTGGATCAGAGGATTAGTTATAGTTTACCCTTACACTATTTATAGTAATAGTTAACCATTACTTTATAGTTATATTCATCCCTGACCACTTACATCTAGCTAACCTCTAGTTACAGTACTAGTTATAGGGTCAGTACTATAGGGTTATAGGGTCAGTTATAGGGTCAGTACTAGAGGGTTATAGGGTCAGTACTAGAGGGTTATAGGGTCAGTACTAGAGGGTTATAGGGTCAGTACTAGAGGGTTATAGGGTCAGTACTAGAGGGGTATAGGGTCAGTACTAGAGGGTTATAGGGTCAGTACTAGAGGGTTATAGGGTCAGTAATAGAGGGGTATAGTGTCAGTACTAGATGGTTATAGGGTCAGTACTAGTACTAGTATTTGACTGACGTCGGAGGAGAAGCGTTCTATGGCTCCGGTTGCCACGGCGTCGATTCGACAGAACTTGACGCTGGGGTATTCTGACGCCAGGCAGTCCAGAGAGGAGTTCATCTCCTCACAGCCTGGAAGGATGAGGAGACAGGAAGAGGAGACAGGAGGAGGAGACAGGAGGAGGAGACAGGAGGAGGAGAAGGAGGAGGAGACAGGAGGAAGAGAGAGTCAGTCTGAGCCCCTCCGCAGAACCCTGTGTGGTCTCGGGTGTCCTAGTGGAATATAAAACATACAGTATATATGTCATATATTCATCATGGCAAACTATTGTATTTAGTCATTCAATTATGTCAGAAACCACTGTGAGGTGGAACCCACTCTGATCACTGAGGTAGAACCCACTCTGGTCACTGTGAGGTGGAACCCACTCTGATCACAGTGAGGTGGAACCCACTCTGATCACTGAGGTAGAACCCACTCTGGTCATTGTGAGGTGGAACCCACTCTGATCACTGAGATGGAACCCACTCTGATCACAGTGAGGTGGAACCCACTCTGATCACAGTGAGGTGGATCCCACTCTGATCACTGAGGTGGAACCCACTCTGATCACAGTGAGGTAGAACCCACTCTGATCACAGTGAGGTGGAACCCACTCTGATCATAGTGAGGTGGAACCCACTCTGATCACAGTGAGGTGGAACCCACTCTGATCACAGTGAGGTGGAACCCACTCTGATCACTGAGGAGGAACCCACTCTGATCACTGAGGTGGAACCCACTCTGATCACAGTGAGGTAGAACCCACTCTGATCACTGAGGTGGGACCCACTCTGATCACTGAGGTGGAACCCACTCTGATCACAGTGAGGTAGAACCCACTCTGATCACAGTGAGGTAGAACCCACTCTGATCACTGAGGTGGAACCCACTCTGATCACAGTGAGGTAGAACCCACTCTGATCACTGAGGTGGAACCCACTCTGATCACAGTGAGGTAGAACCCACTCTGATCACAGTGAGGTAGAACCCACTCTGATCACAGTGAGGTAGAACCCACTCTGATCACTGAGGTGGAACCCACTCTGATCACAGTGAGGTGGAACCCACTCTGATCACAGTGAGGTAGAACCCACTCTGATCCCAGTGAGGAGGAACCCACTCTGATCACTGAGGTGGAACCCACTCTGATCACTGAGGTGGAACCCACTCTGATCACAGTGAGGTAGAACCCACTCTGATCACAGTGAGGTAGAACCCACTCTGATCACAGTGAGGTAGAACCCACTCTGATCACAGTGAGGTAGAACCCACTCTGATCACTGAGGTGGAACCCACTCTGATCACAGTGAGGTAGAACCCACTCTGATCACTGAGGTGGAACCCACTCTGATCACAGTGAGGTAGAACCCACTCTGATCACTGAGGTGGAACCCACTCTGATCACAGTGAGGTGGAACCCACTCTGATCACAGTGAGGTGGAACCCCCTCTGATCACAGTGAGGTAGAACCCACTCTGATCACTGAGGTGGAACCCACTCTGATCACAGTGAGGTGGAACCCACTCTGATCACAGTGAGGTAGAACCCACTCTGATCACTGAGGTGGAACCCACTCTGATCACAGTGAGGTAGAACCCACTCTGATCACTGAGGTGGAACCCACTCTGATCACAGTGAGGTAGAACCCACTCTGATCACTGAGGTGGAACCCACTCTGATCACAGTGAGGTGGAACCCACTCTGATCACAGTGAGGTGGAACCCCCTCTGATCACAGTGAGTTCTGTAGAGTGACCTCTGACCTGTGACCCCGGGCTGGTAGATGTGGACGACCACCAGGGCTCGGGGCTCCTGCTCCACCACCTCCAGGAAGTGCTCCCCGCTGAGCAGCTCCAGCACGACGGTGAAGGTGGGCCCGAAGCTCAGCCGCTGGTGCATCTCCTGCATGCACTGCCGCCGGTAGCGCCGCAGGCCGCGCTCCCCCTGCTGCTGCACCAGCTCACACTCCTGAACACTCATCTGGTGGCACACACACACACACTCATCTGTTAGCACGTAGCGCACACACACACACATACTCATCTGTTAGCACATAGCGCACACACACACACATTCTCATCTGTTAGCACGTAGCGCACACACACACACACTCATCTTTTAACACACACACACTCATCTGTTAGCACGTAGCGCACACACACTCATCTGTAAGCACGCAGCACATACACACACACACACACACACACACAAATACACACACACAATCATCTGTAAGCAAGCAGCACACACACACACACACACACACACACTCATCTGTAAGCACGCAGCACACACACGCACACACGTTCATCTGTTAGCACATAGCGCACACACACAAACACTCATCTGTTAGCACGTAGCACACACACATATCTGCTAGCATACAAACACACACACTAATCTGTTAGCACGCAGCCCACACCGAACACACACACACACAGTCTGTGAGCATGCAACACACACACTCAGACAGTGTCTGTTGGTTTGTGTATTGTGTGTGTGTGTGTGTGTGTGTGTGTGTGTGTGTGTGTGTGTGTGTGTGTGTGTGTGTGTGTGTGTGTGTGTGTGTGTGTGTGTGTGCGCGTGTGGACCTTGCGGCCGGGTCTCTCCGGCCCCTCCTCCCTGCTCATCTGTCTCAGCAGCTCTCTCCTGACTGGCTGCTCGGCCAGATCCAGTCGGAACCGCCTCCAGTCGTTGATCACGCCCTTGGGACCTGCTGACCCACGGGTCGGTTAGTGAGGGTTAGTCTGACCCACGGGTCGGTTACTGAGTGTTAGTCTGACCCACGGTACGGTTAGCGAGGGTTAGTCTGATCCACAGAATGGTTAGGGAGGGTTAGTCTGACCCACAGAATGGTTAGGGAGGGTTAGTCTGACCCACCGCCGGTTAGTGAGGGTTAGCCTGACCTACCGCCGGTTAGTGAGGGTTAATCTGACCCACGGTATGGTTAGTGATGGTTAGTCTGACCCACGGGTCGGTTAGTGAGGGTTAGCCTGACCCACAGCCGGTAAGTGAGTGTTAGTCTGACCCTGGGCCGGTAAGTGAGTGTAAGTCTGACCCACGGGTCGGTTAGTAAGTGTTAGTCTGACCCATGGCAGGTTGGTGAGGGTTAGTCTGACCCACAGTACGGTTAGTGAGGGTTAGCCTGACCCACGGGTCGGTTAGGGAGGGTTAGTCTGACCCACAGAATGGTTAGGGAGGGTTAGTCTGACCCACCGCCGGTTAGTGAGGGTTAGCCTGACCCACGGGTCGGTTAGTGAGGGTTAGTCTGACCCGACGCCGGTTAGTGAGGGTTAGCCTGACCCACAGGTCGGTTAGTGAGGGTTAGTCTGACACACGGCTGATTGGTGAGGGTTAGTCTTACCCACGGGTCGGTTAGTGAGGGTTAGTCTGACACACGGCTAGTTAGTGAGGGCTAGTCTGACCAAAACTGGTAGGATTACTACTGCTAAGTGACTACTGATTATAACTGGTTAGTGATAGGTTAGTCTGACCCGTATAGTTGACTGGTAGCTCCTCCCCTTCCTGTGCAGAGTTAGACATTCTACTTGGTTCCTGAAGAGAGGACAATGATGTCAGAGAGTTAGACAGAGTGATGTCACTGAGTGATGTCACATTAGCATACTGAATTGTGGGAAATAAGAGGCAAAAAGCAATGACCTTTATTTACATATTTATTGAATATATATTTATACTTTTTTAACCCTTCAATACATTTCCAACTTTATTCTTCTGATGGCCGGTTCCTCCATGTTCAGACCGTCACCCTCCTGGATACAATACTCTGTCTCCCCGGTCCCTACAGTGGGTCTGGTCTCCCATGGGTCTGGTCTCCCCTGGGTCTGGTCTCCCCTGCCCTATTGGGTCTGGTCTCCACTTGGTCTGGTCATCCCGGTCCCTACAGTGGGTCTGGTCGCCCGTGGGTCTGGTCTCCTCTGGGTCTGGTCTCCCCTGCCCTATTGGGTCTGGTCTCCACTTGGTCTGGCCTCCCCGGTCCCTACAGTGGGTCTGGTCTCCCATGGACTGATGTGGTCCTGGACCCCTGAATGCGGGCCACTCATGAGTCAGGTCTGGGTGCCGCACTGGGCATGTCCCTGGGCCTGTGAGCCCTGCTGAGTCGGGGTTCGAGGCGTCACTCTCATGGACACGAGGACGTCGGCTCCAGCTGGTTCACCTTGTTGGTTTGGTGGTGCTGGGATGCTAAAGACCTCACTGTCCTGCACTCCTGAGTGGGTTTTGGAGCCATTTCTCCTAACAGCCTCCTCTGCTTTGGTTTGAATGGTCCCGGTTTTCTTGAACCTGTTTTTTGGTCGGGGGGTGTAAGACCTCCTGGTCTGGGGGTGTCATACCTCCTGGTCTGGGGGTGTCATACCCGCTGGTCTGGGGGTCTCAGGCCTCCTGTTCTGGGGGTGTCAGACCTCCTGGTCTGGGGGTGTCAGACCTCCTGGTCTGGGGGTCTCAGGCCTCCTGTTCTGGGGGTGTCAGGCCTCCTGGTCTGGGAGTGTCAGACCTCCCGGTCTGAGGGTGTCAGACTGCCCGGTCTGGGGGTCTCAGGCCTCCCGGTCTGGGGGTGTCAGACTGCCCGGTCTGGGGGTCTCAGGCCTCCCGGTCTGGGGGTGTCAGACCGCCCGGTCTGGGGGTGTCAGACCTCCTTGTCTGGGGGTGTCAGGCCTCCTGGTCTGGGGGTGTCAGGCCTCCCGGTCTGGGGGTATCAGGCCTCCTGGTCTGAGGGGTGTCAGACCTCCTGGTCTGGGGGTATCAGAACTGCTGGTCTGGGGGCAGAGCAGCCATGATGCCTGGCTCATCTCTGCTCTGCTTATCGGTGAAGAAAAGACACGTTACAATAATATAGGACATCTGAGTCATCCAGACACATTACAATAATATAGGACATCTGAGTCATCCAGACACATTACACCACTGCAGTTCACTACCAATAGAAATGTAAAAAACATCTGATACACACATCAAAGACTCACCTTTTCAGTTACCCCCTCCCACCCCTCCTACTTGTTGTATGTTGTACGTCCTGGCACTTATTATATGTTGTACTTAGATATGGTCCTAAATTGTGTAGCATCTTATCAGAGCTATCTTTGTTGTATATGGGGAAAGGGTTAACCTAGTGATTGTTTACACCTTGGCACTTGGTTCTATAAACATCCTCACTGTACTGGCAGAGATGTATTGTTGTTTCCCTTTCTTCTGTCAAATGTATAGTAAGCGTCTGCTAATTGCCCTAAATGTATAAGTGAAATGTAGGGGAACATCTGAAACATTTGACTCACCCTTATCTCCGTCTGGTCTCAAGGAGGAGATCACAGACTGAGGAACGTTTCCCTGATGACCGGAGATCCGTTAGTTAGAGGTCAGATGACCGTGGTGATTATATTATATTATTCAATATTAATTTGTTTTTCATACACATATTTACCCTTCAAAAGAAATTCTCCAATAGTTACTTTGTTCCAAGAACCGCCATTGGCTGAAGAACATTTTTTTTCCTGCAAACCTCCGTATACCTCGCTAAGAGATGTATGGATTATTATATTAATAAACCTGGAATCAGACGCAAGAGTCAAGAGCCACTAGGAAGCAGTGAACAAAGGGAGAACCACATTATTTGGCCTTCATCAGAATATATTCCCAGTTTGATTATGATACGGTAGGAATAGTGTTTACTTTAATAAGTGTTATTGCAGCCGGCGCAACATGTCAAATCCGTTTACTGTAATCAAGGCTGAGGTTTAATAATCAGATTATCTTGGATTATGATTGTCCCGGCCAGAGACTCTGGGACTATTAATGTGTCTGTTGGTGTATGATAAGGACTTCTCTCCTTTGGTTTCCGGTTTTAAAGCTTCTCGGTCTGAGCAAAATGCTCTCCATCACTCCAGCTGCTCTGTAGTCTGATCAGAAACGATCATCCTCCACATTATCTCACAGTTTCACCACAGTACTTTATTAGGCTGAGCTCGAGATAGATCCACATTCAACTTGAGCTGTATCTTCTCTACAGCAGCACTACTCCTGACACGCCCGCCATTATCAATACACAACCTCTGCTCAATATATCGATATGTTCTCCTCCAACCCGCAAAACAACAGGGCTAGTGATGTAGCTGCACCCCTAGCCACTACAGGTTAGTGATGCAGCTATATCACTAGCCGCTAGTGATGTAGCTACAGTGATAGCCTCTAGTGGCTAGTGATATAGCTTCATCATAAGCTTTAAACATAGTGCAGGTTGACAACTTCACACCCAGCCAAAATATAAAAACCCAAACACTGCACAATCAATTGATGGGAATATATTGGACTACCAAAAAAACAGATAGCCACAAATATTTCACATGACATTAACCATTGAAAATATGTTCATTAATAAGTTGCCATGCTAGACGGGAGCTGAGAAGAACCAGAACCACCCGACCCCCAGAGCAGACCCCCCGGTCTACCACCCATCCAGGTCCAGGACTACATTCAGACCTTACCTTGGGTTGGTGGGTCTCTGGTAGCGCTGCTGTGGTCTTCACCCTGTGGTCTTTACTGTGCGGTCTGTCAGGAGACGGGAGGCTTACAGACTTACCTTCATCCTCCTCCTCATCACAACACATCCAAGGGGATTACAGAGGCTGGGACCCAGGGGAGGTCTGGACCAGCAGACCCACTGAACAACTGTGGGTCTGCTGACAGAAAGTCTCACTGTTCTGGTATAAAGCCTCACATGGCTCTTCATGTGTGGGCGACACATTAATGGACCACTTAATAATACTAATTACAACACAAATCAAATACGTGAGGGTGGGTTTAAGCGTGCAGAATAAAAACTATTGAAAGCACATAACTAGTGAACGGAACGGAAGCATAATATAATGAAGGTAGTTCAACTCACATTAATCATATTTAAAAGGAAATTAAAAGTGTTTCCGCCCGGTTTCGAACCGGGGACCTTTCGCGTGTGAGGCGAACGTGATAACCACTACACTACGGAAACCACATGATGTTGATAATACTTCTCAGTAAAATAAACCTGCAGCCAATCAGTAGTCTTGATCCAAATGCGCTACGTACCGAATTAGGATGTTTAGGTGCAAATAGAGAATTACATGATGTATTTATACTACTAGTACAAACCGTATTTATACTAGTAGACAGACCACTAGAACAGTATTTATAATGGTACACAGATGCTAAACAACAGTAATTATACTCGTAGGCTACAAAGATGATATACTATAACAGCATTAATACTAGTAAACAGATAATACACCAGAACAGTATTTATGAATGAATGAATGTATGGCCCTGGGGTAGAAACTAGATATAACTCTGTTTGACCGTGCAGCCATAGTCCTGAACCGCTTCCCTGAGCGCAGCAGCACAAAGTGTTCGTTACCCGTGTGGGTTGGATCCCTGGAGATCTTGGTAGCCTTCTTGAGGCAGCGGGTGTTGTACAGTTCCTCCAGAGAGGGGAGAGGGCAGCCGATGATCTTCTGGGCCGACTTAACGACCCGCTGTAGTGCCTTCCTCTCTGCAGCTGTGCAACTGGAGAACCACACACCGATACAGTAGGTGATGATGCTCTCCACTGAACAGCGGTAGAAGGTCACAAGCAACTCCTCCCTAAGGTGGTAGTTCCTGAGGACTCTCAGAAAATAGTGTCGCAGTTGTGCCTTCTTAATGATGGCTGTGGTGTTGGTCCTCCAGGACAGGTCCTCTTGGATGTGCACCCCCATGAAGCAGAAGGCTGCGACCCTCTCCACGCAGCCATTTATATATAGCAGCATTTATACTAGTACACAGATTATATACTACAACAGTATTTATAATATTACACAGATAAAACACTAGAAGAGTATTTATACTAGTACAAAGATGGAACACTAGAACAGTATTTATGCTAGTGCAAAGATAAGTGAAGCAGTAATTAAACCGACCATGGTTAAAAAGTGATGCGTTGGCCGGGAATCGAACCCGGGTCAACTGCTTGGAAGGCAGCTATGCTCACCACTATACCACCAACGCTGTGTACAGCCTAAGATATTCGCGACAACTTCAATAACTCTGTGTAAAGGCAGCTATGCTCCCCGTTATACCATCGACGCTGTGTGAAGGCAGCTATGCTCACAGCGATATAACCAACTCTGTGTGAAGGCAGCTATGCTCACCGCTATACCACCAACACTGTGTGAAGGCAGCTATGCTCACCCCTATACCACCAACGCTGTGTGAACGCAGCTATGCTCACCACTAGCACCAACAATGGTCTGAGGGGGCTGAGGGCTAGCACTCCGTTAGCCTGCTCCACTTGAAGCTAACAGACGACCCGGCGTCTCAGCTTCGGAGCTGACCGTGAAAGACGGAAGAAATACTGTCGAGGGCACATCCAGCGATTTATTTACAATGGAAGATAACAGTAACAGTGAGTCCAAAAAGTGGAAGGTAGAAAGTGAATAAATGCATAAATCAAGCTTAAACCTGGAAAAGACACACCTCCCCGTCGGGGAATTGAACCCCGGTCTCCCGCGTGACAGGCGGGGATACTGACCACTATACTAACGAGGAGTGGTGCACGGACATAAATGTTGGCGGATATTCATAAGAAATATACATTAATGAGTTGCCGATTATAGTTTTTCGGCAGTAATAGTTTTCTTCGAGCAAGAATTATTTTGTCAGTTACTGGAGGTAACCTCGGTTCTATGAATGAAAATCACCAACGTCACGTGTCATAAACTCTATGGCTTGACACTCATGGAGCTGCAGTGTTCAGGCATCCCAATCAGTAACTAGAAAATGCATTTCCTGCAGAAAATGCGGTGAGTGCTGTATTCCAAAGTGAGGTTGAAAATATTTTTTAATGAAGCCACATAGATTAAGACATAAGGAAACGTTAAATGGCTTAAATCAATCAAATCTATGTTAAAAATATATATAATTTTAAAAGTAGAATATCTTAAAAGTATAAATATTTAAAAATCTGAATTCCAAGCTATTCTGAACATTTTTAAAATTTGAATGGAGTCTCTAGGTGAAAAATCGCAGAAGTAGAAAGGTCCCAAAGTTTACAGAGAATAATAAAGAGGAAATTTAGAAAGAAAGGACAATTGTTGAGCGCTGCATGCAGCACACACCTAATCAGAAAAAAAAAACAAAAAAAACACTACAGTAGGTAGTGGCCCTGTAAGTTAAAGTGCCTGCCCGGATGAAGGGAGAAGCCCCTGACTGCAGCCCGCAGACGGAGCCCACATGGAGGGGGCGGGCACTCAGTCCACATGGAGGGGGCCGGCCCTCCGCCCACATGGAGGGGGCGGGCACTCAGTCCACATGGAGGGGGCCGGCACTCCGCCCACATGGAGGGGGCGGATACTCATGCTGCGTTCGAGTATTCTCTGCGAACCGACTCGGATCTCGGATCTGACGCCACGCCCGTCCACATCGAGGGGGCGGCCACTCAGTTCACATTGAGGACTGGTCAAACAGCATGTGCAGCATCTGATCCCGTTTCTGACCTGAAATTACCTGAAATTAGAGTGTGCCCGCCCGAGCTAGTGATGCCTAAAACATGCAAGTAAGTGAGACTGTCAAAATGCCTATATTTAGTAATATTCATGCAATTATGTATTATGTCTTGTTAACTACTTAATCGTCTTTTAAGTTTTAGTTACACCTAGCATGTTCCCCCCAACATGCTAGGTCAATTTTCAGCATCATAAGGTTGAGTGATATAGTCATGTCATACACCGTTTGAAAGCTTAGAATCTGTCAATCAATGTCAACCATTCGGTGGAATAAATATGTTTAGTGAATATAGATCAAATATATCCTAGTGTCTTAGGTCAAAATAGCCCCCTCACCCTCCTCCTCCCTTGGTCCATTCTAACTTTATCGTAGTTGTGGATATCCTTAGCAATGAGTTGATACTTCATGTTGGGTCTTGAAATGTTCATAAGCGTCCACAAAAATCGATTATCAATATTATTTTAGTCTAATTACATTGTGTATATGCACAAGCCATCTTATACAAAGCAGCCGAAAAATAGAAAACCGAAACGCTGCAATGTTTTTTTGTAGAAAACTGCTTTTATGTTTATACTGGTTTTCTTTGACTTTTAGAGACACGTCAGTGTAATTGTGAATGGCGAGAGCCCTGAAATACAGCTGGACAGCAGCGGTCTACATCACTGCCCCTTCTGCAGATACAAAGGGTCAAAATGTGATATCGACCATCACATTAAATGCCATGCCTCGGTTAAATACAGAGGTACATTTTCTTATTTTTTTATTATTATTATTTATATTATTATTGTTATTATATATTTGTATGTATGTAATGTATGCTGTTTATTCACCAAGGTCTGCAGAGGAGCTTTCAGGAAGCAGGAAGAGAAGACGGGAGGAAAAAAAGCTACAGGTACGTGTCATATACTGTAATGTGTGAGGTTGTCTTAGAGCAATTGTGAAAGACTATAGTCTTACCACCCTCCCACCACTAATACATTTCAGGATAAAGATCTCTGCACAAAAAGGGCTAGAGTTGCTCCAACAGCATCCAGCTCTGAAGGATCAGGTCATGTATAGACTGTTAATCCAGGTGAATCCATGTAGGCCTACACATATTCAGAGTGTTTGTGAGATATGATTGATTCTATTAGGCTTCTACTTCCAAATTAAGTTGTACACATATCTCCATCAATATACAAGTTATAGCCTACTCCATGGCTGATCTATTGCGCATACTAGGGCCTACTTTTATTATTCCATTGTATTGGCCTACTCAACATTACAGACAACAATCTGTTTTATTTCCAGACAAAACTGAAGACCAGGAACTGGAACCTGGGAACCTAGTATATAATATGTGTGTAATGTTGGAGGTTGTTTGTATAGCCAGATGAAATAGTCTGATGACTAGTTGAATAGTGTTTTTTATCACTGAAAACTCATCAGTAGTAGTAGCCTTTGTTTGCATACCATTTTGTGGTTTTGGGAGGGTAGGGTGTCAAGTACAAACACAAATATTTTTTCTTTCTTCTTCAAGGAAGATTATGTTGTCCTGAAGGACACAATTCAGGCAGCAGCATGGTGCCACTTACAGTCCTTCAAGGACAGCGTTTCTCTCCCAGAGGTCATTGGGATGGAAGGTTGGGAGCAGATGGCAGCATCAACACAGCGCAAATCCCATGACGGCGGGGATGAGGAAGAAACGTGGAAACCATTCCAATTCTCATTCAGATTACATACTGACTATGAACTGTTCTGTGTGGAGATGATGGACAGGAGAAACCTGAAGGTGTTTGCCTCTTTTGAGTCAAACACCTCTCCCCCTCCCCGTCCCCCTCCCCGTGACGCCTGCGCCACACGACTCCAATGTAGTCTGATGATGCAGCATAATGGCGGCGCTTGGCAGCTATGGCGGCGGTGACGGCGATGTCGGGCGACAGAGCGTGAAGCAAGAGTGGCATCCACCTCACTGAGGAAGGCGTCAGTGTGTTCCCCCTTTGTTGTTTGACTTTGTTTGTTCTACTCTTTATTGATTTATCTTTTATGTTAATAGTTTACAATCTATTTTTTGTAGTTGTTATTTTTTAATTGTTTTGTTGAATAAAAAGACAGTTGTTAGTGCTCCTGTGATTGGTGTAACTTAATGTGCTTCACACATGTAGCTTTTCATTATGTCTATTGAGGTACATTTTTTGCCCTTAGATGTGGTCACTTCGTTATTCCTCACATTACATCTGTTAAGGTCATACCTTTGGGTCCCAGTCTTCATAGTTCCCCAAATCTTATTTTGGCTCTTACTGGGCCTGTAACTCACAGACAGACGGGTACAGGAGTTCGGACACGTTGCATTGTTTACAGGCAAGGGTGGATTACCGCACGGGCACACCGGGCACATGTCCAGGGGCCCAAGGGCGGCCCTAAGCCAGAGCTTCTGTGTGAAGTCGCTGTTAGTAACTTTTAATGTTGCATTGTCAAAGCAACATTCAGTAGAGAAATACAAAAATTCAAGCGAAAACGGCAATAGTAGGGCTATTAATACTGAGTAAAAAAAAAAAAAGATCACTAGGGGGCACTATTTCACTTAGTGAATTTGAGACAGGTCACGAACAACGCACTGTGATTTAAACATTGAGCAACGGCGAACGGTAGTAACGTGAACTCTTAAGTGGAACCTTAATAGGTCCATGAGTGGAACAGTTAAGCGAAAAAAAAATAAACAAGAGAATATGTATTTGCAAGTCGTTTAGGCTATGCTTAACTTTATAATAGTTCCATGGTACGCAGCAAGAAAGATACCAAGTCACAATACTCCCGTACCATCTGTTTGTATAGTTTAATTAACAGCATGGGCTCCCGCTAGCTTAACATAGTATTACCGTTTCTTGCATTAACAAGAGCAGCAGAAATCTGCTCAATCGTCAGTGGTCGGACTGCCCGCCCCCTCCATGTGGACTGAGTGCCCGCCCCCTCCATGTGGGCGGAGGGCCGGCCCCCTCCATGTGGACTGAGTGCCCGCCCCCTCCATGTGGGCTCCGTCTGCGGGCTGCAGTCAGGGGTACTTGGATGAAGGTGGCAGGAAAACGTGTTGCATTGGCCGGGAATCGAACCCGGGCCTCCCGCGTGGCAGGCGAGAATTCTACCACTGAACCACCAATGCATATTTGTGACATTTCATGAGGCCTAATTTCAATATTCTTGTGGATTGGAAGGGGTTTCGACGTTTTAGATGTTTTCTGTCAACAGTCTTGTTATCAAATTTCAAAAAAAGAATGTTGAAAAAATATATACATGTATATTGTCTTGTCGTGTGTGTGTGTGTGTGTGTGTGTGTGTGTGTGTGTGTGTGTGTGTGTGTGTGTGTGTGTGTGTGTGTGTGTGTGTGTGTGTGTGTGTGTGTGTGTGTGTGTGTGTGTGTGTGTGTATATATATATATATATTTACAAGAGGCCATTAAGACTCGACAAAGTTGCCGGGAAGTTTCCATTTGACGTATGGATTACCCAGAGATCAGCAATGGTTTGACACATTTGAACCACCAATAAAAAAAAGAAAGAAAGGACAATTGTTGAGCGCTGCATGCAGCACACACCTAATCAGAAAAAACAAACAAAAAAAAAACAATACAGTAGGTAGTGGCCCTGTAAGTTAAAGTGCCTGCCCGGATGAAGGTGGCAGGAAAACGTGTTGCATTGGCCGGGAATCGAACCCGGGCCTCCCGCGTGGCAGGCGAGAATTCTACCACTGAACCACCAATGCATATTTGTGACATTTCATGAGGCCTAATTTCAATATTCTTGTGGATTGGAAGGGGTTTCGACGTTTTAGATGTTTTCTGTCAACAGTCTTGTTATCAAATTTCAAAAAAAGAATGTTGAAAAAATATATACATGTATATTGTCTTGTCCTGTCGTGTGTGTGTGTGTGTGTGTGTGTGTGTGTGTGTGTGTGTGTGTGTGTGTGTGTGTGTGTGTGTGTGTGTGTGTGTGTGTGTGTGTGTGTGTGTGTGTGTATATATATTTACAAGAAGCCATTAAGACTCGACAAAGTTGCCGGGAAGTTTCCATTTTACGTATGGATTACCCAGAGATCAGCAATGGTTTGACACATTTGAACCACCAATAAAAAAAAGAAAGAAAGGACAATTGTTGAGCGCTGCATGCAGCACACACCTAATCAGAAAAAAAAAAAAAAAAAAAAACAATACAGTAGGTAGTGGCCCTGTAAGTTAAAGTGCCTGCCCGGATGAAGGTGGCAGGAAAACGTGTTGCATTGGCCGGGAATCGAACCCGGGCCTCCCGCGTGGCAGGCGAGAATTCTACCACTGAACCACCAATGCATATTTATGACATTTCATGAGGCCTAATTTCAATATTCTTGTGGATTGGAAGGGGTTTCGACGTTTTAGATGTTTTCTGTCAACAGTCTTGTTATCAAATTTCAAAAAAAGAATGTTGAAAAAATATATACATGTATATTGTCTTGTCTTGTCGTGTGTGTGTGTGTGTGTGTGTGTGTGTGTGTGTGTGTGTGTGTGTGTGTGTGTGTGTGTGTGTGTGTGTGTGTGTGTGTGTGTGTGTGTGTGTGTGTGTGTGTGTGTGTGTGTGTGTGTGTGTGTGTGTGTGTGTGTATATATATTTACAAGAAGCCATTAAGACTCGACGAAGTTGCCGGGAAGTTTCCATTTTACGTATGGATTACCCAGAGATCAGCAATGGTTTGACACATTTGGGGCAATGAAAGTTTATAAAATATAAGTACAAACATTCTGTTTAAGATATAGGCCAACTCTGTAGTAGTATTTTAAATATTTAAATGCTGAAAACCTACATATTCTGCATTTAATTCAGAGAGGAGAATCTCGTGTAAAAGTCATTGAAACTCCCCGTCGGGGAATTGAACCCCGGTCTCCCTCTCGGCATAGTACTCAGACAATATTGCTCTATGATAGGAGGCCGATACAAATCTTGGATGGGTCATCTGAAACGACTGTGATGTGCTCAGCATCTCCAGCATTATAGCCTAGATAAAACTACCATTTGAAAAAAACGGAGGGCTACGCAAATAGTCTGGAGTGAACTGAGGCCAGGGCCTCGATTGGTAGTGTTGGCTATGTAAGGCTCATTGGCGTCAATTTGGTTTGAAATGTGGTGGGGACAGAGACGCAATCTGGAATGCATTTTTAGAAGTGCTGGGGATGCACCTTATTTTTCTTTAGCGCAGGTCATGAAAGGTTCTGAAGACGGGATACCTGTGTAGCTTACTAATTAATAAGATTTTTACAAAAAAATTATGTCTGACACGTTTTATGAAGAAAGCGTTTTCAAAAAGCATTGGACATGATGACCCACAATGTTCTGCTCCATTATGCACTCAATGTTGACGTGACATGACATGAGCTATACCAAAATAAACAAAGAGGGGCTTATTACCTACGTGTTTAAGTTCAGAAGGGGTAAACGTATACACACAGCACTACAAATGTCAAGATCGAAAAAGCTAAAAATAATTATAGCTGAACGCTTTATATCACATCATGAGCTGACAGTTCTCAATTCACAACACACATCCATCCAATTTACATGGCATTCTGACCAAAACCCATGCACTCCCCCCCCCCCCCCCACACACACACACACACAATCATTCCATAATTCAAGCAAAGCGAATGACCAAAAGTCACTTTGAGTCAACAAGAGACTGACTCCACCGACTCCACTATCGTAATCTCCACTAGTCTATACCCAACACCGTAAGAACGCTAACACTGGATAATTTAAGTTAGGCTACTTGGAGGCTATGGCTAGTAGTACTATTTCAAGTTAAAACAGCTGACCACATGAGGGCAAAAAACACAAAAGATCTCACCAAAGTACCAGCAAACCTTAAGCAATAAATATCGCATCTTACCTTTATTAACGTGCCAGTGGTCTGCAGATGTATCCCGCGGTGTAGCCTGCGTGCCTGCTGCCTAACCACATCCATTTAGTTCAACAGGTTTTCGCTCTGACACTGTCCATCCATGGTACTAGCGGTCTGGTGCTTTTTACCTATGTATTCAGGCATAAAATTAAATGACTGTCTGATGCCTCATCATTGCATACCAGCCATAGTATTGGTATTAATATCTCATTCATTGTCCAAGTCAGGCTGGCACCTCATACGAAAATAATCCACAACTACGGTGCCGCAGAGGGGACATCTAGTCACAACTGAAAAAAGACGAGATAGCGATACAACCAGAGCCCGACATTCTCTGATCCTACCTAGTTAATTATACAGCAAAATGTCAAAAAGGAGTGGACAGGACATCAGAGCTTTTTTTAAAGCCAAGCGATTGAAGCTGACATGCACAGTAAGTGTGCTAGTGTCTTATGAGCTCAGCTAAATTAATATTTATTCTAGAAATATATTGTAATTCTTGAGTTTTTTTTAGCTAGCTAGCCTCTACCAGCGCGACACACTGTTGGCTAGCATGCCTAGTGCTACTGGAGTGTTTTGCCCTATGTGCTTCAACGTTTAGCTTTCCTATTTAAATTAATTTTGAATTTACAACAGTACGAATGATTTATTTTATTTTCACTTCAATGACGTTTCGTTAGCAGTTTTCAGACTCCCCACTAGATGGTCGTAAATCATCCATATTATTTGTACCAAGTAACATCCATGGTACCAGGCAACCGCACACTCCACACCAATATTTTGTCAAAAACCAATTACAATATTGATAACATATACCACAACCAACATACCGTCATAGTGGTCAAATCATTACAATAAAGGTTACAAGACTTTTGTTTGCACACCACATAAATCTCATAAAATATAGGGCATAATCAATTGAGTTAACACATTTTTATTTATTTATAAGGAACATCAGAGCTTAATGAAAGGCAGGAACTGGTAGATGGCAATGAAGGTGAGTTGGCAGAAACAAGTTCCTAAAAGGAGAAAACACTGCATTTTAAAATAAATAAATAAGACAGAGCTAAATCAATTAAGTTATCAATCTTCTGTCTTCGTTTACATTTGATCAGGGAGAGGAACTAAGTCAATCAGAACTTAGTGAAGCTAATGTTGGCTATAGCTTCAACGTCAATGATAGAAACTATCAAGATAAATCGTTCGCTGCCCTCGGTCAAACTACGACAAAGGAGTTTGTACAGATTGTCATCATCATGAATAAATATAGATACCTTACGTTACCTCCTCCGGACCTCCTTTCCTCAAATGCATGAGGCTGCAACCGCAGCAGATTGTCCATGGAAGTGCGCAGCAAGCAGTCAGGTTCAGATTACACATGCCGCTTTCACACCAAAAAGAACCGAGAGCCAGTTCCGGGCTGGTGCTAGGGCCAGTTCCAAACTGGTTCCAGCCTTACCCCAGTTAAGAACCGGTTGGTTTCACACCGGCCAGAGCCAGCCATGGAGCCGGCGTGAGCAACGTCATGACGTCACTGCAAACGTCTCGGCTAGTGAGCTTGGACAGAAGCATACGGCCGACATCTTTCTTTATTCTGGGTGGAAATAGTAACATAGTTACGCCATCAAATGCGTTTATGGAAACATTTTTAGCGAGAAATGTGCATTTTACTTTCATAATGTTCGCTCGGAGAACGTGAAGGATGTTTGGTTTGATAGTTATGACGAAGAGGGAACGCTCCGTTCACTTGCATGGACATGGACTCATCTAGCTGCGTTGGCGCGTTGACGCGTTGAACCACCACACAATAGGCGCGCAGAAGAACCCTCGCGCCAGTTTCAAACACAACAACAACAATTTCTTCTTCGATTCAATCCGTGTATGGTTCGTTCTTTGAATATTCCGATTTAAAACAAAATCAGAAAAACAAAAAAGAACCATACACGGATTCACGTCCATTGTTTACTTCGGTGTTTTAAAAAATGCCGGTCTTCGTTGGTCTTCCTGTTTATGAAGGTACGGATAACTCCGCCCCCTGCCCCCGGCGTAAAAGCGGTTCTAGTTCTAGCCCAGCTCTAAAGCGGGGCCAGAGTTGAACCGGTTTTTAGGGGCCGGAGCCGGTTCTTTGGCGGTGTGAAACCAAAGCCCTGGCCCTAGCTCCGAACTGGCCCGGAACCGGCCCCGATTTTGCGGCGGTGTGAAAGGGGCAACAGAGAAGGAGCCGCCCACCGTACCACCCACCCCTCCCCCATTCTAGAACTACTCATCCAAATGTTATAATTGTTGCAAATTGTTGACGGCTGGCCTGTGCGCCGTATGCAGATCGTTTTTTTGTGGATTGGTTCGCATCTGTCTCGCGCTATAAACATTCATTTTTAAAAAACTATATATATTTTTTTTTCATTTTTTTTTCTGGTGGGGACAAAATTAGTCTTTACGAAAACTGGTGGGGACACGTCCCCGGCGTCCCCGGCGTAATCGACGCCTATGGTAAGGCTATTTAAATATATTAAAGATTTGCGCGAGAATCTATATCTCTCCACTCCAGCAAAAAGTCATCCAATATGCCAAGATGTCGAGCCGTGGTCTTATCAATCGCTCCCGGTGGATTGCACGTATAATATGCGCTCTGATATCAGCAGTTCTCTCATCAAAAGGGCAGTATTTTGATGAGAGAATTTTGACGTTTTTTGATGTTTTGTGTCAAGTCTTGTCGAATTTAAATTAAAGAATGTGTTAAAAAAAATTATACATATATATATATATTAAAATATTGAAAATTCTATGCTAAATATACCTTGATTTCGTTGTCCCATTATTTTTTCTCATTTTAATGCTCTTATCAACATGGAGAAGTGCATCGGATTGCCTTGTGCAAATGTTTTTTTAACAACATTGGCATGCACTGATCAAAACAGCACGATAAAAAAATCAACGCCGATAAAATTGGTTTGCGTTAACGCCGTTAATGACGCGTTTAACTGACAGCACTAATACTAATATATATATATATATATATATATATATATATATATATATATATATATATATATATATATATATATATATATATATATATGATATACATATTTTTATTTTCAACACATTCTTTTATTTACAAGAAGCCATTAAGACTCGACAAAGTTGCCGGAAAGTTTCTATTTCACGAATGGATTACCCAGAGATCAGCAATGGTTTGACACATTTGGGACAATGCAAGTTTATAAAATATAAGTAAAAAATTCTGTTTAAAACATAGGCCAACTCTGTAGTAGTATTTTAAATATTTAAATGCTGAAAACCTACATATTCTGCCTTTAATTCAGAGAAAATATAAAAGACTCTGCAACTCCCCGTCGGGGAATTGAACCCCGGTCTCCCGCGTGACAGGCGGGGATACTGACCACTATACTAACGAGGAGCGGTGCAATGGTCCAAATGTTGCTTGAAATTCAAGTAAGAAAGATTTTACTGCCTTTTGGCGATTAATTATTTGTTTTCTTCAAGCAACAATTATCTTGTTAAATTGTAAACAGTTACTGGAGGTAACGTCGGTTCAATCTCTGGGGCCTGCTATTCCCTGCACGGGCTCATGTCGGCATTCCAAGAAATTTGCCACGCAAATCTGCAGTAAATAAGGACTCGTACAGCAGCCCTCCAGGCAGACCAGGGGGGTATAGCACGAACCTCGCTGAACATACCCAGGCTTTCTTGGGATAACCTGTCTCGACAGAGACGCAACTCGCAATCAGAGTTAAATGGTACCACGACGTTCACTTTAGATTCAATTAGCTGAACCAGGTTTTCCACTTTAGGTTCAATGCGCGGTCACATAAAAGGGGCGTTTATCGCGTCATTTGACTCACCCTTATGCAAAATAAATCGCACGAGAGCGGTGTATTTCATCCAAGGCGAGCAGTATGAACTCCTACGAGGAATTCAAAGTTCAAATCACAGCCAAGGGGAAAACGGTTGCCCATGGCTAGGGTGGCGTGCTGGCAAAAAAATAGCCGACCGTGTTAATTCGTAAGTGAAAAGATTCTGCATATTGTCTAAAAAATATTATGTATCATCATCCCTTTTACCCCCATATATGTGGGGCCCCATGTTTGCTCCTACGAACATGGGGCCAAGTCAAAAATAAATATTATTCAATGTGGTAAGTTGTAAGCATCCTTTTGAATAATTTCAGGTGAATCTAGCCTATATGATTTGGTTTTCCGACTATGGAGGTGATTTTTCTAAACAATTCTCACAGCTATAATATGATATAATATATAATATTGACACATGTCAATGAAATGGATTAGAATACCTTTTATATGCTGTGTTAGGGGGGCGTAAGTCAACACCAACAACAGCAAAAGCAGAGCGGCCTGGGCCCCGTTTCCCGATAACGATGGATCTTCGCTCGTACGATCATTCTCCCGATGGATCTTGCGATCCATCGATAATTTCTTTGTCGCGTTTCCCGAAACTCCTCTTAACGGTAACGCGCATTCGCTGCACTCACGACGTCGTAGGATTGTAACTGTCTACTGACACGGTGCTGAAATGGGCTCCGTAGGAGGGGGAGACGCAGGAATGTCGCAGGAAAATTGTGTTAAAAAGGGTTAAAATATATCCCCATCAAGGACAACAGCAGAGTAGCCTACGAAAAAAATAGACTGCAATTATATGAATGCTAAAGACATTAAAACACAATTGATTAGGCTTAAACCGACATATATCGGTCCTAATCCTGAATGCACTGTGCGTTTCACGGCATTTTCCCCCCTTAAATAATTCCTCTTCACACCTGTGAATAACCCGGGAGACGTCCATGATGAGAGGAATACAACGAAGCCCACCGTCTGGCCCGGTGCATCGTTGAGCGCACGATCGGGAGGGGGAAGTTGCGCTTTAGATGCCTTCACAAGTCAGGCGGAGGGCTCCAGTTTTCGCCGGCCAAGTCATGCGCCGTGATATGTGTGACGGCTATGTTGCACAACATTGCAGCTAAGGCTGGGGTGGCATTGCTTGAACCGGAGGACGCTGAGGACGATGACGACGAGGAAGATCGGTGTGAGGACGGCCTCCCTCATAACTACGCGGCTGGTTTTCATGCGCGTCGAAGAGTGATTGAGACTTTTTTTTAACCCCCTCCACCCTCCCACATGTCACTAAACATTCCCGTCAACGTGAACAATCCCCACCATATCCCAGCCTTTTGCCTGCTCCTTTGCTTGTTTTTTATAATTTATTTAATTTTTTTAATTTTATTTTATTTCTTACATTATTTTATGCTACGTTTTATGAGTAGCCTATGTCAGTCTGCACAAATCCCCCCACTTTCTCTCACACATTTTGAGTGCCCTGCCTGCGCAAACATTTTCTGGACTGTCCCGTTTTATTTTGGCCATTTTAACATCTTTATTAATAAATAAATTAATAATCTTTATTAATTACCAAACTAAGAACATAAAGGCGCAATGCGTTTTAATAAAACGCATCCAATAGACGGAATGTCCGATGGTGACGCCACTGAGGCTATAGCTGACGAGAGCTCTTAGCGTCCTACGAGTACCTACGAGCACCCCTGGAGTACTCGTTAGCTACGAGCGTTTTCAAGACGTTCGTTCCCAACGATGCTTTCGGGAAACGCGGTGAAAACTCTACGATGCCCTTTCGACGCACTTCACGATCCACTTAGGCTAACGACGCTTTCGGGAAACGGGGCCCTGGTCGTTCCCTTACATCTCCCTTGCCAAGTTGGTATTCGTACACGTCATGTACAAATGTTCTTGACAGTACCTCCGGAGTTGTTTGCCTTGGGGTTGCCTTGAAGCAAGACCACAACATCAGCGCCAGACAACATGTTGTGTCAACGTAAATGTTTACAATACAATTTAATGTTGTTTTCAATGTATCCTATTTCATCCAGCAGCTCTACTCCTTGTGAGGTCTGTGTGTTCAACACCTGCTCGTTCCACAGCACCTGCTTTCGCCACAGGCAAGTCTTGGATCTCTCTCACCTACACACACGCACGCACGCACACATACCCACATTACATTATATCTTTTGAAGTTGGAATCCTTTAAACTTTATTCAAAGTTTGTTTCATTGACAAATTTTAGGCCGCTTTTTTTCTCTGTCCCCTTTCTTCTTCCTCTCCGTCATGGCCTAGGTTAGGGTAACCAGATAATGAGGGAGGCTGGAAGCGTGATTCTATTCAACAATAATCAAGGTTTATTTGATAACCCATAATGAAAAGAGATCAAACTACAATTGCGGCTCTTGGACCACAACAAATACAGAAGCCACGCAAAGTTTTAGCCTGTCGAAGTATATTTATTCAACAAAAACCAAGTTCAACTATACCAAAATGGGCTGCTAACCAAAACCTACAAAACAAAAGCTAATTTAACACAGGGACTATTAACCTGTGAGAGCTAAAAAGAAAACATGTTATCAGGGTGACGGACCACAGACTGGCAGGTTGGCACCGCTTATAAGGGAGTGGAGGACACTGCATCTGCCGTCAATCCCCAATCATCCAGTAGCTGTGTTCGAAATCGTTCCCTATCATGGATGTAGTGCACTAAATAGGGTGCACGCCATTTTGTAGGGTGTTCCAATTCTCAGTGGTCCACTATATAGGGCACTATATAGTGGACTTAAAATAGGGTACATACGATGTTCCCTACATGTTACTCCCGTATACCACAATGCAATGCGGTTGTATTTTTCCAGGGGAGAAGAAGAAGCTGAATAACCGCGAAAACGAATACATTTAATGATGGAGTCTCCGGCTTGTGTTAAGAAATGTCAACAATTTATTTGGGATTTAACATAGAATATTTAACATTCAAAATTAATTTTAAAAAAACTTGAACAAGGAAATGTAACATTCAACATCAATGCATCTCCAGCCCGGTTTGTTTAGATGATGTCGGCGCATCACGTCACACAAATACCAGGCGCATTTACTGACGCAAATGACGTTTAGAAATGTTCAGCGTAGTGTCAGATTTCTCGTTCCCTATTCCCTATATAGTGCACTATATCATTTACACTATATAGGGAATAGGGAACGAGTGTATAGGGAACGATTTCGAACACAGCTAGTGTATCCAATCAGCCCGACCTGCAAGACAAAACATAGCCCTGCATGGGGCCGTAACTTCCCCCCATAAAGACAGGGTCCCCACAGGACCCCTGGCCATTACCAACACCATAGTCTCTATAAGCCTACCCCTCTATAGACACACACTACGTATATACAAATCCTAACAGTTTATCCAAACTACACGTTACCCCCTTTCCACAGTCCTGCCATGGCTAAGCAACCGGTACCCTGAAACAAATAAAGAGACAATGAGCACAGCAAAAATGTTCACTGGTGCGGGGCCCTTGACAGTGCATCCGCCACTACATTGTCTTTGCCTTTTATGTGCCAAATGTCTTAAGTATAGGCCTGGAGGAACAAAGACCATTTATTCAGCCTCTGATTCGGACATTGGAGCGAGTTCAAAAACGTCAATGGGTTATGGTCTGTATACACCACCGCAGGCCCAGAACCATCATACACTTCAAACTGTTGTAATGACCACACCAGAGCTAATGCCTGCTTTTCCACTACAGAATAGGTTAACTGGTGCTTCTTAAACTTCCTTGAGAAAAAACTCACAGGTCTATCAATACCAAAGACATCCTGCCCCCACGTGACTGGCATCAACCTGCAGCTTCAATGGGACCTCCATGTGTGGAGCAGCCAGGACAGGAGCATCACATAGGATCGCCTTCAGTTTGAAATGCCATTTGACAAGCTGGAGACCACGTATACTTTAGTTTTTTTTAACAACTCAGTCAGTGGAGCTACAACAGTGGGAAAATTCCTACAAAACCCCCAGTAGTAGCCCACCAACCCCAAAAAACTCATCAGTTCCTTTTTGTCACTGGCTGAGGATATTGTTTGATGGCCTGTACTTTAGCCAGCAGAGGCGCACCTAACCATGCCCCACTTGCTGACCAAGGTATGTCACTGTTGCCTTCGTAAACTCAAACTTGGCTAGATTAACAGTAAGGTGAGCCTCTGCCAAGCGGTCAAACAGTGCGCTAACACGTTCAATGTGGTCAGACCAATTGTCAGAATATACCACATCTAGATAAACAGCCCAACCGTCTAGAACCACCACCACCTTATTCATTAAACGCTGAAAGGTAGCGGTTGTGTTACGCAAACCAAACGGCATGACACAGTACGAATACAGCCCAGATGGAGTGATAAAAACTGCAGTTTCCCTTGCTCTCTTGGATAAAGGGACCTGCCAATAGCCTTTCAAGAGATCACATTTGCTTATATATTCTGCAGCTCCAACTTGATCAACAGTCATCCATGCGTGGTAAAGGAAATTAATCGGGTTTAGTGATGCTGGTAACTTTCCTGAAATCAGAACAAAATCGAGGAGTATTATCAGATATCGGCAGAAGCAAACAAGGCGACGCCCAGCTGGAAGATGACGGTTCTGCTATGCAATTTTCTAACATATAACTGACTTCAGCGTCCAAAAACGTACGCTTATCATGGTTAACCCGATAAAACCGTTGTGTTATTGGCTCTGCATCTCCAACATCATGCTCCAAAACATTTGTACGTGAAGGAACATCAACAAACAGACGGGGATACCCCTGTCTAAGCCCCACTAACTCAGCTCGCTCCGGCCCAGACAGATGATCCAAAACGCCATTTAAATCTGTGTCGTGGCAATTTATCTAGAAGAGTTTGCGTCTAAGACAGATGAGATATTTAGATGCAAAAAGCACACAATACTTGGTCGTTATATATATTTTTAATAGAAGTACGAACAAAAATACATCACAACATGCATCAACAGACAACACAACAGGCATACACTACAATAATCTGAGGCCTCAGATGGGAGTTCTCCCTGCGTCTTACTTCATACTCTAAAAGGTACGCTCGGAAAAAGTACACCGAGTGTTCCAAGTCATGAGTTCTTATTCACTTGGGTTGGATTCTGGAGGGGGTGTGTCCCCCAATAAACCAAAACCCTTTGTTTACCAGATGGTAATCTTTACAATTGAAGCTCCCCTGGATGCCATTCAAGGGGGTGGCGGCCGTGCCATGTAACCCTTTGCTCCCTCGACGCTAGCCAGGGGGTCAAGGAACAGGCCCACACATCAAAGGATTGCATGGAAACAGATTAAATCACATAGAAGAAGAGGAAGAGACAGGCAATAAAATGCATCACACGAAACTCAAAAGGTTCACACTTTAGATGACCCACAAGGAGTGTAGAAGGCAGGCAATATATATGCATCACACAAAATAGTAACAAAACTTAAGTTCATAGACAGACGAAAACGTAACGGGTGGATTTTCCATCACATCTGCAAATACCTCAGAATTCTTAAGCCGACCAGTCAAAAACGCAGAGTCATGGTTAGGCAACCCGTCTTCACAAAACGCATCATCCTTAACTGTAGCTGTGTTAATAACAAACAGGATGAGCGAACTCTGCAACTGTACCCTGCTCAGAAGACTCACGCACATGATATGCCTTTAACAGATTCACATGGCAAAGCTGAAGATTTTTACAACGCTCTGGAGTAGACATTAGGAAATTTTGGTCGGACAGCTGCTTAATCACCGTATATGGCCCCATAAACTTGGCCTGAAAGGGAGAACTGACCAGCGGTAACAAAGCCAGAACCTGGTCACCTGGACTGAAAATACGCCGCTCAGCCCGACGCTCATAACGAAGTTTACATTTTCTTTTGTGCCCCAGCTAGTTACTCTTTCGCTAGCTCCGTTGCGGCATACAGACGCTGTTTGAAACCATTGAACATTACCCATCCTCCTGCAAAGCCGCTAACGGCCCCCTTACAGTGTGACCAAACACCAGCTCATTAGGACTGAAACCAGTGCTCTCCTGAGTGACCTCTCTTACTGCAAGTAATAACCAAGGTAAACCTTCTTCCCAGTCAGCAGCCATTTGACCACAGTATACACGCATCAATGACTTTAATGTATGATGGAACCATTTGAGTACACCTTGACTCTGCATGTGATATCCAGAGGACTGATGATGTCTGATGCGTACCAACTGTTTGCATACCTGTGCAAACAGATGCACTGTGAAATTTGACCCCTGGACACTTTGAGTGGTTTTTGGGATACCAAAAATGGATATAAATTGGCTGAAAACACGCACAACCACTTTTGTTGTTAATGTTCACAAAGGCTGGATATCTTGTGCTTTGGCACATAACTGTCAGCAAATACACCGCACCAGACCTTGTAAGAGGAAGCGGCCCAACACAACCAGTAATTAAGTGCTCAAATGGCTGACCAATAGTCGGAATCAGATACAATGGTGCCATTTTTAATGGTCTGATTGGGTTTTCCGGTTAACTGGCAAGTATGACATGTTTTGATGTAATCAGCAACACTCCTCTTAACACGGGCCAAAATAAATGCCTCAAAATGCGGTTATATGTTTTAGAAACCCCCATATGACCGGACTCATCATGTGACACCCTCAAAACTCTATTACGAACCATTACCATTTTTACTTCCCCATCAAACAATGCAGTGTGCAACACAAGCCTATGCCCCAGCACAAAAAAGTTAGACATCTCCATGCCCAACACAGGCAAAACACTTCCTTTATCAGTCTCCTCAGAAAACGGCAACACGGACAGGATAAACGTATCAAAAGCCCCTGTGTCACGCAATACAATCACTGGCACTTGACCATTACGACCAACCAAAGAAACATGCCCCTTAGACATGAAAGGCAAGTAAGGCCGCAAAGCAGGATCAGCTGCAATCGCATCTGGCAACCCACTCCCTTCCTGGTCTGACATTCTACCTGATACCGGGCCCTTTGGATGGTCAGCCTTTGCTTGGCCCGAAATTCGAACAGCACATGCCACTGGTCTCCCCTGTGTGCCAATGTGCCTGCCACAAGCTTGGCGCACTGCAGTCCTTTTTCCAATGACCCCTTTTTGACAAAAAAGGCACACATCATCCAACTCGCGGCCGCCACGATCATCTCTCATCCCCCGGACAAAACCTCCACCTGATCGCCCAGAGGAATACCGAGCCTGGCCATTTTCCCTGTCAAGACCCTGAACAGTGAGCGTGGGGATCCATACCTTTGTGTGTCAGCCAATATTCATCAGCTAAAGCAGCAGCTTCTGCCGCAGTCTTTACTTTTTGTTCACTAATGTACATGGCTATTTTCTCAGGGACTGAGTTCCTAAACTGTTCCAGCAACATTAAATTACACAAATCAAAATCATCAACCCCAGATGCTGCACACCAGCGAGTGAAGTGAGTACCCAAATCCCGAGCAAATTCCAATTAAGACCCATCTCCCTTTTCCCAATATCTAAAACGCTGTCTACATGCTTCGGGGACTAACTTGTACACTTTGAGCGACGCAACTTTAACTTTAGCATAAACGGCACTGACTGCTGTTGACAATGACGACAAAGCCTCCTGAGCGCGCCCCGCGAAAACACACTGCAACAAAATTGTGCGGTCAGAGTCCAACCATGCGTCTGCCACACGTTCGAATAAAGAATTTTTTTTAATTTAGCCACTAAACGGAGACTACTCAGAATATCACAGGCTCCATCGTCATCCGGTGAGCCTTCACGCGTCCTTGATAGGGGTGGGAACCTCTTGGCACCCCACGATTCGATTCCGATTATGATGTCAACGATGAGATTCTGAAGCGATTATCGATGCATCTCGATACAATTTTTTTTTTTATGTACATTTCCATGGGTGATTTTCAAAAATATATACATCTGGGTTTGCTACTCAGAGTTTGCTAATCACTTCCTACTTATGTGACGATCATTAAAGACAACAGTTGAATTAACTTATCTAATATTTCATAAGAGAGAAAGCTTTTGTCACAAATATGACTTTCTATGAACAATGCAATAATCAATGCAGCTTGCATTATAACACAAAATGGAAGCATGCAAAAAATAGGTTTCAGTTTTATTTTATTTCTAATCTTTCTTTTCTATGTCATTAAAGGAAAAGCTGCTCTTGAATTAGGAGTTCTTGTGTCTGGCTGTGAGTTTGCGCACATGCTATGCGTAGGCTGAATTGCAATCGTGTCAAGACAAATCAGATTGGCCAATACACACTGAAGATAAATTCAATAATTTTAAAATCACAAAAATTATCCCTCTCTGGCGAACAGAATGTTGCAGCAGCCATAAATAAAAAATAAAATGATGTTTTTTTTGTTTATTCTGATTATTAATTTATCTGCTTCGAGAAAGAATCGTTCTAGCGAGAATCGCGATGCATCGAAGAATCTATTATTTTTCCCACCCCTAGTCCTCGATTTGTCACCCAATATGCCCTCTTTTATTAACTTTAGCCTCTCAGTTTCTACCCCCAATTTAGCCAATTCAGTCCGCTGTCTCAACTTCTCAAGAGTAACCTCCATCTCCATTTCTAACTGCATGCACAGGCAGAATAATTCTTTCAGCTGCTCAAAAGTCAAAGACAGCGTCTCCTGTGACACAAACCCAGTTGGATAGATAGGTACAGGTGGCATCACGGATGATTTCAAAACCTTCATTTCCCATAAGTTTGACTTAAGAAGAGACTTAACATTATCTTTAAGCTGTTTATCGCCCACAGAAATGTTCTACTATTTTAACTAACTGTTCTCGTGTGCACTGCAGCAGACTCAAGACGAGACGACTGCTCTAACCACTTTCACCCCACACTACAGTTCAAAGCCCACGAACCCCAAAGGGGAAACGCGCTATGCCTACAGAGGAACTCAACAGAGGCCAGCATGTGTGCTTTTCATGGTCAAAACTTCCCTTCCCTTGAACCGTTACGGTCTACCAAACTCTAAAGCAGGGATGGGGAACTGGCGGCCCGCGGGCCGCGGCCCGCATGCCCACTCAGCCTGCACATAATAAAAAAAAAAAAGTAAAAAAAAAAAATTATAATAATAATAATAATTGATCGAGTTACAGAAAACTCGTTCAAGAAAGATAAGAATTCATAGAATTCAAAGGCAAACCCATGCGTCTAGTTTGCTTATAAGCGATATCAGTCATTAAAGATATCCACTTAAGTCGCCACTACAACTACTACAACTGCTTGTTGGGTTTGAGTTCATTGAGTTGTTGCACTTAATGTTGGGCCACTGTTTTTCAGTTTTTTGACTTCATTGAATGATGATGTATGTGTGCCCTTTGCACTGATAAAAATACTGACCATTCATGTGGCTGTTTGAGCATGGAAAACATGAAATTAATGTATGTTGGTTCAATTAACATACCGTACATAGGTTATGATTCTGGACGATTTTTTAGGTAGTGGCCATCGCCAAAATGCACCAGAATACAGGAAATCATCTACCAAATTCAAAATTATGTAGCTTCTCTCAGCCCACGTATAGTTGAAGTGTGCAGTCATGTGGCCCTCCGATTTTTATGATAAAAAATGTGGCCCTCTTTATCATGAAAGTTGCCCATCCCTGGAGTAGCATCATCATCACTGCCAGCTGACATCAGACGCCTTGCTAGAGAAAAACAGTTCCAGCCATCACATTAGGTGAGTCTAGAAATGCAGCAAACATGAGGCTTAGTAACAGAGCAGTTATAGACTTTTTTTGTCTTTTTTTTTATCTTTAGTTATGTGTTCATAATGGTATGGCCCTCTGAGGACTTTGGAAAAATTGAAATGGCCCTTGATGTGAAAAAGGTTCCCCACCCCTGCTCTAAAGGCAAATGATGACTCCATTCATTCCGAGCATCAGTCCCACAGACTGCCCAGAAAATACAAAATCACTCACTACGCGAGGCTCTACAAAAGCGCTTAAGAAAAAAAATAGGAATCGCAAACATGACCTCACCACCCTGGGGAAACCACTCCAGTCCGTTACGGTGGAAAGTCGCAAACTCAAACTCCTAGTTTAGACGAGCCCCCAATTTGTTATGGTCGGCTCTTGGACCACAACAAATATAACAGCCACGGATAGTTTAAGCCAGTAGAAGTATATTTATTTAACAAAAACAAAGTTCAACTATACCAAAATATGCTGCTAACCAAAACCTACATGACAAAAGCTAATTTAACACAGGGACTATTAACCCGTGAGAACTAAAAAGAAAGCATGTTATCAGGGTGACAAGGACAAGAGTCTGGCTTATAAGGGAGTGGAGGACACTGCATGTAGTGTCAATCCCCAATCATCCAGTGTCACCAATCAGCCCGACCTGCAAGACAAAACATAGCCCTGCATGGGGCCATAACACTACACTCTGTACGCAATTGGCTGCTTGCCGCCGCTTCCCTGTCGTCATTGTGTTAAACCAGCCAATAGCGCGCCAGGGCGAAAAGCCAGCTTGGTGATTGGCTCCGGCAAAAAAGTATCGAAACTAGAAGGAAAAGTATTGCTTCTGCAGGGCAAACTCAAATCACTGGCAGAATGGACGGGGCCACCAAGTCTACTGATCAACCACTCCCAAGCTACAACCAGGATGTAATTCGTTGGAACTGCTACACCATCAGAGAATCTGGATGAAGACTGAGATGGAGGCATTGGGGCTTTGGCAAGGTTTTCGACCGGTGAGACATCTGATGAATATGATCTCCTTGTGGCGTTACCCACCTCAGCCTGAGCTTATTGACAGTGTTAACGACCTACCCGCGCCCAACTTCCAGCTCCATCCATTTTTTATATGGAAGCCAGAGCACACGATCATGGAGCGAGTGAAAAACAACTACACTCTGCCCTGTCTCTATGGCTGTGGAAGTCCTTTCGTAGTGTCATCAGGAGTTGGGTGACCCCGTGTCATTATCGGCTTGGGTGGCCAGTATTATATCCTGGTGTCACGGCTCTGTTGCAAAGGATGCAAAGAGTTCTGGCACACAGACAAGCCTCAATTGGTGTGACATGTTGCCGAGCCGATTCTCCAAGATTTGACCAGCTTTCAACACAATGAAGAAGGCAATTTGTAAGACTGTTAGATGAGCTGCGCAATCTGGAAAGTCTCCCAATGACATGGCCAACCAGTTGAATGAGACTCTCCACCTCAAGTATGAGCGGGCACACTTGACATACCTGTGAAGTGTGAAGAACGTGCTGGATGGAGAAGCTGGGCTGTATGGACAGTGAACCATCACAGGGGCAATGAGAGCAATAGCAACTCCTGCTCCAGTTGGTGGGTATGTGGATGGGTGGCACGGAGTGACGTTTTTGGGTCATTACCTGGTCGAGTGCCTAATTCAGGAGTACAACAGACAGGAAGACACCCTTGTTCTACTCTCCCAAGGCACATTTGGTCAGGCCTTGAGAGCTGACCACACCCGGAAGAAGGCTCGGAAAGTAGTTCTTGCATCAGGAACCATGTCCTCATATGCCGTGATGAAGGAAAACTGGATGATCCTGTCCTGGGTTATGCTTCAGTCAAAGGGTGACAGATCCTTGGAACCCATGTACGAGGGTCTGTCTTGCCGTTACACCCACGCAGACATCCCCAAAGCCCAATACCAGTGGGTTGACGGGTAAGAACTAATCACCACCCTCCCCTTTTCACTTATTTACCGTTATTGCAACTTGAATAAAACAAAGTGCATCTTAAACATACTTCTCTCTGTGTGTACAGGGACTGCGGTGCAGCCTTCAGGATCTCAAACCCTGGTCCCCAGAAGCAGCTCCACTGGGACTGCTGGAAAACCACAGAGGATTTAGTGGCTGAGGCAACTTCGGGGGCCCTCCACAACACCAGTGCATCCCTCAGCAAGTTCAACAGCTTCATTGTATGCAATGCCTTTCCAGAGATTGTGTGTCAGAGCACCATCCACTGCACAGCTCTTTCTGCAAGTTCCTTTCAGCAGCTTTTACTATCGTGGACAAGACAGACCTGGAGAAACTGAAACAGCTATACGTCTTCTGTGGTATGCCTGCTAATCCAACCAAACGGTACATCAAAGAGCACTGTCGCACCAGGGTACCTGGTTCCTGAGAGCTACTGGAGCAGGGGTTGACACTAGGGTTCAAAAGCACTTGCCCATCGGGCAAGTACAGGTCAGGTTCAACTTGCCCGAATGTAATGTTCACTTGCCCAAATTATAATCAGAATCGTGAACGGGCCTCTTTTTGCCAGGCACCCGGCCTGGTTTTGGGGGGGCTCAGAAAAATCATCCTAGCTCAGACTGAAGCTGAATGTTAGCTTCCACACATGTGTTTAAAAAATAACAAACTTCTCTTTGTTTACTTATTTATCGAGCGGTCACATCGTGCCATGAAGTGATTTCAGTCCACAGTTGCAACCTATTAAAGCTATCGCCCAGTTATATGTAGACCTGCATGATTTGATGCAAATGTACATAACTAAATGTCAGAGGTAGTAGCAAAGATATGTCTTTTTTAACTTTCAAGTTTCTTGTAGCTCTAACTGAATAATCACAATCGCGTTTCTAGTAGGGTTGTCAGTCACGATACTGGATTTTCTAATTTCAACACTATTCCTGGAAAAAGATCGATATTCTATACCATTTTCGATATCAGGGGAAACGTCTTTTTCAGGAAAGAACATACCCAAAGTAAAGAGATTATATCTCCACAACTGCAAGGGCGATAATGTCATCTTTGGGCCAAAAGAAAGATTGTTGTGCAAGTGAAATATTCAATGGGGATAATACTTGGTTAAAGTGAATAAAGCCATGGAACACAGCATAAGTGGAAGATAACATTTCCACCTGAAATAATTATCAGTATCAGTTGGTCGTTATCAGTTGGGAGCGCCGTCTTACTATGAGACACAAATAAGGTAGATATCTTAAAATTTTGACACTTGACACCTCTATTTAAAGTTCAGGGCAATCGAATGCACCAAGCCAAACACTCGCAAATAAATATATGGCCACTAGATTGCGCTGAAGAATATGTTTTCTGATTGAAGGCAATTTACCTATTTCCTAAGAAACCTTCTCTTATTCATTGATTAAAAACACCATGTTAAGTTGCAAAATTTGGCCCAGATACTGGATAATCTGTTTATGGTGGTTTTATTCGATCAGAATCAACTTTATGGACAAAAATCACAAAGGTAATACTTCATTTTTGGTTGTTAAAAGAAAAGGGGACGTTTCTTCTTAAGTTGTTATTTGCGAGTTTTAGTCACAGAATGATATGGTTTGGACTGTTGGAATAAGTGGAGGCTCAGCTTTCATGTAATATATACAGTAGTTTGTGAGAGTCCAATTTCGTGAAAAAGATCGCTATTGCTGTGCGCATGTGCACAGTTATGAAACACAAAACCGCGTTCTTGACTTTCCTTGATAATTTGCCTCAATCCAAAGTACTTCCAAACTGCACTCCTCCATCACTACTCCATTTAACCTAAACCGTTCGCGGAGGTGCTGCACTTGAGATGCTAGCTGTGTTGGCTAACCTTTAGCGAATCACTGCCAGAGACCGCACTGCGAGTGAGTGACAGAAGGCGGGGCTATATTCGCACTGAAGCGATGCGTGTCTGTTAACTCGCTTTCCGAGAGAAGAGAAGACAGCGCGCTGATCAATTGCAAATACTTCTATTTTGTGTGGTTTTGCGGAACAAAAGGTTGTTCTGCCGTTTCTAAAAACATTTGAATAAATAGCTTTTATATTAACATCCACCCAAAATCCACTTGCCCGTTCGGGCAACCAGAAAAAATCTCAACTTGCCCAAACATTTTTTTTACTTGCCCCGGGCAAGCGGGCAACCGTTAGTGTCAACCCCTGTGGAGAGTTGAGCGCTTTCTGCAGCGATTCTAATTGGAGACTGATCTTGATGGTAGGCCGCTGTTTAAGCCGTCGATGTTAACAGTGTGGAGGATTTAGCGTGTTCACATCCTCAGAGGTTACTAGAGGCCCAGTGGGTGACAGTGGGTGCTCCACACCCAGTGTGTGTGGAGCTGCAAGCTGTTTGACCCTGCGCTCATTTGGGAACTGAACGCAGCCTGTCAAAGGGTGACAGGGGTGCCAAAATATCCAACCCTGCACATATCAAACAGGGACACAGGGGAGAGATTCGGTCTGCAGTATGTGGAGCCAGGCTGTCGTCCTGTGGTTTTAAACTGGGACAAACACAGGACACAGCACAACACCTCTGCTGCTGTAACTGTGGCGACACAGCTGCACTCCTCTGCCCAGGATGAAGTGCATGACATTGTAGCGGGCACAGACTCTCAGGTAATCCAGATGAATCACACACTGTCAATTTCCAACCCGCTGACAGAATGACTGACTCATTCATTATATTTGATGCTGTATTTCAGGAGACCAGTGATGGCACTTCCCAGGACAACCCAGTGGGAGCAGTGCCGATCCTCCATTTCAAGCCACCTATACCAGCATCTGCCACAGCCAAAGAAGAGTCTCACCCTTTGATGGATACAGGTTACCCACCTACCATTCCTCATGCACAACAGTTAACCGTTAAAAACAACTTCACATATGCTACTGTATAAAATTAGCTTGTAATAATAATATAAACAATATAATAAACATATGCTTTATTCCCAAGACCTGCGAGGGGTAGCGCCACTGCCCATATCCTGCTCTCCTCGAGCCGCCCGCACTGGACCCATTAAGACGGGAGGCCTGGTTCAAGTCCTGGACCACGGCCGGTGGACGGCCCCGATGAGAGCAGCCACCGATGGGCTTCTGGCTAAACACAATGGAGCCAAGGGTATTCTAAAGAGGGTGGATGCAGAATATGCTGCCACGGTGCAGAGGCCGTGCACTGATCCCAACAGCCTCCTCTGACAGAGATCCTGCAGAAACAGCAGCAACAACCACAGCAGAAGAAAAAGGTGCCCAGAAACAGCTTGTCCTGTGGTCAGCCAAAATCCAGGTACCTTTGCGATGGATCCACTGTTCACTTTTCTTTCAGTCCCGAGGTGTGGTACTTTTACTGCTCCACCGAGTCTTTCAAATGTATGGAGATGAAGGCCTCAAAGACCCCAGGATGTCTTTTGAGGACTTTGCTGGCTCCCCCTTTCTTGCCAGAGAGCTTGAGGCTGTAGAAGAGAGGAGTGCAGTGTGCAAGAAGGTGGCAGAGAGGACAAAGAGAAAGTCTGCACTGCAGCGTCCAACAGGTCGCCTGTTCAGATTTTGTCACCAGCCACCGAAGCAGGGTCCTGGCAGCCCTCATGTCCATGCCTGTTTCCCTGACATCCGAGGGAAATACATATACTGCCCCTCCAGAGTGTTGTCCCTTTACAAGGACAAGGGCATGGCCAAGGAGTTGACCTGGATGGAGTTCCAGCAGTCAGACTTTTTTGAGGCAGAAAGGGACCGATGGGTTTCAGAAAAGAGGAGTTGAGGAGGACTTATCGTTTCATAACAGTTTCCGAGATTTCCAGAAGTGGCCTCTCTGATAATAGCCTCTGTGGTCTTCCAGCAGTCCCGTGACAGGTGCTTCTGAGCTCTGGTGTCCAGGAACTTGAAAGCAGCACAGCAGTCCCTAAAACATTAAAAACACATTTTACTACAGTTCTAAAATACTTTTTGAAGACGATGAATAAATTCATAGTGAAACAAACTGTACTGGTAAAATGGATTAGATTAGATTAGATTTATTTGTCATTGCACAGGGAAATCAGTGCCATTGTATGTATTCTTGTTTTTATTTTATTTTTTTAGGCTAATAAACTAACTAAAGAGTACCGATACGCGTGTTTTCTCACAATTTCTTTAACATATAATTTATTACATGTTAAAACGCAAGTGTCGTCCGAGATGGAGGCTGTCTGCCTCATCCTTGGCAACCTTCTGGAGGGAAGTGGTGAGGGGGGGCGGGGCAGCAGAAGACAAGACCGCACTGCTTTCTTGTAGGGCCTGGGGTGATCTAGAGTATTCCTCTGCCAGAGACCATAAGATTTGTTGCGTATCCTTAAAGAGAGAAATGTTAAGAACACATTTAGTAACATGGTTGACTTGCATAAAAAAAAGATAGATTCACCAAAGATATTGAGAAACTAAGTGAACCTAACCGTAAGATGGTTTATCCTTGATGGGGCGGACTACCCAGCCACCTTTCCGAAAGAGCGGGTAGCGAACGGCATAGCGTGCCTCACCCTCACTGGTTCGAGCTACATCTCTGTTGCCATTACTGTTGAAATGTAGGGCCGCCAAGAGAAGCCTGTAGGAGACAAGTCGATAGAACATTAGGTCTCCAAAGTTAACCCAACGCAGTCTAATGCAACAGAAATAGATTACATGAGATGAATGTTTTCAGTTCAAATGGATCTAAGTTAAGGACTCGACTTTTGCGCACAATATGTAATGATGTTATCAGTAACATTTCAGTAGCAATACCTGCTGTACCACCCAAGAAAATAGAAACCAGTGTGTTTGGGAGCAAGGTGCAGGATGAGGGAATGGTAGGCCTCCGGGGAGAATGTCTGATGCTGAGTTGACAATTGTCGAACATCTTTCACCAGTGCTTTCCTGGCAGCAATTCTCCAGTTTAGTGGCTGCTGGTGATCCTGCATGAAACATATTCTGTCATATAGTCTGTCGCATCACATAACAAAAGTAATTATTAGTACACATACTTTGTTCAGGACTGGCCAGTGGAGTCGATCTTCGTATCTCAAACCTTTCGGTTTGAGTCCCCACATCCACCATCTGAGGCTTTACCTGAACAGCTTAGATGAAAGAGATTCAAGTTAATAGTTGTTCACCATTACACATTCATTGGTAACAACACATGCAGTATCTAATGCAACCCAGTACACTATATCTTTTTCTAACAATATGAAGTTCATAAATGTCAATGTTTTCTGTCTGAAAAGTGTAAATGGCAAAATAGTAACCATGGAAAAAATGAAAAATGTTGACATGTCATCCTTATTTGTGATTGTATATGGCATGTATGGTGAATGCTAGATATAAGCTAAATACCTAATGAACGATGAAAACATCGTATGTTGCACTGAGATCCACGATGGTCCACTACTGGCTCAGGGTCTATCGTAGAGGTGTCTCCATTATCTCCATCATCTTCAGGCTCTAAAGTGGAAGTCGCACGCACCCCATCTTTGCTGGCAGCACTCCCCCAAAAATCTGAAAACAGACCAATATTACAACTTTAAAAAATTGAATCCTTTCATGAAAATCCCCCATTCATGCATTATTTAAAAGACTGCTAGCAGCTAATATTTTCGAAATCTTTTCAATGCAGTCCGATGCATCAGTTGCATTTTCTTGCGGTGCCCCTTGATTTCGGTGGGGCAGAAATTACTGGCGTATGACCACAACCACAATTTAACTATATTTTTAACATGTATATTTTGAGCTACATTAAACATGTTAACTAAACTAATTGTGAGTAAGAATTAAGAATAAACGAATAGCCTAATGTTACTGCGCGCTTTTGAAGTGCCATCCGCAACACTCGTCATATGATGTCGGGATTATTAGAATAGCCTGTGCAATGGAAACATCAACTAGGTCTGCAAAGTCAAGATTTTCAAGGACAAATTCGACATTATAGGGAAGTTATTCCTCCCCATTTTATTGTTACACTCAGCTGAATAACACACAAATACCTGCTGAAAAAAATAAATGAATAGGCTACAATGCCTTAACAATTCCACCCGAATACCTTCTGTTTGAATCAGGTATGAAATCAGGTATACAATTTACATCTTTTACAACAAAAAACGGTTTCTTTTTGAGCAACCACATAGCCATTTTCCCTTCTCATACCATGCTCGGGAGAAAGTTCTGTCCGGTTTGTCTGGTCCAAGTTGTTTGCTGGCTAATTTATCTTCAAATTTGAACCTTTCAAATGTTTTTTTTAACAGACTCAACAGTGTTAACCGCAGGTGCAACACCACTCGCCATGTCTGCCGAATATGGCGACACATTAGTGCCTTAAAGCACTCATGTGATAAAAGATGCATTCGGGCGTATTATATTATTCCACACGCGTAGATATTAACTGTGAGCGCGCAAATGATCTCTGCGCGCGCAAAACAGCCTCTCACGTGCACAAATTACCTCTGCGCGCGCAAAACAGCCTCTCACGCGTAACAGCCTATCGCGAATTAGGGCTGGGCGATATGGACAAAATCTTATATCACGATATGAGTAATTTTATATCACGATATGGATATATATCACAATATGGTATTTTTTTAAGTAAATTAAAATAATAAATGGCTTAAAATAACCATACTTCACATTTGATCAGTTTTTTCTTTTATTTTGAACTTGAATTTCCATGCTTACAAAGGAGTAAGTAGCGAACAATCTGTCATTAACTGCAGTGTCATATAGTGCAAACATTGAACTGTTTTTCAATACAAATAACATTTTTTTTTAAAGGTGTGCTTCACACCTGCCTGGCTGTCAGTCAGTGCAGTGTAATATAAAATAAAAATCACAGCATCACACAAATATTTTAAATACTAATTATACACTTATAAAATAAAGTTATGTGCTGTGCAAATAGCTGATGGTAAAAATAGAACTGTTTCTTCAATACAAATGAGATTTTTTTTTCAAGTTAACAGGTGCGTCTCACACCTGCCTTGCTTCAGTCAGTGCAGTGCAATATAATTTTTATTTTTTTTTTCTCTCTCGGTATAAACGATATGGCCAAATCTCTCCCGGTAGACACTTTCATATCGTCCACGGTATGATATCGTCATATCGCCCAGCCCTATCGCGAATGATGTTCTGCTCTCGCCCGCAAACTTAGTTTTGGCACTATGGGGGAGGTAACCAAGGCAGGGCGGGCTTTCCTATGATTGGCCGTTTCTGAAGCACGATATTTGATTGACAGCCCTCCTCTCATTCAATTCCGGTGATGAGCGGTTGTTGAGCCGCTTTCGGTTTCACTCCTGTCAGTGAAACACCGGGGTGATGTCGCTGTAAATGCGTGGCCATGCTCTATGTGTTTTTCTTTATGTTAGCAATCGCCATGTCAGCTACGTGTTACGTCTGTGTGGTAACCTAGGCGACAGGTTTGTGTGGCAGCGCGAGTATATGGAAACAGACGTAGCACTGGAGGCAGCAGTTATCGCGTTACAGCAGTCACCGAAGTCTAGCCTACTTTTATTTTCCATGCCCACTGTTCTTCATGTTGTACGCTGAGGACAATAAATCACAACGAGCCATAGGACTGTTTGCTTATTGAAAAGGGAACTGTTGCAGACTTTTACCCAGAGCGCGTTAGCTCTGTCCCTGGAACTAGCAGGAATGGTTACGGCTGTGTGTGGACTGAACATGCGCACAATTTTTTTTTTTCATAAATCAATCCGCGGATCATGCGTGTGCCGAACCGAAATAGATGATCCGAACGGATCAATGATGATCCGTTGCACCCCTAATACTCATAGAATCTAGAGTTACAATACGTAACTATCGTTTCAGCCATTTACTGTACAATTCAGAATTGAATGAGAGGAGGGCTGAGGAGGGCTGTCGATCAAATATCGCGCTTCAGAAACGGCCAATCATAGGAAAGCCCGCCCTGCCTTGGTTACCTCCCCCATAGTGCCAAAACTAAATTTACGTGCGAGAGCAGAACATCATTCGCGAGAGGCTGTTACGCGCGAGAGGCTGTTTTGCGCGCGCAGAGGTAATTTGCGCGTGCGAGAGGCTGTTTTGCTTGCGCAGAGGTAATTTGCGTGCGCGCAGAGATCATTTACACGCTCGCAGTTAATATCTACGTGGGTGGAATAATATAATACGCCCGAATGCATCTTTTATCACATGAGTGCTTTATGGCACTCATGTGTCGCCATAGCCGAAAAAATGAAAGATACTAGCAGAATAATTCGAGTTAAAACAGTCCTAGAATATGACCATGGGGCAGACTACTTCACAACCATATGGGCGTCTTGTAGCGAGGATTGCAATTCTTATTGCAGCCTGCAGGGTTATGCAAGAAACATACGGAGGGACGAGGTCGCTGAGCTCATAGATATATATATATTAACTAGAGCTGTCAGTTAAACGCGTTATTAACGGCGTTAACGCAAACCAAATTTAACGGCGTTAAATTTTTTAGCGCGCGATTAACGCAATTACTTTATAAAAAAAAAAAAAAAAAACTTTTTTTTTTTTCTTTGGCTCAAAACAAAGAAGCAGTAGCCTGACTGCTATGTTCAAATGACATTTGTTCAAAGCAGTCGTTTAATTGCGCTATAGGCTCTTTTTTTGTATCGTCCTTTTTTGATCAGTGTATATGCCAATGTTGTCATCAATAAAAAATCATTTGCACAAGGCAAGCCGATGCACTTCACCATGTTGATAAGAGAATTAAAATGAGAAGAATTATGGGACAAAAAAATCAAAGGATATTTAGCATAGAAAAATAATTTACGATTAATTAGAGTTAACTATGACATTAATGCGATTAAATATTTTAATCGCTTGACAGCTCTAATATTAACTAGATGCCTCGTCCGCGGTGCTGGCCAATGGAGTCGAACGTCACCACTGGCGGCCATCTTACCACAGTAAGCTGCTCTCCAATAACATTGTGTTGGTAGTGATTCATGTACTTTTTAAATAACCATAACTTGCTCAATTTTCAACCGATTTTCTAACAGTTCTGTTTGTTATAAACGTCAAAGATGTAGGTATGACGGTACATACTTATGAATAATTGTTAGGTTCTAAGAAAAATAGAATAATGTTCTAAAATAGGTACAAGATTTCCCTTTACAAATATACATCAAGAATGCATGTTGAAATTCCCACCCTGTACAGAGTTGTATTTATTTAATTATAACCATGTGTTTTCATGTAAAAATTAACATTAAACAGAACAGATATGTGCAATAAATACACACATGCACCAGGTATTCATGTTATTTATGTTAAATCAATATATGGGTAACTAAAACTCAGCAATCTATTGTGTTGGTAACTTCACTCAAATATATCTACAGTCAAGTATGCATTTAGACAAATAAAAATATAAAAAATATATATATAAAATATGAATATAATATGTGCAACCTTTGTGGCTGTTGTGGCTGATGCCACCATAGGTTTGAAACCTTAAAAAAAGTGAGAATTGCACCCAGATATATTAATTAATGTAAACATTTTCAATCAGTATTTAAGATTAACCACACTAAAAATAATAAAAAGGTGTCCAAAATTCCATTCAGTGATTGTGTTAATAAACATTCTAAAAAGCCTTGTCAACAACAACCTAGCAATACTAGGATGTCATACTAGCCCCGCTGTTCCTGTGTAACAGGACCTGTGTTGTATATACTTCCACTAAGTAACTCAAGATTATCCTAAAAATAAATGTCATAATGTTGAAATATCCTACAGGTGAAAGGTGATCCCACAGGAGTTCCCAGATTAACGCATTCGTAGGCTGCACTAAAGTCTGGCATCTTCACTTGTCAGCAATTTCCTGTATAATTCATAATTTAAGACAAACAAACCTGATGGAAATCATGTGCAACTTCAGTTTAATCATATTCAACTTAAATTACATTGAAAATAGTAATTCTGCCTCTCCCATCGATGAAAAATTACTGGGTAGATAGTAGCCTACCCGTGATACACAACTAAGCTGCATGATTAAGTCGTTTTTCGAAGAGAAAAGCTGCAATTTAAACATGTTCAAGCATCCAGAATTATAATCACGTTAATAACGTTTGTAAGACACCAAACCGTTTGTAAATCCATCAAGATTTCAGCGAGATAAGAGTATTAGCGTTTGTGCAGATCACTGACTTACGTCCGCTACAACAGATTCCACCAGAAAGCTTTACTGTGGTAAGATGGCGGCCTATGGTGACGTTCTAGACGCCGCCGTAGGGCATCTAGTTAAAGGCCCACTATGCAACTTTTTTAGCCAAAATTACATTAAGTATGCAGGTTGAGAGTTATGCTGATGGTTCTGCATCCATTTCTGGGTCGATTGGTGGGTGTGTCATTTACCCATGTCGCCTCTCCAGTGAAAAAGCGCATATGCAACTTGATCTGTTCAGACCGAGCCAATCCGGATGTGACGCAGCGGAAGTATCCTCGAAAATGTGGTCAGATTTTAGTTTCGAAAATGCTTTACGGCACAGACACACACCCAAACATGGCACCGGCTAGATATAAACAGCCAGTTGCGAGGCAATTGTTGCATTCATCATGGATCAATCGACTGATAAGGGACCCAAGAGGCGACTGTCGGTGGAACAAAAGAAGAATGGACCAGAAAAGAGATCAGAAACGAGTGAAAGGGGAACTATGCAACTTTTTTGGCTTGAGTTACCTTAATATAACAGGCTAGGAGTCATTGTGATGGTTCCATTATACATTTTTGTTCGATTGTTCGTTGTTTCAACTCCCCCTTGCGCATCTTGGCGGAGAAAATGAATATGTTTCTGCCGGCGACCCACCGCCCACTCTCGCAGGAGTCTCGGGTCTCGCGAAGTAACGAATTGCTTTGCGGCACAGACCCCCAAACACGGAACCGGCTCGATATAAACACAAGTAACTAAGGGATTGTTACATTCATCATAGATCAGCCGACTAAAAAGAGACAGAGAAACCCAATGTCGGAGGAACAGAAGAAGAGAAAAGGGAGACTGACCGACAGAGAGGCCAGACACGAGTAAACGTTGGGCAAGCTTTTCAGGAATAGCGTGAACTGAAAGAAAAAGAAGACTTCAAATCAGACTCCGACTTGGCCGTGTTGCTTTTGAAATTGAAAGTACCCTTGGGTGAACTTTGTCCTCGTGGTATTCTTGATGTTGATAGTTTCTTCACAAATGTGTTTGCTCCACCATTTTGTTGTGAGCCCTGTAAAAATTGTTTTCGCGACCTGTTTCTAGCTTGCTTGGTTGCAACCATATAAACACCTTTGTTTCCATTGGTGTTTTGCTGTTCGTCTGTCTCGTCCCCCAGATACAGACTGAATCCCCGAATCCAGGTTCTTGTTTATTTAGATTACCACGTTGGCCAACACTCTCACACTGATTGTTCTGTTCAACCTAAGATAAAACAATTATAATCTAGGATATAAATTCTCCCCGTCAACTATAAAAAGGATGGCTTTATGTTTATTGCAATACAAATACACCATTTTAAAAATGTATAACCTTGCCTACACTTTATGAACATTTACTTCGGACATGGCTCCACGCATTCGCCGGCTTCTTTGAAAACAAATGCACATGGCTCGCGTAGAAGTGCATGGGGAAGGGTCGTCAACGAGTTGTTACGACAGTGTTGTAAAATATCTACCAAGAAGCTGTAGGGGGCGCTGTGTAGAGAAATGTGCATGCCAAAACCAAGAAAACAGCGAAGAAATTCCCGAAGTTGCATAGTGGGCCTTTAATATGTAATATGTATGGGGCTGAGCTGCCCCAACATCGCATGAAACGTTAAACTCAACTAGAATCGCCACCATTATCCAAAATTTGATATCAACAGACCAAAAATATTTGAAAAGCCTACAGAAACTATAGATAGTTGATTTAACAATCACATTATTAAAAAATAAACTAGATTAGCTAGGCTATAAGCTGACGGCAGCTAGGTGGGCTCCCCTGCCTTCATGGTGCTAACTTCACTATCATCATTACTGTCAACAAAAGCAATGCCAAGGCTAATCCATTATAACGTCAAGAAAAAAGAATATATATAGAAAATGTACATGCAGTGCGGCGGCTACATTTCGATGGAACATTTTTTATAGTATAGGTATTATAAGACTTACTGTGCAAAGCTCCCGTTTTCGGCGCGCAGATTCTCTGCTAGTGCTAGACTCACTCCCGCCAGATGTTGCTGGTACTGGTAGACTGACTTGTGTGCACAGATGGCACAGCTCCATTTGCGATAATCCCAGGCGCAATTCCAGCAGATCTCCTTGGTTGTAGCTGTCCGGTGTGAAGATTTTTTTCACACAACACCGTGCGTCTCGTCAAAGAGGAGGCAGCGAAGTTGCTTCTCTTTGCCTGGACGAAACGTATCCAAGCACGGAAATGATTGTCTTTCATGATCTCCCCGAAGATATCGGCCATCCGGCGCGGTCTCTCGTGTTGCACGGCGGTGGCGGTTGAAACCCGGGAGAAGGAAAAACCGGACGCCGAGTCGCCGAAGACGTCGTCGTTGGCGTCGATGATGCCATCGTTGTCGTCAGGGCCGGCCCTGAACAGGTCGATGGCGTCATCCAGGTCCACCGCAGGGGAAAATAAGAGATGCCTGGAGAGGATCCCCTCTTCGGGCAGCTCCCGGCAGGCGACACAGGAGATGGAGGCCGCCATAGCAGCCGCGGCGTGGTCGGCGCCGAAAACACTCCAAGGGCCCGTCACACGGTGCCAAGGAGGCGGGACAGGAGGCGCATAGGAGTCCTGAAAAGGACCTAGCTCCAGGAGCGCTCTCAGGTGGCCCTGAAAATGGCAGTTTGTCCGCATCCTCGCCCAAGCCGCTGCCACCGGCTTGGGAGATCCGTGCTGAAGTCATCTTCCTCTTACTTTGTAGTGTTCTCAATTCTAGCTGATAAGCACAAGTGCTGAAAGAAAACGGAGAATGAGCGACGGTATACACCGCGTTATATAGACACGATACCGTGGGAAATGAGGGAGGTGCCCACGCTGATTGGTGCATAGTTAGAATTTTCATAGCCATAGAACGCTGACTAGCAAATCAGAAGAGAGAAAGAAAATGTGTGCGTATATAAAAAAGCTCTGGTTTGAATCCCGGTTGAAGTGAAAATGGGAATGTTTAGCTAGAGATGTTTTTTACACAAATAAAACATTTAACTTAAATCAATGAGGCCTTTAAGTGCTTATATAAGGCATTGAAGTGCTTATATCAATCTGTGTACACTTGTTGTGAGAAATAACAGTGAAGGCTTGAGTAGTTGAAATAAGTTTGAGGAATAGTATACCCCTAAGAGAGTTAAAACCTAAACCAGTGGAAATCAGCTAATATAATTAACTAATAAATACACCAAGAGTCAAGTTTCAAGGGTTGGATTAAACTGGTTTTATTTCAAAATAAGCACACACACACTAAACAGCGTAATTTAAATAGCTAAGATAAAATGAACTGAATGAATAACAAAAATGACATAGAAATTAACTTTAATTAAGGTAGACCTTTAAAGTAGTGCATTTCCAGCATCTGATCAGAAAATACCCATAACAAAATAAAAAAAATAAAAGATGAACCAAATTGAATAACTATAAGTGTTCCAAACGGACCAATCACCTTCCCTTTTCTGCCACCCACCTCTTCTTTTCAGTCTCATAAAAGGGAGACTGACAGAACTCCTCCCAAGACATCTCCGAAGTCATCCCCTCTGACTGATACAGGTGAAAAACTTTTGAAGGACAGTACACGTATTTCCCGGTCACACCAGGGAACCCAGTGTGTGTATGCCGACCGCCTGGGCCTTGTTTTATAGGTTTGTGGCAGAACCTACACAGGCGACCAGTGGGAAGCTGCTCCATGGCCTTTCTCTTTCCCCGCTCTTCTGTTACCTGCCTGGACTCAGCAGACCGCTGCTTTGCTGCCTCCAGCTCTCTCTTGAAAAAAGGCAGCAAAGTCAAGAAATTCCATGCAGGGGATCATTAAGGCCTTCTGCTACATAGGTCCGATGCATCTTTGTAGAGCAGTTAAAGTACTTTACCTTTCCTGCCTGGTAAAAGAAGTGAATGGAGCAGCCATCACCAAGGTAACGGGAATTAGGCGGGCCACATGCAAGACAGTTCCTACTTTTTTTTGGCACAGGCTGCTGTTGTTGCTGCTGCTGCTGCTGCTTTTCCTGCTTTTGCACAAGCTCTTTGACCAGGTTTTCCATTTCAGCCTTTGTGAGAGAGGGCTCTTGCGACTTACTGCTGGGCGGATTCACAGGTGCAGGTGGGAGGGTTACCACCGGGACACAAACAGTTTCACTACCCTCTGTGAGATGATGCCACAGCTCTTGTGTCTCAAGGAGTTTCTCTGGACCGGTGTTCAGACACAAACTTGTGTTCATCAGCTTGGCCTGGTGTTTCACATACCGTGAGATGTGCTGTTTGGTGGTCGGATGTAACAAGTTGTTCGAATCTCTGGAGGCAGCAAGCACAAGGGTAGCATACTCTGCATCCACCTTGGCGAGGAGGTCTTTCTGGTCATGGTGCTTTGCCAGAAGGCCGTCGATGGCATCCCTCATTGGCTGTGTCCACCGGGAATGGTCCAGGACAAAAAGTAGGCCGCCTGCCTTGACTGGACCTGTGCGTGCAGCACGTGGAGAGGCAGACATGGGCATCGGTGGCATCACTGGGACTGGGAGAACTGAAAGAGAGAGATAGATAGAGAGAGTGAGAGTGTCATTTCCATTTTAACAAGTTTACTGTACATCAAATAAATAAAAGTATTTTTAAGGGGGAAAGAATTCAATGGAATTACCTAGAACTTTGAATGGCTGTGAGGGTTGGGCCACTGCATGTGAGCCAAGGGAAGCCACACCAAAGAGGTCATCCTGAAACATAGGGTAATCAACAATTTACATTAGTCAAAATAATATGCACATTATACATCCACTCACACTTAATACATAATGTTTCATTATTATGTAGAACATACCAGAGCACAGTCTTCCTCCCTCGTCTCCTCAGATGGGTCTTCAGTGAATGTCTCACTGAGAAGAGACGGTTCTGAGGAGTGGTGCTCTCTCTCTCCTGCAACAGGAACCTTCTGGGTCTTGTGCTTGCTGCAGTCCAGCGGGACAGGACGACAGCCAGGTTCTAGATACTGGAGTCCAAACCTTTCTCCTGTGTCAGTGTGTGAAACACGCAAGGCAGGGTACTTGGCATGACCTGTCAGCACTTCAGAGAGCTTATTCAGCTCCATCATCAGTACTGGATCAAAGACTGCAGGCAGCATCACATCAGGCAACTTCAGGTCCACAAAGCGCTTGAAATTCCACTGAGCCACACCAATCATGCCCTAAGCTTGGAAGAGTTCTGTGGAGACCTTGTTACCCGTCACCCATTTTGCCTGATGGAAATGGAACCCCTGCTGCTGTGATGTACCTCTCACAGGGATCCACAGGGGCACAGTAGCTCCGTCTCCCTTGACATGGTTGAGCTGCACTGTTCCGCCATATCTGTAAAGGATTCCCTCTGCAACCTCTGGGTCGCTCAAGCAGCCTCTGAGGATGTGAAAACGCTGAATCCTCCACACCGTCAACATTGACGGCTTAAACAGTGGCATACCATCGGGATCATTCTCCAAATGGAATCGCTGCAGAACGCGCTCGACTCTCTCCAGCAGCTCTCAGGGACCAGGTACCCTGGTGCGACAGTGCTCTTTGGTGTGCTGTTTGGCGGGATTAGCAGGCACAACACCGCAGAAGACGTATGCCTGTTTAAGTTTCTGCAGGTCTGTCTGGTCCACGATAGTGAAAGCTGCAGAAAGGAACTTGCAGAAAGAGCTGTGCAGTGGATGGTGCTCTGACACACACTCTGGAGAGGCGGCGCATGCAATGAAACAGGTCCAGCTTGATGTCAATGTCGCTGTTGAACTTGCTGCGGGATACACAGGTGTTGTTGAGGGGCCCTGAAGTAGCCTCAGCCACTAAATCAAACCCTGAAGGCTGCACAGCAGTCCCTGCACACACAGAGAGAATAATGTTTAAGATGCACTGTGTTTTATTCAAGTTGCAATAACAGTAAATAAGTGAAAAGGGGAAGGTGGTGATTAGTTTTTACCTGTCAACCCACTGGTATTGGGCTTTGGGGATGTCTGCGTAGTTGCGACGGCAAGACAGCCCCTCGTACATGGGTTCCAAGGATCTGTCCCCCTCTGTCTGAAGCATAACCCAGGACAGGATCATCCAATTTTCATTCATCACAGCATATGATGACATGGTGCTTGAGGCAAGAACCACTTTCCGAGCCACCTTCCTGGTGTGGTCAGCTCTCAAGGCCTGACCAAATGTGCCTTGGAGGAGGAGAACAAGGGTGTCTTCCTGTCTGGGGAACTCCTGAATTAGGCACTCGACCAGGTAATGCCCCGATAACATCACTCCGTGCCACCCATCCACATACCCACCAAATGGAGCAGGAGTTGATGTTGCTCTCATTGCCCCTGTGATGGTTCACTGTCCATACAGTCCACTCTCTCCATCCAGCACGTTCTTCACACTTGCCAGGTATGCCAAGTGTGCCCGCTCATACTTGAGGTGGGGAGCCTCATTCAACTGGTTGGCCATGTCATTGGGAGACTTTCCAGAGTGCCGCAGCTCATCCATCACAGTCTTACAAATTGCCTTTTTAAAGGTAAGGAAAGCTGGTAAGATCTTGGTGAATCGGCTCGGCAACATGTCCAACCATTGAGGCTTGTCTGCGTGCCAGAACTTGTTGCATCCTTTGCAACAGAGCCGTGACGCCAGGATGTAATACTGGCCACCCAAGCCGATAATGACACGGGGTCGCCCAACTCCTGATGACACTACGAAAGGACTTCCACAGCTATAGAGACAGGGCAGAGTGTAGTTGTTCTTCACTCGCTCCATGATGGTGTGCTCTGGCTTCCATATAAAAAATGGATGGAGCTGGAAATAGTTGGGCGACGGTAGTTCGTAAACACTGTCAATAAGCTCAGGCTGAGGTGGGTAACGCCACAAGGAGATTATATTCATTGGATGTCTCACCGTTCGAGGACCTGGCCAAAGCCCCAAGGGCTCCATCTCAATCTTCATCCAGATACTCTGATGGTGAGAGCAGTTCCAACGAATCACATCCTGGTCGTACCTTGGGAGTGGTGGATCAGGTGAACAAGGTGCCGAGGGTGCTGCAGGAGGTGGATATGATGTTGAGGGTGCTGTAGACGACCTCGACGCCGCCGACAGAGCAGGTGCTTCAGGAAGGGCGGAAGAGGACCTGGATGCCGTAGACAGAGCAGGTACTCTAGACAGGGCAGAGGATGCTGGAGTAATGGAGAGTAGTGGAGGGAGAGGAAGAAGAATAGGGGACAGAGAAAAAATGTATTATTAGTATTATCATCTCTGTGTGTATTCATACTACGAGGCATTAAAAGAGGCCGGAACATGGCGTAACAAACAGGCCAGAACGTGGCTTAACCAACAAATAAATGTGGAACACATCATCCGAATTCATGTCCGGACAATCAGTAGTACTGTAGTAAGAATAAAACCTTTGACCACAGGGACTCCATAAACTTGGGAACCTGATTGCACAGTGCAGAAAATAATGTTAGATAACAAGCATGTATCATTTTACAATACATTAAACAGCAATATAACTTGACTGTGTGTGTGTGTGTGTGTGTGTGTGTGTGTGTGTGTGTGTGTGTGTGTGTGTGTGTGTGTGTGTGTGTGTGTGTGTGTGTGTGTGTGTGTGTGTGTGTGTGTGTGTGTGTGTGTGTGTGTGTGTGTGTGTTTCTCACCAAGATGGCCTGGAATAGGTGTGGCTGGCATCATTCTCTCCCATTCCTCAACTCCATCCTCCGCTTAATTGAGAAAATGCAAACAAACAAAAGTTCACATTCATCTGGATGTGTATTAGGACAAAAATGAATATAGACATGATAAATATACATTTTTTTATTTTTATCAGGTTGCCTTGCACAGCTGACCTTGGAGTTTGGATGGGGATATAGAGAGCATCATCCTCGCCAACTCATCATCATCCTCCATTTCTGTGAAAGCTAGAACAAAGGCAAAGATAAGTGAGTTCACACACAACATTCTAATTTGACTAAATATGGTGACTTGTATTTTCAACACACCTGGGCAATGAGAGGCCGATGTTGCATGCCCTGAGGATGCACGTCCCTCAGAAGCACTCTGCCTCTTCAGGTAGTCCTGGAGCCTAAACATTTTGCTGCCTGGCGTACACTGCTCTCGCAGGATGAACGCAGAAAATCCATCGTCTCTCCGCTTCCAAACATCCCTCCACGTCCTCTTCGTGTGAACCCCAAAACCAACTAGGTTGTCTTCGTCATCCTTAGCTGGTGGTGTTTCTACCGGACTGTCCAGATACAGCAGCAGGTCCTTGATCTCCTGGAAGCTGTAGCTGTACTGCAGGAGTGACAAAAAGCTGTCCTTCTTGGGACCATCTGGCTTAAACTGGCCTGCTCTCTCCTCCTCCCTGACCTTCTTGATGAGGTATGTTACGTACCCTACATCATTCTCTGCAAGCCACCGGAATAACTTTCCCTTGTATTTCCCAAACTGCAGGACATACTCCCCAAGCACCTCCTGCTTGTCTGATATACCCCCCCCCCTCTCATGAATACGACAAACCTGGCATTGTCTTTCACCCGGTCTTCATTCTGGGCCGCTGACTTGTCCTGGAGGTCAGGGTGGTCTTTAATCCTCTTAGCCTCGACTGATGGGTCTTGCCTCAAATACCCAGTCGGCCCTCTCCGGAAAGAAACCTTGACCTTTCCCGGGAAAATAACCTTTACCTTCATGCTGGCTGAAATAAACACTACTTTGTGTCTGTGAGTTGCAGGAGCTGCACACAATTTAAGGGGTGTAAAGGCTGCTAGAAAGATGGAGAAAAATAGTAGGAGAGAAGAAAAAATAATTAAACATAACAAAACAGATGATAATACTAATAATTAATGACACCATGTCATTGATTGATGTGATGTCTGATAATAATAATAGACAGTAAGTTAAATTGGCTCAAACATTAAAAGACATACATTGGTAGCACTATACACAGCAAATATCAGACCAAAAGTAGATTGATATACAACGTTAACGTTGCATATGACTACTAACTGTACATCAAATCGATCGTCAATACTATATATTCTCTATATATATATAGTATTGACGATCGAGAATACTATCTATTCTCCTACGTAGCATTTCAGTTTTGAAGCAGCGTCGCGTTTTACCATCAAGCTAAAAAGTGTAAGCCTATGCTATATGAAGGTCCGCGATAAGTGTTGTTGACAGGTAAGACCATTGTAATAACCTAACCTAAATAACGGAAACTCGGGACAGCGCCAAATGTCCACCAGTGACCGGAAATATATTACATCCGTACTGTTAAGAACTACCATTGAGAATGAATGGGGAAAGTTAAGGAAGTTAAGCTCAACCATTTTCGGCTCCCGCGCGGGAGGCCCGGGTACGATTCCCGGCCAATGCAACGTCTGTTTCGTGCCATTTCCTCCCGGTAGGCACTTGACCTACCGAGCAGTAGTATTTTTCGTTCTGATTTCAGACTGGGTTTCTGTAAGAGAGCGTTGGGGTGAACTATATCCCAGAGATCGACCTTCATTACTGCGCAGACCGGTCATGGTTCATACCACGAGGCGCCAAGCGGCTCGGAGAACACCAACATCTGCCCGCAATGCCACCTGGTCTGCACCCAGTCCTGGTCCTGGTCTGCACCAAGTCCCGATACTGGTCTGCACTAAGTCCCGGTACTGTTCTGCACCCAGTCCCGGTACTGGTCTGTCTGGGGGGCTGCTGTAGGAGTCCTATTATTCACTGCCATTAGTGACGGGTTTTGCGTGGCAGATTTCTTGGAATGGCGACATGAGCCCGTGCAGGGAATGTTCCTGAGCTGCCGGAAGACTGCATGAGCGACAGGCCCCAGAGAGCATATGACACGGACGCTGGAGACTTTCATTCCTAGAACCGATGTGGCCTACAGTAGCTTTATTTAGATCTGGACAAGATAATTGTTGCTCGAAGGTATGCACCTGGGTATTGAGTGGTGAGGTCAAGCCCTTTCCGGTAGAGCCCATGGTTTCAATGGAGAGAAAGTAATTATCTTCTGGTCCCAGTCTTTATATGCCCCGGATTACAGATATCTTTTTTGTGGATTTAAATTATAATTTTTCGTGTCAAGAGTTTGACCGTTTATTGTGCAATTGTTCAGTTAAAGGCTGTAGAGAAAACACAATGAGAAAGACTACACGTCTCGTGACGTCACGCTCCCTGCGAATGGCGCGGACAAGACCGACAATCTCCCCATCGGCGAAACTGAAACTCTCCAGATGCCCCGACTAATAATGGTTTTCACCTCTTTCGATGCTTTTATCCTCCCCTTGGAAAAAAGCGGTGAAGTGGAGCAGAGAGGTCACCATGTTTGTACCGGAGTTCCAAGTGCGGGTGGTGACGTATATCGTTCGCGTCGAGAACGGCGAAGAGCTGTAGTTCACAAAGCAGCCTCACACAAAACCTAACATTATCAAACTTCTTGGAGAATTTTTTTTTGTTTTCTTTGCATGAAAAAGTATCATTTAATCCAAAAACAATTTATGTGTAATCCAGGGCATATAAAGATTGGGACCAGAAAATAATTATTTTCTCTCCATTGAAACCTATTCATATTTTTCGATCTCATAGGTCCCATGGGCTCTACCGGAAGGGCTCCACTCTATAGAGTGGCGAAGTCACCCCCCTTCTTTCAGAGGCTTTTGGACCTGAAGCAGCCTGATGTGGAGCTGCCAGCTGTGTTTGACCCTCTGCTCATTTGGGAACTGAACGCAGCCTGTCAAAGGGGGACAGGGGTGACAAAATACCCAACCCTGCACATATCAAACAGGGACACAGGGGAGAGATTCAGGCTGCAGTATGTGGAGCCAGGCTGTCGTCCTGTGGTTTTAAACTGGGACACACCCAGGACACAGCACAACACCTCTGCTGCTGTAACCGTGGAGACACAGCTGCACTCCTCTGCCCAGGATGAAGTGCATGACATTTCTGCTGCTGTAGCGGGCACAGACTCTCAGGCAATCCAGATGATTACCTGAGAGTAACCGTGGAGACACAGCTGCACTCCTCTGCCCAGGATGAAGTGCATGACATTTCTGCTGCTGAAGCGGGCACAGACTCTCAGGTAATCCAGATGAATCACGCACTGTCAATTTCCAACCCACTGACAGACGGACTGACAGACTCAATCATTATATTTGATGCTGTATTTCAGGAGACCAGTGATGGCACTGCCCAGTACAGCCCAGTGGGAGCAGTGCCGATCCTCCATTTCCAGCCACTGATGCCAGCATCTGCCACAGCCAAAGAAGAGTCTCACTCTTTGATGGATACAGGTTACCCACCTACCATTCCTCATGCACAACAGTTAACCGTTAAAAACAACTTCACATATGGCTACTGTATAAAATTAGCTTGTAATAATAATATAAACAATATAATAAACATATGCTTTATTCCCAAGACCTGCGAGGGGTAGCGCCACTGCCCATATCCTGCTCTCCTCGAGCCGCCCGCACTGGACCCATTATGACGGGAGGCCTGGTTCAAGTCCTGGACCACGGCCGGTGGACGGCCCCCATGAGAGCAGCCACCAATGGGCTTCTGGCTAAACACCATGGAGCCAAGGGTATTCTAAAAGAGGGTGGATGCAGAATATGCTGCCACGGTGCAGAGGCCGTGCATTGATCCCAACAGCCTCCTTCATCCTACCACATGCCAACATATCTCCAGATATTTAAAGCATCTGGCCAAGCTGAAGAACACCAACTCCTCTCTCAACACTAGCACAGAGAAGGTTTTGGAGACTCAGCAGCTGTGGCAGAGTTTGACCACAGGCAGCCAAACAGTCTGTGTACCCGTCACAACCCTGCCTCCTGCAACCGTCAACCCTCCAGCTGTGGCTCCCTCCCCCGGAGGAGTCACTGAGCCGGGCCACAGTGGAGAAGGTCGTGACAGAGATCCTGCAGAAACAGCAACAACAACCACAGCAGAAGAAAAAGGTGCCGTCAAGTACTTCTACTGCTCCACACGGGTCTTTCAAATGTATGGAGATGAAGGCCTCAAAGACCTCAGGATGTCTTTTGAGGACTTTGCTGGCTCCCCCTTTCTTGCCAGAGAGCTTGAGGCTGTAGAAGAGAGGAGTGCAGTGTGCAAGAAGGTGGCAGAGAGGACAAAGAGAAAGTCTGCACTGCAGCGTCCAACAGGTCGCCTGTTCAGATTTTGTCACCAGCCACCGAAGCAGGGTCCTGGCAGCCCTCATGTCCATGCCTGTTTCCCTGACATCCGAGGGAAATACATATACTGCCCCTCCAGAGTGTTGTCCCTTTACAAGGACAAGGGCATGGCCAAGGAGTTGACCTGGATGGAGTTCCAGCAGTCAGACTTTTTTGAGGCAGACAGGGACCGATAGGTTTCAGAAAAGAGGAGTTGAGGAGGACTAATAGTCCTCCTCAACTCTGCCTCTTTAGTCTACTATTAGTCCTCCTCAACTCCTCTTTTCTGAAATGAAATTATTAGTCCTGGACTAATCATTTCATAATATTGTGTATGTTTACACTATTTACTAAATATATTCTGTACATTTTTATTGTTCCTTTGCTTACATATTATCTTTATTTATCTTCAATGTCAGTATTGATTTTGTGTGTTTAATTAATCAGCTCGTGTTTATGCACAATAAAATATCATGAAAACATGACTGACTTTCTTTACTTGACATGGTTAGAAATAGTGATGGAAAATTAAACAATAATAGCAAACATTTATATTCATATGCTGTATGCTTCCCTAATTAGGCCCATCATGCATAAAACAGTTGCATCATATTTGGAGATTAGTACCTTATCTGCACAATTATTAAGATTCTCTTATCTATATTTTTCTATACTTAACTTTATTCACCAATTTACCTGAGCAGATCCCTTTAAACCTGATTCTGACACTTTCATTAAAGGGCAACAACTTGTTTCTGGATTATTTGCTTTTTGAAGCATATTGTGGTACGTTACATGCATAATTTGTGTAATATTAATATTGTTAATGATTATTGTTGTTTTTATTATCATTAAGTTCAATTCAAACTTTTTAAGAAACAGTAAGTAAAAGTAGAATTATCTATCCTTTAGGTCTTATTATCGTATTATCCTCAAAGATTAATTATTTCCACATTTGTCCAAAATGTGATTAAAGTTCACATAAAAGGCAGAAAATAGTTGAAAAGAATGAATTGTTTCGGATCATCTATACATGCTGTAGAAAGAATATAAGAATATTCTAAATCTAATAAGGGTTTGGTTTGTTTGGCTATCGTGGGATTCTAACAACCTCCTCTGGGAGACGCTCAAAGAGTTATACTACACCGATCCGCGGCATTATCTTTCTCTCTTCTTTCTCTCCACGGCTTTACGCGGCTGGCCAGTTATGTTGGGTGGCGATAACCCCTCTTGCCCACTGCATCCGTTAAAGGACGGATCCCCTTCATTTGGCTAACGCCTCGTGCCCACTACCTCCGTCCGTTGACTGATCCCCACTGACTTTGAATGGGGACGGACGCACGATGCATTGTGGATCTGTTCGTTCCGTTGGAGCCTTTGGCTCCGTCAAAAAGTTGAAAAACGTTAAACTTTTTCGGCAGCGACGGATCCGTCATCCAATCAGATCGCGTATGCAAATTTAAGCACTGTGACGCGACTCGGGCTCTGACGATAATTGAAAACGGCAATGACAACGCAACAAGCAGGAAGAAGCGGCAAGAACCCGGCTTTGTTGTTGTTAGCGGGAAGCGATTTGATTGGCTGACGGATGCCTCTGCCAAGACTACTCCCCCATCCGTCAGCCACGCCTTCCCACGTCCTTTGACTGACGGTGCAGTGGGCACGAGGCGTTACGCCTCGTGCCCACTACCTCTGTCCGTTGACTGATCCCCACTGACTTTGAATGGGGACGGACGTGCAATGCATTGTGGATCCGTTCGTTTCGTTGGATCCTTCGGCTCCGTCAAAAAGTGCACCATCAAAGACTGATGGTGCAGTTGGCATGACGCCTTAGCTGACGTATGCCTCTGCAAAGACTACTCCCCCATCCGTCAGCCACGCCTTCCGCAATCCATTGACGGACGGTGCAGTGGGTAGACGGCGTACGCCTCGTGCCCACTGCACCGTCAGTCAAAGGACGTCAGAAGGCGTGGCTGACGGATAGGGGATCTTTCCAGGGTCGTCAGAGCCCGGACGGAGGCAGTGGGCATGAGACGTTTAGAGTAAAATTTTACCAAACTGCCACTAAAAATAAAATCTGACGGCAGGCCTATCGAAAAATATGAATGGGTTTCAATGGAGAGGAAGTAATTATTTTCTGGTCCCAGTCTTTATAAGCCCCGGATTACACATTTGTTGTTGTGGATTTAAATGATAATTTTTCATGCAAGGAAAACTAATGTAAGGTTTTTCCAAGGGGACGATAAAAGCATCAAAAGAGGTGAAAACCATTATAAATTTGGGCATGAGGAGAGTTTCAGTTATGCCGATTGGGAAATTGTCGGTCTTGTCCACATCAGTTGCAGGGAGCGTGACGGCACATACGAGACATGTATTCTTTCGCATTGTGTTTTTTCTCTACAGCCTTTAACTTAACAATTGCACAATAAAGGGTCAAACTTTTGACATGAAAAATTATCATTTAAATCCACAAACAACATATGTGTTATCCGGGGCATAAAGACTGGGACCAGAAGATAAATACTTTCTGAAAGGGGCGTGACTTTGCCACTCTTGTATGAGGAACATTGAGTGAGTGAGTGAGTGAGTGAGTGAGTGAGTGAGTGAGTGAGTGAAGGAGTGAGTGAGTGAGTGAGTGAGTGAGTGAGTGAGTGAGTGAGTGAGTGAGTGAGTGAGTGAGTGAGTGAAGGAGTGAGTGAGTGAAGGAGTGAGTGAGTGAGTGAGTGAGTGAGTGAGTGAGTGAGTGAGTGAGTGAGTGAGTGAGTGAGTGAGTGAGTGAGAGAGGTTACAGCAGCAGCGGTGTTGTGCTGTGTCCTGTGTTTGTCCTGCTTTAAAAAAAAACACATACTGCAGACCGAATCTCGGTCTGTGTTCCTGTTTGATATGTGCAGGGTTGGGTATTTTGACACCCCTGTCCCCCTTTGACAGGCTGCTTACAGTTCCCAAATGAGCAGAGGGTCAATCACAGGTGGCAGCTCCACATCAGGCTGCTTCAGGTCCACAAGCCTCTGAAAGAAGGAGCGTGACTTCACCACTCTATAGAGTGGAGCCCTTCCGGTAGAGCCCATGGGACCTATGAGATCGAAAAATATGAATGGGTTTGAATGGAGAGAAAGTAATTATTTTCTGGTCCCAATCTTTATAAGCCCTGGATTACACATATGTTGGTTTTGGATTTAAATGATAATTTTTCATGCAAAGAAAACAAAAAAAAATCTCGAAGAAGTATGATAATGTTAGGTTTTGTGTGAGGCTGCTTTGTGAACTACAGCTCTTCGCTGTTCTCGAGAACCAAAAACCACTACTGCCCGGTAGGTATAGTGCCTACCGGGAGGAAATGGCACGAAAACGATGTTGCATTGGCCGGGAATCGAACCCGGGCCTCCCGCGTGGCAGGCGAGAATTCTACCACTGAACCACCAATGCTTGACAAGGGCTTTTTGCGACGGTTTTAAATTTCACCCTGTATATTGAAAGGGGCTTCGTTCTTTTGCGTCAGTGTGTCACAGTTGGCCTTTCAAAGTAACAGTGGACAATGGAAAATGTCTTAATTGCTTTTGTTCTAAAGAGCCTGTGAATCCACTGTTTCTGATTTAAATCAAACACTGAAAATAAATGTTCTGGGATATATATATATGATTGTATATTAGAACACCTCCTGCATTGGAAGTCATTTTCATATTCATGGTCTTCGACCAAACGTCTGTTGTAACTGCATTAGCACAAAAGCGTCGTTATAATCCAAAGTATGTATAGTAACACACAAGGAGAAGGTTACCCTTAGTATTTACAGGATGGAGATGGTTTAATTTAGGAATGAGCAGGATAGTGAGCAGGATGGTGAGCAGAATTCCCAGACCCAAACGGCCTGCACACTTGTTTCATTATTGTTGTTATAATATAGCCTATATTAGATGGTTCCATACTGCCTTCTTTAAGGCATTGCTTATTCTATTATTCTAAGAGTTGAGTGGGATTCAATGCAGAAGCCATGATATTATACACAGGACGAGGCATTTATAAATATCTATCAGTAAATAAAAAATCTTTAAGTAAAAAGTTTGCTTTGCGATGCATTTATTTACATTCAAAATATAAATTCACAAATTTACGTGCAAGTACTATCATTACTGTTAATACTATTATTACTGTTGTTAATACCATGATTAATGCTGTTACTACAATTGTAACTGTTAGTACTATTATTACTGTCTTAAGTACTATTATTACTGTCGTTAGTACTATTATTACTGTTATTAGTACTATTAAGGTTGTTATACCATGATTACTGTCGTTAGTAATATTATTACTGTTAGTACCATGAAGACCCACCATATAGGCCCGGGACGTTTCCATTTAACAAGTATATCATTGAGATGGGCAATGGTTGGAAACATTTGGGATAATGAAAGTATATCAAGTAAACATATATAGAAAATTCATTCTATAACATAAGTCTGGTATTTTTAGATATTTGAATGCCAAAAACCTAGGTATTCTGCCTTTAATCAGAAAAGAGAATCTCCTGTAAAAGATGTGTGACTCCCCGTCGGGGAATTGAACCCCGGTCTCCCGCGTGACAGGCGGGGATACTGACCACTATACTAACGAGGAGCGGTGCAAAATCTTAGTGTCAGTAAGAAGGTGAATTATCTTACGTTAATGGAGCGCAGCGGGTTTTAATAATGAGCCATAATGTCGCAATCCTCCAATTGAAGCATACCACGAGTTAAAGAAGAATAAATCGGTAAGAAATAAAATGCTGTGAGAGAACACAGGTAACGATCATTTATGCGTTTAAAACGTGGAAATAATACCTTGATACCATATAAGGAATATGGATTCGTGATGACTGTTGTTTCCGGCTGTTGTTATTCAGTGTATAACAACTTAACGGTAAATCAAGGGATCTTATACGCCAGAAGCGGTCCAGTCTTGACTGACAACAGTTCATACTATCACTAAATAACACATTCTCAGGGAGGGAGTTCAAATCGGCTACAATTCTTTGGCTGAAGAATATACCTGGCACATCGAGCCTAAACCGCTGCTTGTGAATCTTCTGACTGTGCTCGTTTGAAGAAGAGCCCGGGCTCAATTCTATCCATGCCATTCATGATCTTGTAAACTTGTATCATATCAGCGCGTTGTCTCCTGTGCATCAGTGATTGTAGTTTGAGGTTGGAGAGACGTTCTTCATATGGAAGGGATCGGAGGTTAGGTACTAGATTCGTAGCTCTTCGTTGGATCTTCTCGACCTCTTTGGTGTCGATTGATGTCGTGGAGACCAGATTGCAATAAGAAAAGCTTAAATATTGTGGAACTTTAAGGTATACGATTGTAGCAAAACCAGTTGACGTACGTATTCATTAGTAAAGATCCCCTAATCTCCGTCCTATCTCTATATGTCTCTAACACACACGTCCTACAAACATGTCTTAATGCACCCTCTTCACCGTCTTCGTTTAATGCGACTGCATCACCTTCTCTCACATGATGATCAGCAGCTTGAGGAATTCACTGTCTCTCCAGTTAGAACTACTCATGTTGATATCGCTGCGTTGTCTCGGTTGTCGAGACATCGCAGCAACACCTCTAGCCAAGTCCCGCCACTGGAACCACGGAGCCGTCTTACTGCATTGACATGAAAATGAAACCGCCAAGGTGTGCAGGGTACGGTAGAGTAAATTGGATTGCAAACTCAGGTAGGTATATTGCCTTGGTCAGTCTAAACGCACCGACCATGCCGGGAAAATAGCGGCTATAAGGGTATAAGAAGGGCATATTTGGCAATGTAAAAACGACTTATTATTAAATATAATAATGAAAAAGGTATAAGATTCAACCCATGATGAACCTGCAGAAGAGTAAAGAATAGAACCTCAGTTACAAAACAACGTTGCATTGGCCGGGAATCGAACCCGGGCCTCCCGCGTGGCAGGCGAGAATTCTACCACTGAACCACCAATGCTTGATGATATAACTTATGTTGATACAAAACAAAATCGACAGGATACAGAACCTGTTGGTTGATCCTAGCAGGATATACATTCTTCAATGTATATTTATATCAAATGATGATGATATACTTAACAAAAAATGAAATTTGATTCTATTAGACATATTAAAACAATTACATAATTCTAATGGTCAATTGCTTAATGAGTAAAGTGTATAATAGACTCAATTGCATTAAATAATTGTCTACACACTAAATTAGTTTATTTGTCTAAATAACGTTAAAAAAAATTAAGCTATAAAAATGCTTACTGACTGACTGACATGTCATAATATTGTTTTATTGTGTTCATTTTTTGGTCTAATAAATTTAATAACGCAAAGAAAAAATCCTGAGGTTTTTGTCTAAATAACGTTAAAAAAACATTTTTAAGATATAAAAATGGTTAGTAACTTGTCAAAATATTTTTTTTATTTCTTTGTTCTGTTAATTCAAGCGATAAATAAGTTTTTCTGTCTATAAAATAATAATCGGAAGTAACTTCCGTCCAGCCACAGTACTTCCGTCCCGCCTGGGTGTTCTGTCACGCCAGGGTGTTGTTCTCCGGGGCTGCAGCTGGATACTATTCATAAGGTTCACGTGACGTCACTGTAGCTTTGCGCCGCCATCTTGACGACCGATCCCACCCACTGACCCACTGATTTCAGTTGTAACTCAGCACCAACAACAACACCTACGACCACAATCAAACAATGAGGATGCGCTCTTTTATTCTCTTTAGTGCAGGTTATGAAAGGTTCTGAAAGATGGCATATCCATGTAGCTTACTAATGAATAAAATGCATACAAAAAACGTTGACATATGACCCACTATGTTCTGGGCCCCGTTTCCCGAAAGCATCTTTAGCCTAATGGCGCGTTTCCACTGCAGGGTGCGGAACGGATCGGATCGCAAAGGTGCGGGTCGGGTCGCGTTTCCACCGCCAAAAGTGGGCGTGACCCGGACTTTGCCGTACCCGTTCCGGCCCCGTTCTCGGGACTCCGGGTACCGAAAACGAGACGAGACGCCTGAAAGGGTCCCAGGAAATTCTAGCTACACCCCACCTCCGTTGATTGGTCGACAGAATCGTCACTTCCAGGTGACGCGGGGATAAAAACGAACAAACAGTAGCCTCGAGGTATTATTCTTTACAATTAACATGTTGCGTAAAACGCTTGCTTGGGCGAACAAGGAGGTGAAGACGTTCGTCTGCATTCTTGGGGAGGAAGACGTTGTTTACGATGTTTTACGTAGCTGCCGCGGCGATCGACATCCGGCCTACCACAAAGGGTACTGTCGGTAGTGGAAACGCGACCTCGGAACTGAGCTGGGCTATGCCACCCCCTCCCTACCGCACCTTTGCGATCCGATCCGTTCCGCACCCTGCAGTGGAACCGCGGCATAAGTGGATCGCAGAGTTGGTCGTAAGAGCATCGTACAGTTTTCACACCGTTTCCCGAAAGCATCTTTGGTAACGAACGTCTTAAAAACGCTCACGAGTCACGAGTAGCTAACGAGTGCTCCAGGGTACTCGTAGGACGCTAAGAGCCTCGTTAGCCTACTATAGCCTCAGTGGCGTAGCCAGCGGACATTCCTAGTATTGGATAAGTTTTATTATAACACATTGGTAATGGTGCATCACGTGCGTCTGAGCCTAATGTGGGCCATTATGTTCTTAGTTTGAGAGAGACAGTCCAGGAAATGTTTGAGCAGGCAGGGCACTTAAAATGTGTGATAGAAAGTGGGGGGGATTTGTGCAGACTGACATAGGCTACTCATAAAACGTAGCATAAAATAATGTAAAAAAATAAAAAATATATAAAATAAATTATTATATTTTTTTTATAAAAAACAAGCAAAGGAGCAGGCAAAAGGCTGGGATATGGTGGGGATTGGTCACGTTGACGGGAATGTTTAGTGACATGTGGGAGGGTGGAGGGGGTTAAAAAAAAGTCTCAATCACTCTTCGACGTGCATGAAAACCAGCCGCGTAGTTATGAGGGAGGCCGTCCTCACACCGATCTTCCTCGTCGTCATCGTCCTCAATGTCCTCCGGTTCAACCAAAGCTACCCCAGCCTTAGCTGCAATGTTGTGCAACATAGCTGTCACACATATCACAGCGCATGACTTGGCCGGCGAAAACTTGAGCCCTCCGCTGGACTTGTGAAGGCATCTAAAGCGCAACTTCCACCTCCCGATCGTGCGCTCAGGATTAGGACTGCTATATATGTCGGCCTAGGCTTAATCAATTGTGTTTTAATATCTTTAGCATTCATATTATTGCAATCTATTGTTTTCGTAGGCTACTCTGCGGTTGGCCTTGATGGGGAGATATTTTAACCCTTTTTAACCCCATTTTCCTCCGACATTCCTGCGTCTCCCCCTGCGTCATAGCCCGTTTCAGCACCATGTCAGTGGACAGGTACAATCCTAAAATCGTCTTGAGTGCAGCGAATGCGCGTTCACGTTAAGAGGAGTTTCGGGAAACGCTCCAAAGAAATTATCGATGGTTCGAAAGATCCCTCTTTCGAACCATCTTACGAGCGAAGATCCATCGATATCGGGAAACGGGGCCCATATACCCAATGTTGACATCGTCCCAGCCAAAGAGTATTGGTATTAATACGTCATTCATTGTCCAAAATAATCCGTAATAATTCAAATCGGGTTTTGTTGTGGGTACAAAATGAATCTTGAAGAAAACTCGTCCTAAGCGTCCCCGGCGAAATTATCGTCTATGATTTGATGACTGATTTCAACCATCAATGATAGTAACCCACCACAAACTGTTCACAAGAAGTCACAAATATATAGTACTTAACTTTGCCCTTATCAGATAAAGATTATTGGTGGCCAACTGCCTCACTTTAGCGTCCTTCACCCATCCAGCCACAGCATATTGGTAGGCATCAGTGCTCTTGAACGGTTTCAAGATATCTCCACTGTATGGGGAGGGGTTGTGGACTAAATAAATATATATGTCACGAAGATTGATTTGAGGCAAGCATACAAATTGACAAAAAAAAATAGGGATAACAAATAAGGATCGGAGCCTAGAATCGATAATATCTCTGTCTCTCTCTAACATTCAGATGAGCGGTGTGGGCGGCCATACTTGGCGAGATCGGTCATGCAAATGGCGGCGTTCCAGAAAACGTGACGCAGATGAACCGTATGAATTGGAGTACCCTGAGGTTCAAAACCTCAAAGCAATCATACATATACACTTGTGCTCCAAACAGACAGTAAACTGAGTTTAGGGTAAGCCACATTCTTTTTATTATTATATATTTTAAAGGCCCACTATGCAACTTTTTTAGCTAAAATTACATTAAGTATGCAGGTTGAGAGTTATGCTGATGGTTCTGCATCCATTTCTTGGTCGATTGGTGGGTGTGTCATTTACCCATGTCGCCTCTCCAGAGAAAAAGCGCATATGCAACTTGCTCTGTTCGGACCGACACAATCCGGATGTGACGCAGCGGAAGTATCCTCGAAAATGTAGTCAGATTGTAGTTTCGCAAATGCTTTACGGCACAGACACACACCCAAACATGGCACCGGCTAGATATAAACAGCCAGTTGCGAGGCAATTGTTGCATTCATCATGGATCAATCGACTGATAAGGGACCCAAGAGGCGACCGTCGACAGAACAAAAGAAGAATGGACCAGAAAAGAGATCAGACACGAGTGAAAGGGGAACTATGCAACTTTTTTGGCTTGATTTACCTTAATATAACAGGCTAAGAGTCATTGCGATGGTTCTATTATACATTTTTGTTCGATTGTTCGTTGTTTCGACTCACCCTTGCGCATCTTGGCGGAGAAAAGGAATATGTTTCTGCCGGCGACCCGCCGCCCACTCTCGCGGGAGTCTCGGGTCTCGCGAAGTAACGAATTGCTTTACGGCACAGACCCCCAAACACGGAACCGGCTCGATATAAACACAAGTCACTAAGGGATTGTTATATTCATCATAGATCCGCCGAGAGACAGAGAAGCCCAATGTCGGAGGAACAGAAGAAGAGAAAAGGGAGACTGACCGGCAGAGAGGCCAGACACGAGTAAACGTTGGGCAAGCTTTTCAGGAATAGCGTGAACTGAAAGAAAAAGAAGACTGCAAATCAGACGCCGACTCGGCCGTGTTGCTTTTGAAATTGAAAGTACCCTTGGGTGGCCTTTGTCTTCGTGGTATTCTTGATGTTGATAGTCTCTGTACAAATGTGTTTGCTCAACCATTTTGTTGTGAGCCCTGTAAAAATTGTTTTCTCGACCGTTTTGTTGTGAGCCCTGTATGTTTCTAGCTTGCTTGGTTGCAACCATAAAAACACCTTTGTTTCCATGGGTGTTTTGCTGTTCGTCTGTCTCGTCCCCCAGATACAGACTGAATCCCCGAATCCAGGTTCTTGTTTATTTAGATTATTATGTTGGCCAAACCTCTTACACTGATTGTTCTGTTCAACCTAAGATAAAAACAATTATAATCTAGGATATAAATTCTCCCCGTCAACTATAAAAAAGGATGGATTTATGTTTATTGCAATACAAATACACCCTTTTATGTATAACCTTGCCTACACTTTATGAACATCTACTTCGGACATGGCTCCACGCATTCGCCGGCTTCTTTGAAAACAAATGCACATGGCTCGCGTAGAAGTGCATGGGGAAGGGTCGTCAACGAGTTGTTACGACAGTGTTGTAAAATATCTACTACAAAGCTGCAGGGGGTGCTGGTTAGAGAAATGTGCGTGCCAAAACCAAGAAAACAGCGAAGGAATTCCCGAAGTTGCATAGTGGGCCTTTAAGAGCAGCTAAAATTAGTTGGTGCGTTAAAAGGTATACCTCCCCGTCGGGGAATTGAACCCCGGTCTCCCGCGTGACAGGCGGGGATACTGACCACTATACTAACGAGGAGCTGCAAGTAATGTGTAATGTTGATTACATTTTGTATAGAAAAAGTATCTGTATAGTATTCTGAATTAAGGAGATACATCATCAGATAAGAAAATCAGATCAGAACATCAGATCAGAACAGGCTTTCTGTCTGAAGAACCCCAATGTCCTGAGTTGCGCCAAGTCGACAAACTATAAGGCATATCCACACCTGCCTTGTTTGGTTCGATCCAAACCAAAATACCTTTTGGCCTGGTGTGAATACAAACCATCGAACTCTGGTGCGGACCAAACAGCCGGTCCGAGACCCAGCCGGAGAGGTGGTCTCGGTTCGCTTCCAAAGGAGCCCTGGTGCGGTTCGCTTGAGATGTGAATGCGACCGCGCCCGGTCCGACCCAGTTCTAAAAATAATATGCCTATTTGGACGCAACAGACTCCAATTGCTGCTTGTTTATTCATTTACATATTGTTTGATTAGCGCGGGTTGATTCAAAGATCAACGTCACGTTATCAGACCGGCATCACGTTATCAGACCCGTTAAAAATGAGTCGTGGCTCAACATGGAGCGAAGAGACGAAATGTCTTTTGGATATTTGGGCAGATGCCAACATATAAAGTATGTTGAAGAACACTGAACACTGAACATTGAAGAAAATTACGATGGATTTAATACATTCAGTAAAAGGATGGGCAAGAAGGCGTTCGAGGAGTCCGCGGATAGCACAACAACATAAAATCGACGTTGTGCCACGCCTCTGATGCTCCAAAAGTACTGCAAATGTTTGTAACTGTATGAAACCAATCAGTATAAACACAACGAGGGCAGCACACTGAATCTCCATAATCTCTATAATTTGTTTACTCTTTTTTTTATGCATTACCCCGTGTAACCCACCCCCGACCGTCTTGTCCAATGATTGAACGATCTATGCACACACGTGCGTTGTTGACAGATTCTCGGACTGGTGCGAAATATTGCAATGTGAAAAGGAACCGCACCAAACCAAAAAAATAAACATTGCATTTTGGTCCGGACCAAAGACATCAAACTAAGGACTTTCCTGGTGTGAATGCGCCCATAATATCATGCCATCACTCTTAATGACATGAGTATCTCCCAACGTCTCAGACACAAACAAAAATTAATCTGGAAGAAACGAAACAGGCGGGACATATTTGCTTCTCTTAAATAAAGCTCTTAGGTGAGGAGAGATTCTCTTAGGATTTTGAGGTATCTCGTTAATTCATAAGAACAGAGCAGGATTTTTTTTCTCAGGTGAATGCAGTATGCTTTCTTATTACAGGGCTCTTCTCAATGCTGTCTAACGCTCCGTTCACTTGCATGGGCCTTCACAACCTCCGGCTCGTTGCTAAGCATATAATACCGCTGCCAAGGAAAGTCGGTCGAAAGTTTGGCCTCTGATTCACATCTTTGGTACTACTCCGCTGCTCTGCAAGTAGTCCGGTAACTTATCAACCCCAGCGTATTTGGTTGCTATGCGACGTCAACGTATTTGGTGGACTATTTCTCTGCTGATCAACACTACGAATGGTAATTGTAAAAAGTCAAAAATTTTGCCAAGTAGCCGTGTAATAAGCAGTTATTATCTGGAAAATAAGCCCCTTCAGGGCCTTTTGAGACTTACTGGACAAAATAAAGTCTCATCATAAGTCACCATTAACACCTCCTATATTAAAACAGTGATGCATTGGCCGGGAATTGTGGAAGGCGAGAATATTACCATTGAACCACCAATGCCTAATATGTGGTAAAGCACCGCACAAGATCTGCAGAAAACATTTGGCTAACAAAACCCAGGATTTGTCGATGAAAACAATATCCCGAGTTTGAGATCTCAATCATGGGAAATTCGCCATTATTCAGAGAGAACCAATCAAATTGCGTGATATTAGGAAGTTCACGTGTAGCATATAGTAATAACTAATATTAACACATATTTATAGAATAGCTAATATTAGTTAGTGTCTTAAAATAAACTCCTCCCCGTCGGGGAATTGAACCCCGGTCTCCCGCGTGACAGGCGGGGATACTGACCACTATACTAACGAGGAGTTCCCAATATCAATTACTTATCCGATTTCCACCAGCAGCTAGATGGATCTTCGCCAACGGTTTCTATGCTATTTTATACATGAAACGTTGCGTCCGGCTTTCATTGTGAACATAAGGGTCATTTCATTGTAATAAATCGCCGCTGACCTCACGTCAGTCAAAGTAGGGAGAAGCTGGGTTGAGCTGTAGATCAGAACTAGGCCTATGGTGACCTAACTGTAGACCGCAGCCATGCCGCTTTTCAGTCAGACAGTAGCAGAACAACGTTCTGCCATTAGTCTGCTTATAGCGATAGTCCTCATCCAACGAATATCTTCACCTTATGTTGAATGTGACAGGACTTTAGTTTTCAGTTACAACAACCAACATACCCTTTATTTAACATCATCTATAGCGTTAGCCTACTCTAACCCTTTCATGTAGGACCTGTGATCTATTCCTGACATGGAAAGGTGTTAAATTCCATGCTCCTGAAAACAGTGGAGAGGTGATATTCGATTAATTCAGTATTCTTACCTCTCTGATGGAGTCACTGTGGTGGGGGAGGCTGTCGCTAGAATGGACTTGAACAGGCTATGAGGAGTGGACATGGATGCCCCTCCGGTCTGGTAACTACAATGTAAAGTAATAAATAAAATGCTTAGAATTTAGAATGTGCCTTCCGGTTGTACATGTAAAGCTTTCTTCCCAGTGGTTTGACAAAACATCAGTAGTGGGTTTAATTCAGCGTTTCCATTTAAAATGAACAATTCTAAGCTCGCTAACGCAGGTTGCAGCGCACAAACCCCAGCCACATGTGCTGCTACTGTATTAGACAATATATTAACGATTTGTTAGGCTACTTTATCTGCTTAGGCTACCTTGATTAATTGTCATCCAAACTTTCAAACGCGCATCAGTGGGCCCCGACTCCGAACCTATAGGCTCTGAGTCTGAACTCTCTCTGACCTTTTCAAACGCAACTTAGTATCAGGTGCGTGGTTTTCAGCGAATCAACGCTCAGAGAATACTGCCGTGATCACGTTGCATGTAGGCAGATGTTACAGCTGCTAGTCTGCTCCCGCAGAAAATGAACGCGAGGATTTTTTATTTTGGCGTGACATTTCTTGCGTGTGCGTGACCCTGGTAGCGCTCAAGTAGCGTGGTAAAGTTAGTTCTATATTGGACGTTGGATATTCGCATGGGCGTCCGTTTGGTTTGAAATCTTCTTTCAAATCTGGCACTCAAAACATACCTTTTTACACTAGCCTCCCCCACCTAACTCCCACCTTATTCTTCATGTTTAACCTCTGTTTTTCCTTTAATCCTAGTCTCTCCTAATATATGTCTGTTACATAGTTTAGATAGGGTAATATGTAAAGCGTCTTAAGAGTACAATAATAAGCGCTATATAAATTTCATTTATTATTATTATTATTATTATTATTATTATTATTATTATTAAATGTGCTGGGGACAGACGCATTCGGAAGTGCGTTTTCTTGTAAATCACAGCTCCTTGGATGTGAACGCGCACAGAGCGCAAAGCTCAGAGCCGGACAATGTCGTAGTAAAGCCCTCAGGTCTACTCTGCATGTATTGTGGTGTGTACTGTGGCTAAACATCAACTGCACTGAAGTCATCATAACTTCATAAGTCATTTTTATCGACATTATCAAACGGAAGAACTTTTATTTTGAAGAGCACAGGGCAACGAAGCACACTAGCCAATAAGAGGACCCGCCCTCCGACGGAAATGAATAAACGAGCTGAACTTTTGATTTTCGTTTTTTTGACAAAACGATTAAACTGCTTGTTTTCTGGTTTCTGCTTGTGTCAATTATTCCCAGAAAACAGAGTAATAAAACGTACCTTGCTCCTCCTTGTTAACGTTTGTCAATTGAGTAGGTCTAGACTCTCTGTACAAATGAAATGAGGCACAGAGAGTATGGTAGGACCAGGTTAGGAAGTATGGATATCGGAACATAAGACCCGACCAAATGCCGGGGACGTTTTCATTTTAAATGTTCGGATTTCACTGCGATGAGCAATGGTAGAAAACATTTGGGATAATGCAAGTAGCCTACCCAAGAAAATAAAAATAAATAACTAGGTATTGTTGTTTGGTCAATAAGGTATCCAAATGGTAAGTTTGAATCTTCTTTATTGATGACCACGGTCTAACGCAGAGAATACATGGGTATCGAGTTCCGGGTAGCCCCATAACCAAATCAAGTGAAGTTATTCCCGCAAGACTTACTCATAGTACGTTAACACTTTAGGGTCAAACAGTTAAACAGTACAGCTATCTACAGGTATAGTTGCTTGCTTTAATTAGATCTTGCATAATATTCCTTTAAGTAGTAGACAGATGAGCTAAAAAGGGAATTGAAAAGTAACGTGCATTGGCCGGGAATCGAACCCGGGCCTCCCGCGTGGCAGGCGAGAATTCTACCACTGAACCACCAAAGCCTACATGAGGCTTCCAAAACCAATGAATATTCGAAACGTCCACCGCATATATGGCGTAAACACACGGTCCCGATCCTCTGAGATACAGAAGGAGTCGTCATGTTATGAGCTCACAAGCAGAACCTCTAGGGGTAGGGCAACAGGGCTGCCTACTGCCACTGGGGCCTACAGCCACCAGGGGCCCTACAGCCACTGGGGCCTACAGCCACCAGGGGCCCTACAGCCACCAGGGTTCATACAGCCACCAGGACACTACAGCCACCAGGGGCCCTACAGCCACCAGGGGCCCTACAGCCACCAGGGTTCATACAGCCACCAGGACACTACAGCCACCGGGACCTACAGCCAACAGGGGCCCTACAGCCAACAGGGCCCTACAGCCACCAGGGCCCTACAGCCACCGGGGCCCACAGCCACCAGGGCCCACATCCACCAGGGCACTACAGCCACCGGGACCTACAGCCAACAGGGGCCCTACAGCCACCAGGGCACTACAGCCACCGGGACCTACAGCCAACAGGGGCCCTACAGCCACCAGGGCCCACAGCCACCAGGGGGGCTACAGCTGGGGCCTACAGCCACCAGGGCCCCACAGCCACCAAGGGGCCAACAGCCACCTGGGCCCCACAGCCACCAAGGGGCCAAGAGCCATCAGGGCCCACAGCCACCAAGGGGCCAACAGCCACCTGGGCCCCACAGCCACCAAGGGGCCAACAGCCATCAGGGCCCACAGCCACCAGGGGCCCACAACCACCAAGGGGCCAGCAGCCACCAGGGGCCCACAGCCGACGGGCCCACAGCCGACGGGCCCACAGCCACCTGGGCCCGTACAGCTGTGGCCCAACAGCCACCTCTTAAAGAGACTTGGATATAACTCACTTCTCTGGTCGGGGAGTTGTACCCCGGTCTCAGTAGGCGGACCACTATATTGACGAGAAGTGATGAAATGGCATACTTTATCCCGTTGAAAATTGTCATCCTGAACAGAGAAAAACATTTCGTGAATTAAAAAAGGAACTTGCATTGGCCGGGAATCGAACCCGGGCCTCCCGCGTGGCAGGCGAGAATTCTACCACTGAACCACCAATGCCTACATAAACCTATTAAACCAGCACTCTATCGCCCCCCAACGGGACATAAAATCATGTGCAAGAAGGCCAGTTTGAGACGGCAGAGTCAACTCAGAGCAATTGATGAGGGCCATCACTATGGTATTGGATATAACTATTATATTGTAGAAGTCCAACATCAAAGAACAGGTCTAAAAAAAAAACTCTTTGATAATGATAAGAGTTTGATAATGCCCATTTCTTTAAAAATAATTCTACCAAAATGAAGGATTTATTTATTAATTGTAGTGGTTCAGGACTGGGGAGGCCTCTGCAGTCTGGGGCTTCTCCTAGTCCTACTGCAGAGAACCCCCGGTCCTGTCGGAGGACTTCGTTAGCTGAGGTGTGTGCGGAGGCCCTGTTAAGGGGACAGCCAATGTAAAGGGGGTCCGGGCGTGACCGGGGGTAAGGTGGGCTGGGGAGGGCAGGGGCCAGGGGGAGGGCATGGGGGCTAAAGAAGGCAGGGAGGCCAGAGAAGGCAGGGGCCTGGGGGAGGCCTAGGTGGTCAGGGTGGGTGAACAATAAAATAATGGAGACATCAGATAGGAGTGAACCAGGCTACTATGCGTTAAGGTTTACTGGTAAACACAAAACCAGTACAACACCACAATGCAACTGGGCCGCAGGACTTGAGTATGGCCAAAGAAAGGAACGAAACAAAGCTAAGCTAAGCTAAGCTAAGCTAAGAGCTAACAAAGGTGATATGCTTAACAGCCGCTAAGCAGACCACAGGTCAACCTCCCGGAACTGACCCAGACAGACAGAGGGGAGCAACACTCGTTTAAACAGAACCGCAGGATGCGTTGTGATGCAGAGAGGCCTTCCTCTTACCTGTCCCCAGACCACACGGTGACCACCAATCACAGACAGGATGGAGCCAACAGGTGGTTCAAAACAGATTCACCCACAAGTCTGTAGTCGAGCGTTGTATGGGACACAGTGAATTGCGGACAGAACAAGCAGTCTAACTAAGCCGGCTATGGCTTCATCAAGTCCTCCGGCAGTTGCCATGGCCATCCAACAGAATCGAAGGAATGCAGTGAGATTCAACCTCCTAGAAGACCTCGAAATGGACCGGCTTCAGTTCAGTCGACAAATTCTCCAGAAAGACCTTCAGTTTTCGACCAACGAACTGGATTACGTTTTTGCCTTCCCGGGTAAGAAGATATATGAAGTTGTCTTTACAACAGTGCAGAACTTTGACCTTTGTATGCAACGATTTGATGAGAAGAAGAGATCAGCACCGAGCTTCAAGAAGATCACAATGATACCACTGGCAGAAAGAGATGTAAAGACAGTCCACGTGATTATCCTTTCTGAAAAAGTTAGAAATCAAGACGTGTGGACCTGGTTATCGAGGTTTTGCGATGTCACCAATGGAATGGAGGTTACCGACATCGATGGAGTAAAAACAGGAACCAGACGCTTCCAGGTGCGTTTACGAAGGGATGAGGGAGCAGTCCAACACATCCCCAACACGATCCAGCTGGGAGCATTCCGTGGCTCTGCTTTCTACCCTGGCCAACCAAAGCAGTGCAGGAGGTGTGGAAGCCTGGACCATCTTGCGGCCTCCTGTCCAAGCAACAACTGCAAAAGGTGCAAAGCATCAGACCACAACACAGACCAGTGCACAACCCCACTAGAATGCAGCCTGTGTTCTTCAACCAGCCACAGATTCAGGGACTGTCCCAAAGCCTACTCCAACCGAGTGAAGCTCAACACTATCACCAACAACCTCCCGATGAACCAAGGTCTTAACGAGGACCAACCAATACACCAGGTGCTGCTCGTTCCCCAAGAACCGGATGCAGCCCCAGATAATGGACCAATATTGGACTGGGCTGCAGACCCCATACCGGATGATAATGTAGGGTCCACTGCCATCGACGCCACCCTTGCCCCAGCGATCGACCACCGGCCTGCACAGCAAGCGGAATCCACCCCCAGGCCAGAACAGGGCATCCAGCGAAGGAAATCTCCGACAACTATCCAGGAAGCAGGTGACATGTTAGAATTCCTGCTGGCTAACCTTCCTGATATAACAGATCCCGAAATGCCCGCTGAGAGGGGGAACCTGCTGTTGGAAGCACTAGAAACTCCTCCGGCTATACCATTGTTTGAAAGCCCACCCGACCAATCAGCACATTCCAAGAAACGTCAGATGAATTCTTCATCATCAGGTGAGCCATCTCTCCTGATGATTCCCACGTATCCCGGAACAAAATGGTCATCGTCCCTTGGAAAAAACCCCTCCTTTCTCGAAGACGAGCAGGTGGAGGCCTTTACTGCTGTCACGCACATCAGGGAAACCCACAATCCGGAGCCTCTAGCTAGACCCAAACGACCAAAAAAGATCAGGAAAGACCAAATATAGCTTTTGCCCCCCGGGCATATATATTGTTATATATTGTTATATATATATATATTGTTTAGAGTCCCCACGGAATCAGATGTCCTGTATGGGGTTATAAAGAGTGGTGACGGTAAGGGATGGGAAAGATGGTGGGCCTTGATTAATTGCACAAAAGAGTCGATGTGGAGGTGTCGTAACCGAATGGTGTACAAGAGCCTTTTGTTTTCAGCGGAATCAATCGTTAATTTGAGCATAACCTTGGTAAAGGATTATGTGTGGAGGGACAAGGAACGATATGGAATTGTGGTATGTAAGGAACTCTGGAAAATAGAGAACACTGAGTTATGTAGAATTTTGTGTTAACATTTGAATGTGTTGACCTTGCTGTAAAATGTAACTATTTTTGCTTGTTAACCTTTGAATGTGTTTTGACCTTGAAACCATGTTGTAAAATGTAACTCTGTGCCTGACTTAAATAAACGCCTAAAAATTGAAAATTGAAATTGGTTCAAAACAGATGTTAAGCAGCAGGGGGGGAGGAACTGAGAGACAATAAACATTATTAGAGTAAGATTATATATACATCAAGGGATCCAACAATCCAATGAGAAACCCTCTAGGGACAAAAACAGGGCCAGCCTTGGCAAACAAAAAAACAGAGAGAGAGAGACAAACTGGCTTTTAAATGTGGAGGGGTGATTGGTGGAGAAGGCCTCCCCTGCTGGGAACTGGAGAGGTGATGGTATAGCCGGTGAGCTGGTTGGGAGAGGAGGGAGGATGAATGAGTAGTTAGTTGACGGCCTGGCATCTTGTTCAGAATGTTTTCTGAACAACTTTTGTATTGGACTCAAGATCATAAGGGTCCACCTCGATGTTGATATAAGCATTTAAGTCTTTACGTATTAGAAGTTAATGGCTCCTGGGGGCTTTATTTTACCTTCTCTTTAGGTCAGATTGAAGATATTACTGATTAGTCTATAGATGTATTAGATGTATTTTTGTCTGAGTCAAAAAACCTAGGATCCTAAGGGAATTTATGGTATGTAACAAAAGATGTAAAAAAATCTATCCAGACATAAGTCCTAGGTTCATCAGGCAGATTTGTTCACCATGGGGGTAAGGGGTCACGAGATATGCTTATTCAAAGTTTGCATTTTTGGACTATTGCTATAGCACCACCTTTGGGCCAATCAGTGTAATATTTCTTGGCTGTTAATCTTGAGTCAGCCTCTACAGCTGTATATAAGTTTCATCAAAAGCGTGCGAGCGGTTTAGGCATTGTAATTCAAACGAATAATATAGGGTTAATTATCAATTACAACAGGTTGCCTCACACTTAGTTGTGCCTGGCCCCCTAAATATGAACTCAATAACTAGCAAACAGTTACATTGCAGACTAGTTTTCAGAAGAGCGTACTTACTACCGTTAATACCGCCACCTTTTCCAGAGCATGACCTGTCCGAATTTACAAGGTGGATCATTTCCGCGATTGGATGTGTTAAATGTGTTAAATGTGTTTTACCTTACAGAGTCGTTTTCAGGAATGCCGAAAACGTGTGTGTTGTTCTACAGTTTAAATCCATTCTGCATTCGGAGCGTCGCTACCCTGTCCGTGATTGGCTTAGCGCAGGGAGAGAAATGGACAGTGGAACGTGTGATTGGTCATTCTGGTGAAAAGATAAGGAGAGAAATGGAGAGAAATGGACAGTGGAACGTGTGATTGGTCATTCTGGTGAAAAGATATTGGAAATCCGATGATTTGATTGGACGATTCAGAATCTAGAAAGCAGACGGATCGGATTTAGGGAAGGTAGTGCCGGTGGGGCGCTTAATAAGATTGTCTCAAATTGTATGACTTGAAAAGGAAAAGGTTTAGCGCCCAACGTGGGGCTCGAACCCACGACCCTGAGATTAAGAGTCTCATGCTCTACCGACTGAGCTAGCCGGGCTGAGAGTACGACTCGTCAGAACAATTTAAAATATGCAGTGAGAAGTAGTGACCACCACGACTCACCTCCTGTTCAGTTCGACTCCCCCGTGCTCACCACGACTCACCCTGCAAGCATCACGACCCAAGGTTTGCCACTCACCCGGCATACATCACGACCCCATGTTCGCCACGACCTACCCCCTGTTCAGCTCGACTCCCCCTTGTTCACCGCTACTCAGGCCGTGTACACCGCAACTCACCCCGTGGACACTGTAACGGGGAGCATGGGTTGATGTTGCATTATAACGTCTTTATTGGAGGATTCAGGTCGAGTGTTTGTATTTTACATTACGGATCAATATGGTCGGCATGCGCAGAAGCAAGAGGGAGCGCGAGGCGACAGAGAGCAGCCGATCAGGCACGCGCTCGTGGAGAATCCCGCAGTGCAGACAAAACCCAAAACACATACAGGTTTCTGTTCTCCAGTTATTCAGAGCACCTCTGGGTAGAGTCAAAATGTTTTCGTGGTATGTCTTAAAAGACACCGTCTCTGTGGCGCAATTGGTTAGCGCGTTCGACTGTTAATCGAAAGGTTGGTGGTTCAAGCCCACCCAGGGACGTCTGCTTTTTGAGCCGTGTTTTGAATATTTCATAATTTATGGGTGCGCAATTGTTCCTTTTAACAACCTATTTAACAAGGTAAATAACTAATGCAACAAAGTCTAGGAAAGTCTTTTTTGGATTGACCCCTCTGGGTTACTGCCAGAGGGGTCAATCCAAAAAAGACTTTCCTAGACTTTGTGAATATTTATATACTTCTTCGTGAATATTTTTTGGATTGACCCCTCTGGGTTACTGCCAGAGAGGTCAATCCAAAAAATATTCACGAAGAAGTTCTATAATGTTAGGTTTAGTGTGAGGCCGCTTTGTGAACTACAGCTCTTCGATGCTCTCGACGCAAATTATATAAGTCACCACCCGCACTTGGAACTCCGGTACAGACACGGCGATCTCTCTGCTCCCTCACCGCTTTTTTCCAAAGGGAGGATAAATGCATCGAAAGAGGTGAAAACCATTATAAGCCGGGGCATGTGGAAAGTTTCAGTTGTGCCGATGTGACCGCAGAACGCCATATTTGTAGTCCTAAAAATATAGGTCAGGCAGAAAGATAAAATAACAGGAAGGGGGAAAACCAAAAGCCCACACACACATGGAAACACAACACAGAGGATCAGGTGATCAAATAATAAATATGTTACCAAGTCATAACAACAAAGTGCTATAATTCAATAATAGCATGAATCTGGGCTGCACATTTTCTGTCTATAATCAGACCAATGTTAATATGGGTTCCACAAATGTACCTATACCATTATTGTTCTCCTTCCCAGGAGAGTTGAGGGTATGGACTACCTCTACATGCTGATGGGGAACTGCATGAAGGACGTGGATCCTGAATGTGAGGACTCAGAACAGCTGCTTGAGGAGCTGGCCGGCGAAGAGGGCTTTAACCCTAACCACAGCGAGTGTCTGCTGGGCTGAGGAGCCAGCTTGGCACTTATAGCTGACAGTGACAGAGACCTGCTAATGGACAAAGATTAAAGATAAAGATAAAGATAAAGATAGACTTTATTGTCATTGTACAGTCACCTATACAACGAAATTGGGAAAAGGTTACGATTAAAATCATGATTCACCAACACTTAAAGAAACCGCCTGGGAGCCATTCTCCAGACTCCAGCTGAAATCAGATTAGAGTAGTAACTCGGTCAAGCTAACCGTGTCATCTGGATGGAAAAAAATAATCATAGAACCAAAACATATTGCATGTAAATTGAGATTTGTGTGAAATAACGAAATAAGAACCAAAAAGGGGCTTCGTCCCTGGGTGGGCTCGAACCACCAACCTTTCGGTTAACAGCCGAACGCGCTAACCAATTGCGCCACAGAGAAATTCTGTCGCTAGGGGAGGAGCACTCACCGCCCGGCTAGCTCAGTCGGTAGAGCATGAGACTCTTAATCTCAGGGTCGTGGGTTCGAGCCCCACGTTGGGCGCTAATGATTTTCCTGTTGTTAATCTCACCTTTCAGTATAAAAATATCTATATTCTACTTCTTATGCAAAATGTATTACAATACCAGTAGTGTAGAACTTATGATTTTCAGTATTGTGCCAATAGACTCAAAACATCATAAAGAATACATCAGATTTAAGGGTTTTGGTTTGCAACTGGAATGGCTGATAATGGTCTGACCATCTATGAAGGAATCAATTAACTATTTCACAATACCGCCTGAAAATATATAGCTCATCTGTAGAAGAAGGCACATATAGGGTTGTTTCTATAGTGGTGAGCGTAAATGTTCTCACTCAGCGTTGGTGGTATAGTGGTGAGCATAGCTGCCTTCCAAGCAGTTGACCCGGGTTCGATTCCCGGCCAACGCAGAGATTTTTTGAATATTTAACCTATGACCTCAAAGGTGGATTCTAACTACGCCCCCTCACATTGCCCTGTAGCAATGTGCCTCGCATCGTCTTAAAATATGTCCTGGCTGTTACTACATGACAGACTGAACTATGGGAGGGCAATTCACTGAAAATACTCCTTGTTTTGTGTCTGGTTCTACGTTGATGTAGTATTTGACCAAATCGAGAATGTCAAATACACAATGTGATGTATTTTCTTTAAGCAGCCAGCATGAAACCTGTGTGACAATATGTATTGTCACATAACATATAACCTATACCTATAACATATTTATTTATTTTCCCAATTTACTATTTTATTTTATGACTGCAATCATACATATACTTATAACACCAACAGAGATACAGAAGACCCCATCGGTCCGGCCATGGTACTCACATACTCCTCTGTTATATTAATGCAGTACCTTGACCTCTTTCTGAAAGAAAAAGAAAGAGAAAATCAGGATTTAGTAGCAAGGAACCCATTGATCATTTAATTACACTTCTAACGTCATAGCATTCAGAGACTTAGCCTCTTTGGACCTTAGGCTTTATTTCTTTGCCAAATTTTGAAACATAAAAACAGACTTTATCAGAAGAATTAAGTCGATAACTTAACTCTACAGTTGTATGAAAAGCCGTCCAAGTTGCGTGTGGTGACCCTACATTTCAGTGGGGCAGAAACTACTGGCGGGTGACCACACCCACAATGTATGTTTTTTTACTATGTATATTATAGTAATATGTAATATTATATTTATATATTCACATTGTAAATCAAATCCGTTTGTTTGTTATGAAAGATGAGTCTGAAGAAGTGCGCGTGCTCCTCCACTCTACTACAAGTAACTGCCATCTATCAGGTTAGTCTCCCTTCTTATATATTTTAGTTTGTAACGAGTCGGTGTAGGCAGGGATCTCTTGGAACTATGTATTTAAAAGTGTGTATATTTGATTTGAAATAGTGCCGTTGAGACCTGGAGTAATATGGTCCCAGTTATAATAAAAGTAAGTGGTTACTCCTACCGGTTGCCTACCTTCGACTTTACGCTAACCGGAGCTAATGCTAACCTTGACCTGCACCATCGCACATTACAACATCACTCACACCCATTGTCCATATATCCCCTTGTCCTGTGCACATGCTTGCTCGAAAAGTAGGTAACAAAAAACTGTGTTTCTCTTTGAGCAACCATAGCCATTTTTTCTTTTTCACATTTTCTTTTTCGGCTGTTTTTTTAAAAACCTGGAGGGATTATTATAATTCTCTCTACAAACATCAATCAATACCATACCTTTCATATAGCATATTATTTGTGCAGATAATACCATTATTACTTCAGCTACTACTAATAGAGCTACTACTACTACTACAGCAAGTACAACTAATACTTCTATCTTCCAGCTTTGACAGTATTACAGTTTAGCTTCCAGCTTTTGTAACAATTTATTTCAGCACTTTGCTTCTTCAGATAATGCAAACCAGTGTCTTGTCAGTTTTGATTTCAGCTTCTAGGTTTTTTAGCAGTGCACTGCAATACATTGGCCTTTCAGATTTTTCAGCAGTGCAGGGCAATACATTTGACCTTTCAGATTCTTCAGTTAAATTCCTTTTACATATTTTTAAGCAATGCTTTGCGCTTTTCATTCAGCTGTCACTTTATTTGTTTCCAACCATTATTTATTTTTTTAAACGGTTTTCATGTTTACATTGTTTAATCCATTTAGACTTTTGAACTGTTCGAATCCCTTCCCTGGATTTAAGCCATTTAACTTTTCGTTACCTCTTAATCTCTGGCTTTATTAAAAACATATTTTCAACGTCACTTTGTACTACAGCACTCACCGCATTTTCTGCAGGATGTGCGTTTTCTAGTTATCTGTTTCTGGTGTCTGAAGCTTTAATGCAAATGAGCTACTTCCCATTGACCAAAGAGCTGTCAGACTGAACCACAGCATGAAGGAGAAGGGATTGTTGCCGTTTGCAGACTCCTGGAGCTCTAAATCTATATCATATAATATAATATAATATAATAATGATAATATTATACATGGGTATTTATATAATATTATATCTAATATCATGGCCAAAAGCTATGTGCGCCTCGGATGATATTATGAATCATGAAGACTGCGTCTGACGTCTCTGGCACTTTCACAACAAGTAAGGACTCGTAGTGGGGGATATCTCGGCCATGGTTGAGAAGAATTGGGGGAAAGGAACTTTGGCCATGACTCTCTGAAGTCCATGAACCACGACATGGAGGAGAAAGGGATTGTACTCCGGGAGCTGAGATGCCGAACAGCCACTGAGCTCCCCTCGCCAGAGCTGCCGGACTGCCGCCGAAGCTTCAGCGGCAGTCCGGCCGCCGTCGAAGACGCCCGGGCGTTGCCGAAGCTTCGGCCGCAGTCCGGCAGCTCCGGCGGTGTACTTCGGGAGCTGAACTGCTGCCTAAGCTTTCCAGCTGCTCCTGCGGGTGTCCTCCGGGAGCTGAAAAGTCTGGCGGGGGTAGCTCGGCGGCAGTCCGGCAGCTCAGCTCCGGGAATACAATCCCTTTCTCCTCCATGTCTCCTCCTCCGGACTGCCGCCGAAACTTTGGCGGTGCCGCCGGCAGCGAAAGGGATTGTACTCCTGGAGCTGAGCTGCCGCCGAGTTCCCCCCGCCGGAGCTGCTCGTCCGCTGGTCCACAAAATCTTAGCTATATGCTCTGATTGGAGGGGAGTGGGGAAGTGGGAGGTAATATTCAACTGTGCCCCCTTCCTACTTAGTAGGGGGCGCCGAAACTGACTTGCTCGTTTGGTAACTGTAGGCGGGGTACTTTCAGAAATGCATCTCACTCAAAAAATCATGTACAGACTTTTTTCAGTTTGTATGCGTGTGGGAGCACCAGAGACCCAAAATACCCCAAATCCCAGGTAATGAAAGGTTCTGAAAGACGGCATACCCATATACCCATGTTAATTACTAGGGAATAAAATGCATACAAAATCTGTCAGGCACGATTTATGAAGAAAACGTTTCCAAAAAGCATCGGACGTATGGCCCACTATGTTCTGCTCCATGTATCCAATGTTGACAATGTGACATGAAATAGCTAAGCTAACAACATAAACCAGAGGAGCTAGGAAAGGAAATTAACTGTGTGTTTAAGTTCAGAAGGGCCAAACGTGTGGCTACACACAGCACTACAAAAGTCAAGATTGAAAACGAAAAAAATATTTGTTGCACAGTTCAACGCTGCATCACATCATGAGCTGGCTGTTCTCAATTCACAACACGCATTCCATCAAAACTAGCCTACATCAGGCATTCGGAACAAAACTCATGCCCTCCCCCCTACAATTATTCCGGAATTCAAGCAAAGCAAGAATGACCAAAAGTCACTTTGTGTCAACAAGAGACTGATTCCACGACTATCAATTGCAAGTTAAAACAGCTGACCACTTGAGTGCAAAAAACACAAAAGACCTCACCACAGCACCAGCAAATCTTAAGCAATAAATATCGCGTCTTACCTTTATTTATGTGGCAGTGGTCTGCAGATGCATCCCGTGGTGTAGCCTACCACATCCATTTAGTTCAAGAGGTTATCGTTCTGATACTGTCCATGGTACTAGCAACCTGCTCTGGTGCTTTTTACCTATGTATTTAGGCTAAAATGACTCGATTGTCTTATGCCTCATCATCCCAGCCAAAGAGTATTGGTATTATTAGTAATGGCTACTTGCCAAATCAAAAAAATAAATTCCCAAAACAATAATTAAAAAAGGATTAATTCATTCACATTCCTTCATGATCACCATCATTTTACATCTCGGTAAGAACCCTGCTGGTGTGGTTTAGTTTTTTTGAAACTGTCACAAAGTTCCCTGTTCCTAAACACAGATAGAGATCCCATGATGGGTACATGCATGAACTTGTCGTTTACAGGAACTTGCCTGTATGTTCCTGTTGTTCTATCGCTGCGTCTATCAAAACGCACACCAAGAATATACTCCCATGGTTCCACTATTTTACTCTTTTTTTTCTAAATGCTTCTTTCGTTTACATTCTGTGTTAAGAGATGAAAATGGATTTCCAAGCTGAACAAAACAATCCTGAAGTTTTCTGATGTTTCTCCGGGGGCTGTTATGTTGCGCTACAAATCCATCAATTTCTTTCCAAAAATTATGTAAATCCATTGATTGTTTGTGTTTTTGTTTTTTTAACAAGAGATCATGCAACGAACGATATCAGGGACTCATCTCATACGATAAATGTTTATAAATAAATGCAAATGCATGAAATAAGGACCTCCACATTCGGGGCCACTCACTGCTTCCCCTAGTCCAACAAGGTGAACCATTTCGGCCTCACACGTCACGTGGTCCCGCTGCCGTGGAGGTTCCACTCACTGCTTCCCCTAGTCCGACAAAGTGAACCATTTCGGCCTAACATGCGACGTGGTCCCGCTGCCCTGGAGGGTCTACCAGACCTCCACACTCACTCACTACACTACTCAGTCCAACCATTTCGGCCTCAGTTGCCTGCGACGTTGTCCCGCTGCCCTCACACGCGAGGTTCAGTGGAATAGGTAACATTTTTTGAGTTGATCGTGTTTTGGAAAATAGCTCCTTAAATACTACTCCCTTGATTTCAACAACATACTAGTTATCATTAACTTCTCCTTTTGAGTGATGTTCGAAAACTCAACTCTGTCCTCTCCCTCCTCCACCGTGCCTGCCCTGTCCGGCTCTCCTCAGTTTACTCGTCAGCAAAGTGAAACTTATCTTTTCAATGGTTGTTAGTAAAAAGAAAGAAAAGCACATTTAATAAAAATAAAAAAATAGTCGCAGATACTGATATAATAATCTCTGACAGCCGGAGTCTTAAATTAGCAACCCAGTTTGAGCTAGCAATTGTCAGTTCGACATTTATTTATTTTTTAAATGGGAATAGACAGTAACATACAATTTATCTATACAAAATCAAACGATTATTTAATTATTTAAGCATTTATCAACTGCACAACATTAACCTCAACAAAGTAAAACTTACCGCAAGGGTTAGAAAGACGGCTACCAGAAATTCTAGATCAGCTCCAGATCAGCTCTGGAATCTGGAATCGCACAGAGAGTTTAGATGTTAGGGTCGGTCGTCAGGCTTTGGGTTAGGATAAGTTTAGGTAACTTTTTGATCATGTAAAGTTGAGGGATTAGTTAGCTACTTGTTAGATGTTTTCATGAAATGCTCTTAACTTACTCATGAGATTCGTTAGCCATCAAAGAAAAATAAAGGAAACCCAGGGTGCTGGGACTGCGGTCTTAGGAGTGCGGTCCTGAAGCAGCAGACCACTCTGAGGACCTGCTGGGGGTCCTAATGCGTTAATCAGCGCCTGGCTGTTGGGGGCAGTATTGGGTTATCTTCTGTTTCCACTTGTAGCTTCTTTCTGAGCAGCAGAGAGAAGAAGACCTCACTTTCTCTGTTCAGGCGTCGTGTCTCTGCTCTTCTTTTTTTCATCTCTTCTCTTCCAATACTTCCTCATCTCTGCAGAGGATGTCTCTGGAGGTCTGCTCCCGGGTTGCCGCCATCGGGCTGTCCGTCGTGTCTTTCCTCACAACTTTAGTCGTCAACGGCTTGGCTGGGGCGGGGCGAGGTGAACGCAACACGGAGTTTTCATAGATGTCATGTAGTATATAATATTGTCTTACCGTGCGGTCGATACTGATGAATTAACTTCTGATTTTATCTGAACAACATTCTAACTTTACTTTGTTGGTCAACCAACATGAAGCTGAACTGCGATGGGAACAATAATCAGAAACTAGACTACAGGGAGTGACCAACTTTATGTCAACTACGTTCATTCATAGTTATAGTGCTTAGTGACCTGTCTCTGTACTGTCAACCCCCTACCTGCTCCTTAATGACCTGTCTCTGTACTGTCTAACCCCTACCTGCTCCATAATGACCCGTCTCTGTACTGTCTAACCCCTACCTGCTCCATAATGACCCGTCTCTGTACTGTCTAACCCCTACCTGCTCCATAATGACCCGTCTCTGTACTGTCTAACCCCTACCTGCTCCATAATGACCCGTCTCTGTACTGTCTAACCCCTACCTGCTCCATAATGACCTGTCTCGAGACAGGTCATTATGGAGCAGGTAGGGGTTAGACAGTACAGATATCTGTACTGTCCAACCCCTACCTGCTCCTTAATGACCCGTCTTTGTACTGTCTAACTTATACAGCCTACATGTGAGGGTTGCGTCCCCCCCCCTCTAGCCTGACCCCTGTGTGTGCAGGTCCGTTTGGCTCCAGCACCGGTAACGTCTCGTCCCGCTATGAGACGGACGTGACTCCGGCCGGCTGGACCTTCTCCATCTGGGGCCTCATCTACACCTGGCTCTGCCTCGCCCTGATCTACATCTCCTCCTACCTGTTCAGAGGGTACACACACACACACACACACACACACACACACACACACACACACACACACACACACACACACACACACACACACACACACACACACACACTATGGAACATAAAGGTGTGCTCTGTGTTACTATTATGATGGAAGGGGTGTGTGTGTGTGTTTTTGTGTAGTGCGTGGGCCCTGTGTGTGTTACCCTACGGTTTCTACGTCTGCTGGCTGGTCAACATGCTGCTGAACATTAGCTGGCTGCTGCTGTGGGACCGAGAGTACGTATACTAATACACTACTGTAGTACGAGAACACACTACTGTAGTACCAATACACAACTACTGTTTGAGTACTCTAGTACTAATACACACTACTGTTCAATACTAGACTGGGAACATAACTCAGTTTCAAAGTAAAAGCCCCATGTTTCTCCATCCTGTGGACATTAGTCAGTTTCAAAGTAAAAGCCCCATGTTTCTCCATCCTGTGGACATTAGTCAGTTTCAAAGTAAAAGCCCCATGTTTCTCCATCCTGTGGACATTAGTCAGTTTCAAAGTAAAAGCCCCATGTTTCTCCATCCTGTGGACATTAGTCAGTTTCAAAGTAAAAGCCTCATGTTTCTCCATTCTGTGGACCTTGGTGATGTGCTTGTTGTTTCCAGGGCGATGGTGGCGGCGCTGGTCGTCTTGGTGATGCTCACTCTGTCCAGCTACGGCGCCTTGTTCTTCTGTTGCTACGCTACTGATAATTATGGTCTGTGGCTGCAGACCCACCAGCCAAAAGACCTGGCCTGCCTGCGCATACTGGTAGAGTTTGAATAATCTTTATTGAACCAGCTCAGTTTTACCAGACAGAGCTGTCCCAGCCTGCAGCAGCACACAGCGACACAATCAACCCCACTTACCTAACCTTAACCTGCACCGTCTTCCTTATGTTCCATATTTGAGGATCTGATCTCATCACACTGAATTTAACATTGTTTTAAACAAAAGGAGAGATATTCGGCATTGTTTAACCAATAGGAGGGCAGAAGGCGGGAGGTCAGTGTTAACCATCAGGAGGGCAGTTGGGAGGTACTCAGTGTTAGGGCAGGAGGCAGGCGTTGTGGGGACCGTGCTGAGCGTGTCCTGTGATAGGTTCAGAACGGCCTGGCCCTCTACGCCACCTGGACGTCCGTGGCCACGCTGATAAACCTAGCGGTGGTCCTCCAGCTGGGGGGCGTTGCCCAGACCACAGCCGGGACCGTCGCCCTCTGCCTGCTATTGGTCCAGCTCCTCGCCTGGTGAGTTCCGATTGGAGGATGTAGAGTGAGTGAGTAAGAAACTGTTAAAGCCACTCTCACTCACACACAGCTGGTCCTCTGGTCTCCAGCTGGTCCTCTAGTCCTCTGGTCTCCAGCTGTTCGTCTAGTCCTCTGGTCTCCAGCTGGTCCTCTAGTCCTCTGGTCTCCAGCTTGTCCTCTGGTCTCCTGCTGGTCCTCTGGTCTCCAGATGGTCCTCTGGTCTCCTGCTGGTCCTCTGGTCTCCAGATGGTCCTCTGGTCTCCAGCTGGTCCTCTGGTCTCCAGATGGTCCTCTGGTCTCCAGCTGGTCCTCTGGTCTCCAGCTGGTCCTCTAGTCCTCTGGTCTCCAGCTGGTCCTCTGGTCTCCAGCTGGTCCTCTAGTCCTCTGGTCTCCAGCTGTTCCTCTAGTCCTCTGGTCTCCAGCTGGTCCTCTAGTCCTCTGGTCTCCAGCTGGTCCTCTGGTCTCCTGCTGGTCCTCTGATCTCCTGCTGGTCCTCGGTCTAACAGGTTCTCTCTGCAGGTTCTTCCTGGAGAACGTGTTCCTGGACCGCTGGGTGCGCCCGCTGCAGACGGTGTACCCGGTGGTGGTCCTGGCCCTGTCTGGGGCCGTCAGCCGGCACCACCAGCCGCTACACCCCACCGCCAACTCTGTTTTCCAGGGTGAGGCAACTGCACCACCCCACCCCCTACTGCACCACCCACTGGCCTTCTGCAACTTACACCATCACCCTTCATCCACCCCCCTACATCCACCATCACGTTTATCGTCTGAGTTCTTCCTCTTTGTATCTTCTCTTAGTGGTGCTGCTGGTCCTCTCGTGTGTTCTACTGGTGGCCCGAGTCGTCATGGTGATCTGCAGAACCAGGAAGCAGCCTCTTCTGGGTTCAGGCCAGAATCCAATCAGATCCCCTTGTGATGGTGGCAAGAGGAAACTCCTTAACTAAAACCTCTATATAGAATATAACTATAGCATTGTTGATGTGATATATATACTTGAACTGAAGACTACATAACTATTCATTGTCTGTATAGTTAGATAAACATCCGTCATATACAGAAATATTTATACGATCTAATGTATATAATTTTTATAATCCTTTTTCCAATAAAACATCCTTGATCTAATGCTTTATATTGCTACAGTCTTAAACATTTTATATTCTCATTAAAAAAAAAACTTTCATAAAAATGTCATGTTTTGTCATCTACTTCATCCAACCGAGTTGGTCGGCTCAATTCAAACATCTGTCTTGAACTGAGGTCTAGTCTATAGACACAGGCCACGCCCATTTTGATGCCACAACCAAATTAAAAATGCCTGGTTGTCATCTTGTCCAGAATAATCTACTTTGAATCGATTTATTTTTCACTTTGAAGCCCAAAAATAACTTACGTGGAACCCCTCTTACACTTAATTCCAAACACAATAATTGTTATTCAGAACAGAGGAACAGATTCGGGTTTATTGTTCAAACAGAAAATTAATTTTACACCAACATCTGGAACCTCGTGACCTTCAAATGTTAACATGCCTTTTAGAAAAAGAAGGATAGATATGGACTCAATGTTCCCAGCGCCTTCCGCTAACCCCTCCCCGGGGTCTGAGGCCCGCCCCCCCCCCCCCAGTCCGGACGTCACATACACAACTAAAACTAACACTCTAACGCACCCAACAACCCGACCTTTGACCTCACCGGTCAGTGGTGACTGCGGGGGAATTTGGCGCCGTGCCCCCCCCAGCCCAGATAGACCAGAAGGTCCAGATTGGACCCCCTCCAGCAGCCCAGGCTAGAGCGTCCAGGGGTCCAGTCTACCCCCCAGCGTCGGCCTGGATTCTAGAGGCCAGACCCACAGTCCTGCTCGGGGTGTGGGTCTGGGTGTGGGGGTGGTGGGGGGCCTTGTCTGACCGGGGGGGGTCTGACCCGTGGGGGGGTACGGCCGGGTGACGGTGCACATTAACATACAAGAGATAAGAAGATATAGAAAACAAAACCAATGTACACGAGTCGCTGGGGCCGACTCCTCCTCTCCTCCTCACACCGGCTCCTTCGTAGGTGCAGTAAACGTAGTCCTGTGTTTGTGTGTGTGTGTGTGTGTGTCTGTGTGTGTGTCTCTACTTGTGTTCTTTCGTGGGGGCGAAGTACAGTTCCATGGGCTTGTTGACCTTCCAGTACTTCTCACTGACCAGCTCCAGGGAGAAGGACCCGTTCAGCACCTGAGGACACACCGCGTTAGGGACGCACCTCAGAGAGTGTGTATAGAGGTGTTAGTGTATATATGAATGTAGTTAGCTGTGTTTATTAGGGGTGTAACGATACATGTATTCGTATTTAAATCGGTACGGACGTCACGGTTCGGTGCATGGATGTACACGGAGAATACACGGTATAAAATTAAATAAAACTGGCGTGCAAATTCTGTGTTATTTGCACTATGTGCTGAATTTTCAGTTTTATAACTGATAGTCTTATTTTGTTTACAAGTTAAGGATGGAGTCTGGAGTGTACTTATTGTGGGGTACTTATTGTTTACTGTTTACATCTTAGATTACACAGTTCGGGCTGTTGCAGCTAGCTCAGGGGAGAGACAGTATGAAACTAGGTGGTACAACCTGAGACAATAAAAAAGAATTGCCTTCTGCATTTTTGGTTTTTCTTTTCCCTTCATTGTTCCGAATTCGTACCGAACCGTGATGTCTGAACCGAACCGTGACTTCAGTGTACCGTTACACCCCTAGGGTTTGTGCATGAGTGTGCTCCTAAATGGAAGGAGGAGGCCGCGGATATAGATGTTTTGTGTGTGTGTGTGTGTGTGTGTGTGTGTGTGTGTGTGTGTGTGTGTGTGTGTGTGTGTGTGTGTGTGTGTGTGTGTGTGTGTGTGTGTGTGTGTGTGTGTGTGTGTGTGTGTGTGTGTGTGTGTGTGTGTGTGTGTGTGTGTGTGTGTCCGTCCACCCACAGTGAAAGTGGAGGCGGCGCTGGGGATGTAGATGGTGTACTGCTTCTCGGAGGCGGCCTCCACGTTGACGGGGCTGGCCTCGGCGTTCCTCCGCAGCTCCTCCAGGGCGAGGCGCACCGCCAGGTACTTGGAGAGGTGGTCCACCGTGGCGTTTCCCGACGTCTTGATGTAGCGAGGGACGAACTCCACACTTAACGCACACACACACCCACGTTAGTGGGAAAGTCCCTGGTTAAGGGTACACCCTGGTTAGGGTGAGGGGTACAGTCCCTGGTCAGGGGTACACCCTGGTTAGGGTTAGGGGTACAGTCCCTGGTTAGGGGTACAGTTCCTGGTTAGGGTTAGGGGTACAGTCCCTGTTTAGGGTTAGGGGAACAGTCCCTGGTTAGGGTTAGGGGTACAGTCCCTGCTGAGGGTTAGGGGTACAGTCGCTGTTGAAGGTTAGGGGTACAGTCCCTGGTTAGGGTGAGGGGAACAGTCCCTGGTTAGGGGTACAGTCCCTGGTTAGGGTTAGGGGTACAGTTCCTGGTTTGGGGTACAGTTCCTGGTTAGGGGTACAGTCCCTGGTTAGGGTTAGGGGTACAGTCCCTGGTTAGGGTTAGGGGTACAGTCCCTGGTTAGGGTTAGGGGTACAGTCCCTGGTTAGGGTTAGGGGTACAGTCCCTGGTTAGGGGTACAGTGGGTCACTAAGGGGTGATCCAGGGGAGCCCCAATGGTTCAGGGGCTCCTCACTGCTGAACCAGTAAAGAATCAGCGCTATACTGGGACTTTAGGGTTTTGTTTCTCTTCTGAACACACCTGTTGTGGGCGTCGTCCTTCTCCATCAGAGTGGGGTGTGGCCTAAAGACCAGCTCTATCTCACTGGCGCCGCCGTCAATCACCGAGTCCCCGCCCCCGTTCTCCGTGGCGTTCTCCATGTCCAGCCCGCTGTCGTCGCTGGTCTTGGTGCGCTTGATGCTTGGCCCCGCCTCCTTGGGGTGGAGTTAAAGAGGCGTGATGGTGTTAAACCTAACAGGCTAACCTACGTAGCATATAAACCCCATCATAACAACCATCATGGTAAACCAACTAGCATCTATCCCAACATAATCAGCCACTTGGTTAACATAGCCATCATTATCCCCAAATAACCACCAAGCTAGCATGTATCCTGACCCCCGGCCGACCTACCTGGTTGCTATGGACAGAGGCGTTGCTACAGTGGGAGGAGTCTCCGTTGTCTTCGGCTCCACTTCCGTTCTCCACCGTGTGCTTCTTACCACGCTGCAGTCTAGACACGTGCACACACACACACACACACACAAGTTTGTTTGTCTTGATACTGACAGGTGTGTCCACCTGGTCGTTGTATGGAGGTGTGTACTACTGGGTGTGTGTACCTGGCTGGGGGTGTTACCTGTTCATAACCTGTATCTTCAGCCCCTCCTCTATACTGTGGGGGTGTTACCTGGTCATAGCCTGTATCTTCAGCCCCTCCTCTATACTGTGGGGGTGTTACCTGGTCATAGCCTGTATCTTCAGCCCCTCCTCTATACTGTGGGTGCGTTACCTGGTCATAGCCTGTATCTTCAGCCCCTCCTCTATACTGTGGGTGTGTTACCTGGTCATAGCCTGTATCTTCAGCCCCTCCTCTATACTGTGTAGGTGTTACCTGGTCATAGCCTGTATCTTCAGCCCCTCCTCTATACTGTGTGGGTGTTACCTGGTCATAGCCTGTATCTTCAGCCCCTCCTCTATACTGTGGGGGTGTTACCTGGTAATAGCCTGTATCTTCAGCCCCTCCTCTATACTGTGGGGGTGTTACCTGGTCATAGCCTGTATCTTCAGCCCCTCCTCTATACTGTGGGACAGTGCCTGCTGGTTGTTGTGTTTGCTGATCCGGGCAAGAACCCTCTCCTGGTGGGCTTCATACTCATCTCGGCTGGGGTAGATCTTACCTGAGAGGTGACACATTACACTAGCTTATACACCTGAGGTGACACGAGTTATACACCTGAGGCGACACTAGTTTAAACACCTGAGGTGACACTAGTTTATACACCTGAGGTGACACTAGCTTATACACCTGAGGTGACACTAGTTTAAACACCCGAGGTGACACTAGTTAAACACCTGAGGTGACACTAGTTAAACACCTGAGGTGACACTAGTTTATACACCTGAGGTGACACTAGTTTATACACCTGAGGTGACACTAGTTTATACACCTGAGGTGACACTAGCTGCTGCTGGGGTGAGAAGGACTTACTGATGAGAGCGTCGAAGTTTGGGTCTGGACGCAGAGACCTCTTGGACACCAGCTTCTTACGACATGTCGGACACTCCTTGTTACTGGAGTGGCAGGAGGGGATGAGAGTGCGAGAGAGGGAGACTACATGTTAAGTTCAGGAACATAACTCACCAAGATCTGAATGGTGGTGATAACTCACCCAGACCTCCACCCAGACCTCTGAGTGGAGGTTATAAACTCACCCTGACCTCAAGAGTGGAGGTTATAAACTCACCCAGACCTCAGAGTGGAGGTTATAAACTCACACAGACCTCTGAGTGGAGGTTATCAACTCACCCAGATCTGAGGGCCGTGATGATGCAGTCGGCGCAGAAGCGGTGGAGACACTCCTTGGTGGTCATTGTGTTCTTCAGCATGTCCAGACAGATGGGACACATGAGCTCACTGTGCAGCGACCGCGGAGACACAGCGATCTCCAGCCCGTCCGTTATCGCCTCCTGCAGAGAGGCGCTATGTTATGGCCTCCTGTAGAGACGTTACGTCATATTGTAGTAATGTTATAGCCTCCTGTAGAGACGTTACGTCATGTTGTAGTAATGTTATAGCCTCCTGTAGAGACGTTACATCATGTTGTAGTAATGTTATAGCCTCCTGTAGAGACGTTACCGTCATGTTGTAGTAATGTTATGGCCTCCTGTAGAGACGTTACGTCATATTGTAGTAATGTTATGGCCTCCTGTAGAGACGTTACCGTCATGTTGTAGTAATGTTATGGCCTCCTGTAGAGACGTTACCGTCATGTTGTAGTAATGTTATGGCCTCCTGTAGAGACGTTACGTCATGTTGTAGTAATGTTATAGCCTCCTGTAGAGACGTTACGTCATGTTGTAGTAATGTTATGGCCTCCTGTAGAGACGTTACGTCATGTTGTAGTAATGTTATGGCCTCCTGTAGAGACGCTACCGTCATGTTGTAGTAATGTTATGGCCTCCTGTAGAGACGTTACGTCATGTTGTAGTAATGTTATGGCCTCCTGTAGAGACGCTACCGTCATGTTGTAGTAATGTTATGGCCTCCTGTAGAGACGTTACGTCATGTTGTAGTAATGTTATGGCCTCCTGTAGAGACGCTACCGTCATGTTGTAGTAATGTTATGGCCTCCTGTAGAGACGTTACATCATGTTGTAGTAATGTTATAGCCTCCTGTAGAGACGTTACCGTCATGTTGTAGTAATGTTATGGCCTCCTGTAGAGACGTTACCGTCATGTTGTAGTAATGTTATAGCCTCCTGTAGAGACGTTACCGTCATGTTGTAGTAATGTTATGGCCTCCTGTAGAGACGTTACCGTCATGTTGTAGTAATGTTATGGCCTCCTGTAGAGACGTTACCGTCATGTTGTAGTAATGTTATGGCCTCCTGTAGAGACGTTACCGTCATGTTGTAGTAATGTTATGGCCTCCTGTAGAGACGTTACGTCATGTTGTAGTAATGTTATGGCCTCCTGTAGAGACGTTACCGTCATGTTGTAGTAATGTTATAGCCTCCTGTAGAGACGTTACCGTCATGTTGTAGTAATGTTATGGCCTCCTGTAGAGACGTTACCGTCATGTTGTAGTAATGTTATGGCCTCCTGTAGAGACGTTACGTCATGTTGTAGTAATGTTATGGCCTCCTGTAGAGACGTTACCGTCATGTTGTAGTAATGTTATGGCCTCCTGTAGAGACGTTACCGTCATGTTGTAGTAATGTTATGGCCTCCTGTAGAGACGTTACCGTCATGTTGTAGTAATGTTATGGCCTCCTGTAGAGACGTTACATCATGTTGTAGTAATGTTATAGCCTCCTGTAGAGACGTTATGTCATGTTGTAGTAATGTTATGGCCTCCTGTAGAGACGTTACCGTCATGTTGTAGTAGTGTTATGGCCTCCTGTAGAGACGTTACCGTCATGTTGTAGTAATGTTATGGCCTCCTGTAGAGACGTTACGTCATGTTGTAGTAATGTTATGGCCTCCTGTAGAGACGCTACCGTCATGTTGTAGTAATGTTATGGCCTCCTGTAGAGACGTTACCGTCATGTTGTAGTAATGTTATGGCCTCCTGTAGAGACGTTACCGTCATGTTGTAGTAATGTTATGGCCTCCTGTAGAGACGTTACCGTCATGTTGTAGTAATGTTATGGCCTCCTGTAGAGACGTTACCGTCATATTGTATTAAGGTTATGGCCTCCTGCAGAGAGGTTATGTTTCAGTCTAAGTTAGTTGTGTGTGTGTGTGTGTGTGTGTGTGTGTGTGTGTGTGTGTGTGTGTGTGTGTGTGTGTGTGTGTGTGTGTGTGTGTACCTGCGGGGTCCTCTGCAGCTCGTACAGGCTCAGCTCCCAGGTCTTGCTGAGGGGCTGGACCCCGTTGGTCTGAACGGTCTGGGTCATCACGGCAACACTGTAACCCCATGACACACTCATCACCATGACAACACTCACTACCATGATGACACCCCATAACACACTCATCCCCATGACAACACTCACAACCATGACAATATCCCGTGACAACCTCATCACCAAGACAACACCCAATGATACTAACCCCAATGACAACACACCATAATACACTCACCACCATAACAACACACCACAACACTTTTCATTGTCAAACAGATCTGCAGATTTCTGAATAAAACATTGAACTCTTTCCATCATGACCGGTGATTATATCATCAGGACCAGTTATCTACTGTCAGGACCACCGATTCCACCAGGATCACTGATTCTACCACCAGGACCACTGATTCTACCATCAGGACCAGTTATCTACTGTCAGGACCACTGACTACCATCAGGACCAGTGACTTCCATCAGGACCAGTGACTCTAACACCACTACCAGTGACTACCATCAGGACCAGTGATTCTAACACCACTACCAGTGACTACCATCAGGACCAGTGATTCTACCATCAGGACCAGTGACTCTACCATCAGGACCTTTGACTCTACCATCAGGACCAGTGACTCTACCATCAGGACCAGTGACTCTAACACCAGGACCATTGATTCTAACACCAGGACCAGTGATTCTAAAACCAGGACCAGCGACTCTAACACCAGAGTTGTTTATGAATGACCACCTTAACAACACGATGCCTCCAGGACGGACGGTAACTTCAGGTTCTCCTTCCTGTTCCACAGGGTCTCATAAAGGAAGGATCAGTGGAGTTGGAACCGCTAGGAGGTCGGTGGAGCACAAAGGGCCGTAAAACTGTATTATATATATGATATTGTATGATACTATACAGGGCTGTACCGTCTGAGTAGTGGTCCATTCCGCCGTGGAGGAACACTCCGCTCATGCTAACCCTAAACAAACCATGGCTGTGGTACTCAACGGTGAATCAGACCCGGGACCGGTGCCTGCCTGTCCGGGTCGACCCTCCACCGGGTTATTACCAGACCGAAACCGGGGACCGGAGTGCGGTCAGAACAACAACAACAACAGGAGGGGAGCGGGAGGACGGAGGGATCCCGGAGGTAGCTAGCTCCTCAGAGACAACAACAACACGGCCCGCGAGGAGCCGTCCCCGCCGCCGCAGCGCGAGCCTCCGGCAGCGGCGCGAGTCTTCCGCTGCGGCGGACAGAGCCTCGCCCATCCGCCCAAACACCTGGACCCAGCGCAGGAACACGGCACCCTAAACATCGCGTTTATGAACAACTTACCGACGGAGCAGCAGCTTCTCGAGCAGCGACAGCAATATGGCGGGTCTCATCCACACTGGGGCACCTGGGAGATGTAGTCTCTATGTATGTAGGTCAGCCGGGAGATGTAGTCTCTTTGTCTGTAGGTCAGCCGGGAGATGTAGTTTCTGTCTATGTAGGTCAGCCGGGAGATGCAGTCTCTGTGTATGTAGGTCAGCCGGGAGATGTAGTCTCTCTGCACCGTGTTCAATATTTAATCACTTATTGGTTTGAGTTGTATTCCCATATACTTCCCTGTAATCTGTTTTAAGAAATATAAAATAATAAAATCAGAAGTATATAAAAGTATATAATATTATATTTTCTGGTTTAGTGAACTATAACTGGACTGGTTTAGTGAACTATAACTTGTTTACTGAACTATAACTGGCCAAGTGATTAATAACTGGTTTAGTGAACTTTAACTGTTCTGGCTTGATATTAAAGCTTTGTTTGCCTTGTGTGATTGTAAAACTGTATATATTATATGTATATGATAAGTGGTTAATAGTTCAACCACACAGCAGCAGTGACAACAACGTGTGCATGGTGACGTCACATCGCGACGGCCGCCGCCCTCGTGGGAGAGTGACGGGTGGAGTGACGTCAGAGTCCCTATCCTCGTTGGTCTAATGGAGACGTGATAATGTGTCATTATGGGAGACATGGTAGGATTTTTTACGGTTTATCAGGGGAGACGTCTTCCTCAGCTTAGGTGACTGGAAGTCTTCCTTCATATTCAACATGACGACTCCTCTCCAAATAGCGGAGAATCACCAACAAAAATAAACATGAAGTATCAATGCGTACCAAACCTATTCTAATGCTGTTAGACCTTCTACAAAGAAGGTCTTATAACAAGTTAGGAGGAGTGGGATGGGGGGAGAAGGAGGAGGTATGTGGGGATGAGGAGGAGAAGGAGTATGGTGGGGAGGAGGAGGAGGAGGAGGAGGAGGAGGAGGAGGAGGAGGAGGAGGAGGAGGAAGAACTGTATGGGGAGGAAGAGGAGCAGGGCGAGGGGGGGAGCAGTTTTGGGAGGTAGAGGAGCAGATAACGGAGGAGGAGGAGCAGTTTGAGGAGGGGGGGGGGGGCAGTTTGAGGAGGGGGAGGAGCAGTTTACGGAGGGGGAGGAGCGGTTTGGGAGGGGGAGGAGCAGTTTGAGGAGGGGGAGGAGCGGTTCAGGAGGGGGAGGAGCAGGTCGGGGAGGTGTTGTCGGCTCCTGAATGAACCATGTTCGGTACCGGAGCCTCCGCGGTGCTTCTCCTGCACGTTGTGTTTGTACCGGGAGCCAGCAACTGGGCCCCCAAGGTAAGCGGGAGCCCCTTCCCTCCTCCCCGCGGGGCCGGTCCTCTTCTCCGCTCCCTCTCCCCGGCGCTGCGGCTCTCTGGTGCCTCTGCTTTACACGGCTAGATACAGCAACACGACCAGTGTTGACCAGTTCAACCGCTGGAAGTGTTTCTGCAGACCAGTTAAACCTCTGGAAGTGTTTCTGTTGACCAGTTTAACCAGTGGAAGTGTTTCTGTAGACCAGTTAAACCGCTGGAAGTCTTTCGCTATACCGGTTTAACCGCTGGAAGTGTTTCTGTGGACCAGTTTAACCAGTGGAAATCTTTCTGTAGACCAGTTAAACCAGCGGAATTGTTTCTGTAGACCAGTTAAACCAGTTGAAGTGTTTCTGTAAACCAGTTTAAACAGTTTAAGTGTTTCTGTAGACCAGTTAAACAGCTAGAAGTGTTTCTTGAGGGTCCCGGACTGCGAGGCTGAGGTTGGGGTTGATGGTGTGTAAACCCCGCTTGTACGTCGATGTTAAACTATCGTGTTGGTGTTTCTCTGAGTTTCATGGACCTTAAAGGACGCCTCGCTTCAGAGCGTTGAAGACTAGCAGAATACGGGCTGAGGAGGAGAGCCTCTCGTTGTTGTTGTTGTTGTTGTTGTTGTTGTTGTTGTTGTTGTGGTGTAGCGGCTCCCACCGACCAACTCTGCTGTTCTCTTCTGTTCCTCCGCGGTCACATATTCCTGTCGTCTCCTTCGCTCCCTCCTCCTCCTCTCCTCTCTCTCCTCCTCTCCACATCAAAGCAGTCTGGTTAGTAGGTTAAGGTCAGCTGCTCAGAGCTGCTTATTAGGTTAAGGTCAGCTTCTCAGAGCTGGTTAGTAGGTTAAGGTCAGCTGCTCAGAGCTGTTCAGAGGAACTGTCCTGGTGGAAGAGGTGTTAGGCCATCTCTAGTGACCACATATTGACCTGCTATACTGTGATGCAGTCCACACACACACAGGAATTTTTTGATATTGGTGTAATGAACTAGTTAGTTGTATTGATACCGATGTGTGTGTGTGTGTGTGTGTGTGTGTGTGTGTGTGTGTGTGTGTGTGTGTGTGTGTGTGTGTGTGTGTGTGTGTGTGTGTGTGTGTGTGTGTGTGTGTGTGTTTGGCAGGACAGAAGTGATGAGAGTGTAGATCCGCACAGAACCACACAGGTACCCCACACACACACACACACACACACACACACACACACACACACACACACACACACACACACACACACACACACACACACACACACACACACACACACACAGTGAAGGTGACTGAGTGTGTGTGTCTGTGTCTGTGTGTTTGTGTGTGTGAAGGAGGAGGTGTTTGAGTGGTGGGGGGAGTGGTCCAGCTGGTCCTCCTGCTCCAGGAGCTGCGGAGGAGGAGTGAGGAGTCAGGAGAGACACTGTCTTATACAGAGGTACACACACACACACACACACACACACACACACACACACACACACACACACACACACACACACACACACACACACACACACACACACACACACACACACACACACACACACAGTTTCTGACTGATAATTGTCAACCTGCTGTAGAGTTCATCCTTCTTCTCTACTCTCTTTCTCTCCTTGTCTCCTCTCCCCTCCTCTCCTTTCTCCTCCTCTCCTTTATCCTAATATTAGGAGCTAGATCATAATGACATAAACAGTGAGTTGAATAGTAACCTCATCGTCATTAATGCTCTGTCCCAATTGGTCAGTCATTAATGCCCTGTCCTCATTGGTCAGTCATTAATGCCCTGTCCTCATTGGTCAGTCATTAATGCCCTGTCCTCATTGGTCAGTCATTATTGCCCTGTCCTCATTGGTCAGTCTTTAATTCCCTGTCCTCATTTGTCGCTTTCAGGTTGACTCCTGCCCAGAACATTAACAGTTCATACTGTCTGGGCTCAGCCAAAAAATATCAACTCTGTCCTATACAGGTACTGTCTGCCTGTCTGCCTGTCTGGCTTCGGTCTGCCTGTCTGTCTGCCAGCCTGTCGTTCTGTCTATCTGTCTGCCCGCATGTGTGTCTGTCTGCCAGAACATTTGATTATTAAATATATATATTAGACCTTTGACTGAATGTAGTGTGTGTGTGTGTGTGTGTGTGTGTGTGTGTGTGTGTGTGTGTGTGTGTGTGTGTGTGTGTGTGTGTGTGTGTGTGTGTGTGTGTGTGTGTGTGTGTGTCTGTAGCCATGTCCCAGTCTCAGCGTGAGCTTCAAGCAGCACCAGTGTTCCCAGTTCAATTCCAAGGCCTTCGGAAAAACCCACTACCAGTGGATCCCACTGTACCCAGGTAAGCAGTCAGTCACTAGTTACAAGTCCTGTATCCAGGTAACCTGTCGGCCACAAGTTACTAGTCCTGTGGCCAGGTAACCAGTCAGCCACTAGTTACTAGTCCTGTACCCAGGTAACCAGTCAGCAACTAGTAACTAGTCCTGTACCCAGGTAACCAGTCAGCCACAAGTTACTAGTCCTGTACTCAGCTAACCAGTCAGTTGAACATTAAGTGATTCAAACAGTAAGTCAGTCTGTTTCTTGAAGATAATTCTCCTAAGATAATAGGCTGTGTTCAAACGTCTCTCTTTCTGTCCTGATTGGCCGGTCAGCTGATTACATCAGCATCTCCAACAAGCCATGTGACCTGCAGTGCAGCACACAGAGCGGTGAGCGCCAGCTGCTGGTGCCTGCCCACGACGGTACCTTCTGCCGGGACGCCAAGCTGACCGGGGTCTGCATCGAGGGGGTCTGCCAGGTAAACAGCTAACTAGTCAACTAACTAGTTAACTAGTCCACAAACTAGTTACCATTCTGCCGGGACGCCAAGCTGGCTAGGGTCTGCATTGAGGGGGTCTGCAGGTACATCTAGTCAACTAACTAGTGACCAGTACTAGTATTCGTTAATTACTGAGTAGGCCTGCACAATAAATCGCGATCTCGATTTACACCTCTGTGGATTTAATTTTTTTACAAATTAATTATGTATATATAATATATATTTATGTAATTTTATTTATTTATTTATTTTTAAAGCCTTAATTTACAGGTGTGTAGAGTTGGTTCAGTAGTTATAAAAGGCCAGCAATTAAAGACAATCTGCTGCTAAATGTACAAAATAAATCATTCCGTTTTTAATCCTGCACTTTAATCAGTTATAAAGGGCCATATGAAACGCAACGTGCTAGAGGTGCCAAAAAGCTATGTTTGGTACTGCCATAATTTTATTTTTGTTTTGGTTTCATGTTTACAATAAAAACTACATTTCGTGAGAAAGAAATCGTGGCAGAGAATCGTGATACCAATTCTAAGCTAAAAAATCGTGATTCATATATTTCACAGAATCGTGCAGGCCTATTACAGAGTTAGTTAACTGTGCAGCTAGTTGACCATCTGACTAGTTATAGTAGTAATCCCTCCAGAACCCTATAGCAAACAAAGAATAACTAGACTGACCAATGTGGCTATCAAACTAACCATCTGGCTAATAAGCTAACCATCTGGCTAACAAGCTAACTATCTAGCTAACTCCCTGGCTAAAGCTAACTAGCGGCGCTTCTCTGCTAGCCGGTTAGCTGTGATGGACAGCTGTACAGCAGGAAGTCAGGCGACCGCTGTGGCGTCTGCGGAGGAGACGGGACTTCCTGTCAGCGCGTCTCTGGAACCTACAGAAAGGGACTCACACAGTTAGGTAACACACACACACACACACACACACACACACACACACACACACACACACACACACACACACACACACACACACACACACAGTATTCCAGTTGGTAAGATCAGACCTATTGGTTAAGCCCGGGTTATGACGGAAACTAGGGCCACATTAGAGAACGATTGGTTCCCTACCAAAGTCTACATATGGGCGTGACGTCCCCATTGGTTCACTACCGCCACCATTAGGCCGTGGCTACGGCGCCGCAATTGCTTGCGGTGTTCTTCAAGCAGAGGAAACTACCATGTTGGGCACATTGTGGAATAAATGGGTGCCTGGCACCGACCAAAACTAAACCGTCCAACGGGACCTTAGGTCACTTCTGGAACACTACACGGTTTCTCAGCCGTCTAGGTCTTCAAGAAGGGTTTCTGGGAAATGTAGTGCTAGATGAAGAGGGAGTTTCTGGGAAATGCAGTTCTACATGAATAAGGGGTTTCTTGGATATGTAGTTCTAGATGAAGAAGGGGTTTCTGGGTAATGCAGTTCTAGATGAAGAAGGGGTTTCTTGGAAATGCAGTTCTAGATGAAGAAGGGGTATCTTGGTAGTGCAGTTCGAGATGAAGATCGGGTTTCTGGGTAATCCAGCTGACCCTCCCATCACGTGACCCCAGCTGGATGCTAACCTAGCGTGTTGTGGTTGTCTACGGCTAGGCTACGCGTTCATCACCAACATCCCGGCCGGAGCGAGAGACATCCAGATCATCGAGAGACGCAGGACCGAGAACATCCTGGGTGAGGTCAAAGTTCATGGGTCAAAACCTAGAACACCCACAGTTAGGTCAAAGGTCATAGGTCAAGACCCAGAACATCCTTGGTGAGGTTAAATGTCAACATCCAGGGTGAGGTCAAAGGTCATAAGTCAAGACCTAGAACATCCTGGATGAAATCAAAGGTAATAGGTCAAGACCTAGAACATCCATTGTGAGGTTGAAAGTCATAATTCAAGACCCAGAACATCCTGGGTGAGGTCAAAGCGCACAGGTCAAGACCCAGTACATCCTGGGTGAGGTCAGAGGTCATAGGTCAGTGCTGAATGCTGAGGGTGTTTTTATGCAATTGTTAGGCTGTCCTATCTGATGCTTATGCTAGCACTGTGCCATCCAGCGCTAATGCTGGTGCTGTGCTTCTGATGCTCCTGCTAGCGCTGTGCTATCTGATGCTAATGATAGCGCTGTGATATCTAATGCTCATTCTAGCGCTGTCGGACGAGGCGGGGAACTTCTTCTTCAACGGAGACAGCGTCATCGACAACCCGCGTAACTTCCGCGTGGCGGGAACGGTGCTGAAGTACCGGCGGCCTGGAGCCTCCGCCGCCGACGGCCTGGAGTACATCAGCGGGCAGGGGCCCACGCAGCAGGGCCTCAACCTCATGGTACACACACACACACACACACACACACACACACACACACACACACACACACACACACACACACACACACACACACACACACACACACACACACACACACACACACACACAGCAGGGACTCAACCTCATGGTACACACACACACAGCAGGGACTCAACCTCATGGTACACACACACACACACACACACACACACACACACACACACACACACACACACACACACACACACACACACACACACACACACACACACACACACGCACCCCCAGCAGGGACTCAACCTCATGGTACACACACACACAGACACAGACACAGACACACACACAGGGACACACAGGGACACCAACCCCACCTCTCTGGGTCTCCAGCAGTGTCTCTGTGTGTGTTTCCAGTACTACAACTTAAACGGGAAACTTCCCTACATTACCTACGAGTTCATACTGCCTCGTGACATCACCGATGACATCACACCGCCCCCTGTCATCACCGATGACATCACCAGAGGAGATGACATCACGAGCGGACCCGCCATCCTAAACCAAACCCACAACGAGGTGGACCTGAGAGAGGCCAATCACAGCCGCCCAGGCACTGAACAGGTGGCGGCAGGCCCGCCGCAAGGGGCAGCGTCTGTCCAGGAGCTGCAGACGCCCAGCCCCCCCCCGCCGGTGGCCATGTTGGTCTACCATCCATTCGACGCGGTCATCAGTGATGAGTACCGACACAACGACCTGCAGGAGCCCCGCCCCCCCGCCGCCTACAGTAGGACCCTGTTTGAGATTCTCTCTCTCTCTCTCTCTCTCTCTCTCTCTCTCTCTCTCCCCCTCCCTCCCTCCTGCTGTTTGTCGTCTTCTCTTCGCCTGGCTACTATGGTAACGTTGCTAGCATGCTAACTGTGCTAACGTTCCCAACATAGCAGCTGTTCTAACTCTGCTAACGGTGCTAGCGTTCTAACGCTGCGTTCTCTCTTCAGGGAGCGGCAGCTCCAACTCCATCGACAGCGAGCCCGGGAACCACACCCACCCCTCTAAGCCCCTCCTCTTCCACCACCGAGGTCACTTCCTGGATCTCCTGCTGGCTCTTCCCGCCCCTCTGCCCCGACCAGGCAACCAATCAATTGGTCTGGAAAACGCGCTGGCTACCAGGAAGTCCTCTGGTAGGAAACCAGTGGGTGGAGGAGTGTCTGCTCTACTGGGTGGAGGAGTGTCTGCTCTAGGAGGTGGAGGAGTGTCTGCTCTAGTGGTGGAGGAGTGTCTGCTCTAGTGGTGGAGGAGTGTCTGCTCTAGGAGGTGGAGGAGTGTCTGCTCTAGTGGTGGAGGAGTGTCTGCTCTAGTGGTGGAGGAGTGTCTGCTCTAGGAGGTGGAGGAGTGTCTGCTCTAGTGGTGGAGGAGTGTCTGCTCTAGGAGGTGGAGGAGTGTCTGCTCTAGTGGTGGAGGAGTGTCTGCTCTAGTGGTGGAGGAATGTCTGCTCTAGTGGTGGAGGAGTGTCTGCTCTAGGAGGTGGAGGAGCGTCTGCTCTAGTGGTGGAGGAGTGTCTGCTCAAGTGGTGGAGGAGTGTCTGCTCTGGGGTGGTGGAGGAGTGTCTGTTCTAGGGGGTGGAGGAGTGTCTGCTCTAGTGGTGGAGGAGTGTCTGCTCTGGGGTGGTGGAGGAGTGTCTGTTCTAGGGGGTGGAGGAGTGTCTGCTCTAGTGGTGGAGGAGTGTCTGCTCTAGTGGTGGAGGAGTGTCTGCTCTACTGGGTGGAGGAGTGTCTGCTCTAGGGGGTGGATTCAGGTTGGGGAACGGGCATTTATGGTGTTCATTTGTACCTTAGACCACAACATGAATGCTACGTGTGTATGTAATTGTCTACTTATGTGTACTTATATACACAACGTCTTGTTCCAGTGGTTCTGGGTGAGGGGCAGTACAACCTCACACACATGACCACACACACGGCCTTGGGCTACGAGCCCCCTCCCCCCCACACACCGCTGACAGACCCCGACCCCAACACGCCGCCTAGCCAAGACACATCCCCTCGTGGAGAAACGCCCCCTCATGGAGACACGACCCCTCGTGGAGACACGCCCCCTCGTGGAGACACGCCCCCTCGCGGAGACACGCCCCCTCGTGGAGACACGCCCCCTGGGGTTGCTCTTGAGCTCCAGCAGATGGCAGCAGAGCTCACAGTCAGCACTGAGAGGTAACACACACACTGGATACACACTGGATATACCCACTGGATACACACTGTCAATTAACAGTCTCTCTCGCTCTCTCTCAGTAATGACTTTGATGTGGGTGTGGCCTCTGATGTGGGTGTGGCCGAGGTCAGCCTGGCTGATATGTACCGCTGGAAGATCTCTGGCAACGCCCCCTGTAGCTCCACCTGCACTACAGGTAACACACACACACACACACACACACACACACACACACACACACACACACACACACACACACACACACACACACACACACACACACACACAGGTAAAACACACACAAACACAGGTAAAACAAACACAAACACACACACAAGTAACACACACACTCCCTTTGGTCAGGGAGGGATGGGTAGATGTTAGACAATCTGTCTATGTCCCGCATTGTTACATATTTATATTTATTATACTATTTCTTCTTCTTTTTCAAAGAACTGATAAGGCGTGGCACATTGAACCTTAGTTTCGTTAATACTCTGTATTCAATGCAATGACATTCATTGCATTGAATTATATTATACACACACACACACACACACACACACACACACACACACACACACACACACACACACACACACACACACACACACACACACACACACACACACACACACCCACACACACCACAGGTAACACACACACCACAGGTAACACACACTCCTGCAGTATGAGTACCAGCTATGTTATGTGTGTGTGTGTTTCAGGTATCAGTACCAGCTATGTGTGTGTGTTTCAGGTATCAGTACCAGCTCTGTGTGTGTGTGTTACAGGTATAAGTACCAGCTATTCTATATGTGTGTGTTGCAGGTATCAGTACCAGCTATGCTATGTGTGTACGCTACGATGGTACTGAAGTAGAAAACAGCTACTGTGACTCGTTGACGCGACCCGAACCCACACACGAGTTCTGTAACGGAAAGGAGTGTCCCCCCAGGTACACTACTAACACTAACCTGGTACTAAGTACCTAGCTTGCACTAACCTGGTACTAACCTATAACCAACACTAACCTAGAACTAACCTTGTACTGACACTCACCTGGTACTAACCTAGTACTAACCATAACCTGGTACTAACCTAGTGCTGACACTAACCTGGTACTAACCTAGTGCTGGCCTAGTCCTGCTAGTTATACTAGCTCTACTAGAACACTCCTGCTTCTGGTAACAGGTAGGAGACCACTGGGTGGAGTTAGTGTTAACTAGTGGTTAACTAGTTAGTGGTAACTAGTAATGTACTAGAACTGAGGTACTGAGTAGCACCAGATGGGACCAGTTGTGTTGTGTACCATGTCAGAGCAGGTGTGTTGTGTACCAGGTGAGAGCAGGTGTGTTATGTACCAGGTGTGTTGTGTACCAGGTGAGAGCAGGTGTGTTGTGTACCAGGTGAGAGCAGGTGTGTTATGTACCAGGTGAGGGCAGGTGTGTTATATACCAGGTGAGGGCAGGTGTGTTGTGTACCAGGAGTGTTGTGTACCAGGTGAGAGCAGGTGTGTTGTGTACCAGGTGAGAGCAGGTGTGTTGTGTACCAGGTGAGAGCAGGTGTGTTGTGTACCAGGTGAGAGCAGGTGTGTTATGTACCAGGAGTGTTGTGTACCAGGTGAGAGCAGGTGTGTTGTGTACCAGGTGAGAGCAGGTGTGTTGTGTACCAGGTGAGAGCAGGTGTGTTGTGTACCATGTGTGTTGTGTACCAGGTGAGAGCAGGTGTGTTGTGTACCAGGTGAGAGCAGGTGTGTTGTGTACCAGGTGAGAGCAGGTGTGTTGTGTACCAGGTGAGAGCAGGTGTGTTGTGTACCAGGTGAGAGCAGGTGTGTTGTGTGCTAGTTGTATGATGTACCAGGTGTGTTTTGTACCAGGTGGGAGACCAGCGGGTGGAGTGAGTGCTCCCGGACCTGTGCGGAGGGTTTCCAGTTCCGGACGGTGCGCTGCTGGAAGATGATGTCACCGGGCCTGGACTCCTCTGTCTACGATTCGCTCTGCCTCTCGCATGACCTGCACAAGCCGGCCAATAGGAAGGTCTGCCATGGTCAGAGCTGTGGGCCTCAGTGGGAGGTCTCTGATTGGTCAGAGGTCAGTATATCTGTGTGTGTGTATCTATGGATTTTTTTATTGCAAGGGAAGTAAAGGTGACAGAATGTGTGTGTCTGTGTATGTGTGTGTGGGTGTGCGTGTAGTGCTCTGCCCGCTGTGGTCTGAGGGGTCTTCGTTCTCGTGACGTCCGCTGCTCCATGGAGACCCGCCTCTGTAACGACTCCTCTCAGCCAATCGGAAGCCAGGAGTGTGAAGGCCCACCCTGCGACCGGCGCTGGACCGTCTCTGATTGGGGGCCTGTGAGTCACATGACCTGAGCCACCGCATCCACAACACACAAACAATTACACACATTAATGGACGAGGTAACATGGTGTCTTTTCTTTGTGTGTGTCTGTCTGTCTGTCTGTCTGTCTGTCTGTCTGTCTGTCTGTCTGTCTGTCTGTGTGTGTGTGTGTGTGTGTGTGTGTGTGTGTGTGTGTGTGTGTGTGTGTGTGTGTGTGTGTGTGTGTGTGTGTGTGTGTGTGTGTGTCTGTCTGTGTGTTTCTGTGTGTGCGTGTGCTCGTGTGTCTCTGTGTGTGTAGTGCTCCGGTGTGTGTGGGGAGGGCCGGATGATGCGTGCGGTGGCGTGCCGCTCAGCGGGGGGGGTGGTGATGTCAGAGGAGCAGTGCGACCAATCAGCACGCCCGCTGGCCGTGTACCCGTGTGGAGATCGGGACTGCCCCGCCCACTGGGTGGAGCAGGAGTGGCAGCAGGTACACACACACACACACACACACACACACACACACACACACACACACACACCATGCTTTAGCTAAGATAGCTGTGGAAAATCGATGGTGTGTGTGTGCTTGTTTGCAGTGCAACGCGTCATGTGGGCGGGGCTTGCGGCTACGACAGGTGGTCTGTGCAGGGCTGGAAGGGGGCGTGTTCAAAGAGTTCCCTGGAAGCAGCTGTGGCCACACCCCCAAACCAGAGAGCTCCTCCTCCTGCTTCCAGAGGCCCTGCTCCAAGTGGTTCACGACCTCCTGGTCCCAGGTACCCGTCTCACTCCCGTCTGTCTCATGCACCTGTCTCTCTACATGTCTGTCTAACCAATCTTTCTCACCACCTGTCTGTCTGTCTGTCTGCCTGTCTGTCCTCCCCTCCCCCCTCAGTGCAGTAAGACGTGTGGGAGTGGCATCCGTGTCCGCGAGGTCAAGTGTTACCAGGGGGAGGAGCTTGTAACCAGGGGCCACAGCTGTGACTCCTCCCTCAAACCTGAGGCCAGACAGAGCTGTGACGTCATGAGCTGCCCTACCGAACCCCCAGGTATAATATCATAAATACTAGCACCTATAGAACCCCCAGGTATAACATCATAAATACTAGCACCTATAGAACCCCCAGGTATAACATCATAAATACTAGCACCTATAGAACCCCCAGGTATAACATCATAAATACTAGCACCTATAGAACCCCCAGGTATAACATCATAAATACTAGCACCTATAGAACCCCCAGGTATAGAACCATGAGGACTACGACCTGATATAAGTGTGTGTGTGTGTGTGTGTGTGTGTGTGTGTGTGTGTGTGTGTGTGTGTGTGTGTGTGTGTGTGTGTGTGTGTGTGTGTGTGTGTGTGTGTGTGTGTGTGTGTGTGTGTTTGTAGCTCCGCCCCCGGTCTCCGTGCAGCTGGACTCCTCCTGTCAGGATAAGCCGACCGCGAACTGCGCTCTGGTGCTGAAGATCAAACTGTGCTCCCACTGGTACTACAGGAAGGCCTGCTGCCAGGCCTGCTACAGCCTGACCACCTGACCCCTGACCTCACCATGACCCCTGACCCCTGGTACTACAGGAAGGCCTGCTGCCAGGCCTGCTACAGCCTGACCCCCTGACCCCTGACCTCACCATGACCCCTGACCACTGGTACTACAGGAAGGCCTGCTGCCAGGCCTGCTACAGCCTGACCCCTGACCTCACCCTGACCCCTGATACTACAGGAAGGCCTGCTGCCCGGCCTGCTACAGCCTGACCCCCTGACCTCTGGGCCTCCACAACACACACACACTCTCTCTGTTGAAACAAGGACAAGGTGAGGGCAGGTCAGCACCCAATCACAAGGCAGCTCTATCTGTACTGTAGTAACAGAACAGTGAGTGACTGGCCCATGGACCAATCAAAATACAGAAACACACACACACACTCACACTCACACTCACACTCACTCACACTCTGTGTGTGTGTGGGCGGGCAACAGGCTAGCCATCTCCCTAGCAACAGGCTAACTTGCTCCTCAGCAACAGAATAGCCTGCTTCCTAGCAACAAGCTAGCATGGCCAGGGTGACCAGACTGTACACTGTTTGTTTACCTGTTTCTTGTTTACTGAGATCTATGTTTTTGTGGTTTACTGAATAAACAACTGTTACCGACCCGTCTGACTGTCTCTAGCCTAATGCATAATCATCGGTAACCTACATCTAAACTACCCATCTTTAATCTAACCCCTATACTAACCAACTCTAAACTAACACCTAAACCAACAATCTCTAACCTAACACCTAACTACTCATCTCTAACCTAACACCTAAAATAACCATTTCTAACCTATCACTTAAACTAACCATCTCTGACCTAACCCCTGAACTAACCATCTCTTACCCAACCCCTAAACTACCCATTTCCAAACTCACACCTAAACTACCCATCTCTAATCTAACACCTAAACTAACCATCTCTAACATAGTACCTAAACTTCATATCTCTAACCTAATACCTAAACTACCCATCTCTAACTAGTACCTGAACTAAGCATTTCTAAGACTTCATGGGACATAACCAAAGAGTAAACAATGTCCTGAGACTATTAAACTAGTAAGAGCATTACATTAATCTGAGGGGGGCTGCCGTGGTAACCACTACAGCAGGAGGGAGTGGGTCTGAGAAGGGTGCCGACTGGAGTGGACAGTATCGGAGGACAATGGACAGAACTTAAAGAGGGGCTGGAGTCTGGTTTCGGCTGAACAGGAGAACAATGGAGAGCAGTTCTACCCGGTGGTTAGTCCGGGATGCAATCATAATCTCCAACAAACAAGACCCAAACCGGCAAGACACATGAGCTGGGACACTTTATGTATGCTTTCAGTTGGACCTATAGTCTCTGTTTCAATAGAAAAAACACACACACACACACACACACACACACACACACACACACACACACACACACACACACACACACACACACACACACACACACCCCTGTAGGGGGTATCCTGGTCACATGATCTAAGTGGACGTTAAAACGGAGCCCAGAGTAAAGGACCCTCTCGTCCTGAACACTGATCTGATACACATCGTACCTACAGGACGCTCTGTACGGTACACTGCCTGAGACTCCTTTAGGCTACACTACGACTACCACGGACTCCTACTGCAGTACGGACTACTGTTAACTTGTGTAGTACTGTAGTACGGACTTTAACACAGCCTGAGGACCTCAATCCAAAATTTGCTTCATTCAAGGTAATATCTCCACAATTTTTTTTGATGTAATGTACTCAAATGTACTTAACATGAATTTAAATGGATACATAATGCCAAGTCCGGCCCAGCCCAGCGCAGTCCATTTAATCAGTAGCTGTTAGCTCTGGTGGTCAGCCAGACCCCCCTGGTGACGGTTCAGATAGAAGTTATCCAAGGTAAGGCACCGGAGGAGTCTCAGCAACTCCATGACCGGACGGCAACCAGAGACCCCCAGGGTACCTAACACCAGGGAACCTAACCCTAACACCAGGGTACCTAACCCTAACACCAGGTTCCCTAACCCTAACACCAGGGAACCTAACCCTAACACCAGGGAACCTAACCCTAACACCAGGTAACCTAACCCTAACATCAGGGTGCCGCACACCAGGGTAACTAATCCTAACACCAGGGTACCTAACCCTAACACCAGGGTACCTAACACCAGGGTACCTAACCCTAACACCAGGTTAACTCACACCAGGGTACCTAACCCTGACACCAGGGTACCTAACCCTAACACCAGGGTACCTAACACCAGGGTACCGAACCCTAACACCAGGGAACCTAACCCTAACACCAGGGAACCTAACCCTAACACCAGGGAACCTAACACCAGGGAACCTAACCCTAACACCAGGGAACTTAACCCTAACACCAAGGTACCTAACACCAGGGAACCTAACCCTAACACCAAGGTACCTAACACCAGGGAACCTAACCCTAACATCAGGGTGCCGCACACCAGGCTACCCAACCCTTACACCAGGGTACCTAACACCAGGGTACCTAACACCAGGGTACCTAACCCTAACATCAGGGTGCCTAACACCAGGGTACCTAACCCTAACATCAGGGTGCCGCACACCAGGCTACCCAACCCTTACACCAGGGTACCTAGCCCTAACATCAAGGTTCCTAACACCAGGGTACCTAACACCAGGGTACCTAACCCTAACACCAGGGAACCTAACCCTAACACCAGGATACATAACAACAGGGTACGTAACCCCAAAACCAGGGTACATAACACAAGGGTACCTAACCCTAACACCAGGGTACCTAACACAAGGGTACCTAACCCTAACACCAGGGTACCTAACCCTAACACCAGGGTACCTAACCTTAACACCAGGGTACCTAACCCTAATACCAGGGTACCTAACCTTAACACCAGGGTACCTAACACCAGGTTACCTGACCCTAACAGAAGGGTATCGATCCTAAGGCATGGGGCCCCTTATCCTAAAGCAGGGTCAGTACCCGCTGGTTACCTAACCTTTAAGCGACAAGAGTGGACACTTACCCCAGGAGCTGGACTTAAGGGACATCCTCTGTGTAAGTTCAGATGGCTCTTTTTCCTCAGTGTTGGATGGCTTGGTTCAAACAGCCGGCCGCTAGCCCTGATAGGATACCCTGACCTGATACCCTGACCTGGTGTCCTCCCCTCAGATGACCTCCAGACCCCCTGCTGTGTGGCTGCTGCTGCTGGCTGCTGTGCTGGGCCGCGTCAGGGAGGGGCGGGGCTTCTCCAACGGCTCGGTGGCCTCCTCCTGTGAGACGCTGCTCCCGGGCCACCACCCCTACAACGCCTCCACCCTGGCCTCGCCCTACACCGTGTCGGCCTCCGCCTCCACCTACCGCCCTGGCGACAGCATCACTGGTACCTCACTGGTTCTTCACTGGTACATCAGTACATCACTGCTACCTCAGTAAATCACGTACCTCACTGGTACCTCAGCACATCACTGGAACCTTACTGGTACATCACTGATATGTCAGTACATCACGTACTTCACTGGTGCCTCAGTAAATCACATACCTCAGTACATCACTGGTACCTTGTTGGTACATCACTGGTACATCAGTACATCCATGGTACCTCAGTAAATCACTGGTAAATCACTGGTACCTCAGTACATCACTGGTACCTCACTGGTACATCACTGGTACATCAGTACATCCATGGTACCTAAGTATATCACATACCTCACTGGTGCCTCAGTACATCACTGGTACATCACTGGCACATCACTGGTACCTCAGTAAATCACTGATAAATCACTGGTACATCACTGGTACATCAGTACATCACTAGTAAATCACTGGTACCTCAATACATCACTGGTACATCACCGGTACATCAGTACATCACTGGTACATCACTGGTGTTCTGAACCTTCCAGTAAGAATAACCAGTGTAGAACCAGCGACACACGGTCACTTCTGAACACACCATGTGACCCCCACCAGTATACATGGAGATGGCGTCCAACGGCTCCATACCTTTCCAGGGGTTCATCCTACAGGCTATGAGCCGCGCGGGACAAGGTGAGTGACTCATGCGAACTCAACCCTAAACTATCTCTAAATTAACCATAAACTAACCATAAACAAAGCATAAACTAACCCTATACTAACCGTAGACTAACCCCAGCTCAACCCTAAACTAACCCTAACTCAAGCCTAAACTAACCCTAAATGAACCCTAAACTAACCATAAACTAACCCTAACTCAACCCTAAACTAACCCTAACTCAACTCTCAACTAACCCTAAGCTAACCCAAGGTCAGTGCTCACGCTAACTCAACCCTAAACTAACCATAAACTAGATAGATTGATCGATCGATTGATAGATAGATAAGACTTTATTGTCTCACACAAGGGTTACAGAAAAAAATCTTTGACAAACTAAGGATAAACTAACCCTATACTAACCCTAACTCAACCCTAAACTAACCCAAGGTCAGTGACTCACGCTAACTCAACCCTAAACTAACAATGAATGAAGCATAAACTAACCCTATACTAACCCTAGGCTATCCCTAACTCAACCCTAAACTAACCCTAAACTAACCAAAGGTTATCAATGTTGAACCCTAAAGCCGGTCTGTTGTTGTGTTTTGTGTTGATGGACCAGAGGGTTTGCCGGTGGGTTGCTTCACCAACATCGACACCAGCCTCACCAACACCCTCCACTGCAGAGGCATGCAGGTACCCATCCACCTTAAACACTCACTCCACCCCAGTCCATCACTCCACCTCAGATACTCACTCCACCCCAGATACTCACTCCACCCCAGTCCATCACTCCACCCCAGTCCATCACTCCACCCCAGTCCATCACTCCACCCCAGTCCATCACTCCACCCCAGTCCATCACTCCACCTCAGATACTCACTCCACCCCAGTCCATCCCTCCACCTCAGATACTCACTCCAACCCAGTCCATCACTCCACCTCAGATACTCACTCCAACCCAGTCCATCACTCCACCTCAGATACTCACTCCACCCCAGTCCATCACTCCACCTCAGATACTCACTCCACCCCAGATACTCACTCCACCCCAGATACTCACTCCACCCCAGTCCATCACTCCACCCCAGATACTCACTCCAACCCAGTCCATCACTCCACCTCAGATACTCACTCCAACCCAGTCCATCACTCCACCCCAGATACTCACTCCACCCCAGTCCATCACTCCACCCCAGATACTCACTCCACCCCAGTCCATCACTCCACCTCAGATACTCACTCCAACCCAGTCCATCACTCCACCTCAGATACTCACTCCACCCCAGATACTCACTCCACCCCAGTCCATCACTCCACCCCAGATACTCACTCCACCCCAGTCCATCACTCCACCCCAGATACTCACTCCACCCCAGTCCATCACTCCACCTCAGATACTCACTCCACCCCAGTCCATCACTCCACCTCAGATATTACGAGCTTATTTTACCAGCAGTTCCTGTCTGTCTGTCTAGAACTCGTCGATCAGTCATTCTTCACCAACAAAGAAACAAAGGCTCCAGGTGACCTGGGAGGCCCCTAGTAACAGTAGCTCTGGAGACATTTACTTCTGGTAACACACACACAAACACACACACACACACACACACACACACACACACACACACACACACACACACACACACACACACACACACACACACACACACACACACAAACACACACACACACACACACACACACACACACACACACACACACACACACACACACAATTAATTTAACAAGAACGAATTTGTGTATTTGCCAGACAGACGTGTCAATGTCATCATCTGATGTCATGGAGCTGATGTCATGGTACTGATGTCATCATGCAATGTGTTGCAGCGCCTCCTTCGTCCAGACCTACTCCACCTTCTGGGTGAAGGTGACCAGCGAAGATGTGAGACTGGACAGCTCGGTGAACAGGATCCCTGCTGGGAGCATGGTCAGGAGACGTCATGACATCATGATGACATCATGATGACATCATTACACACAGCCAAAAGCATCATTACCCACACCAAAGGATGAACAACTAATTAACGTGCTTAAACAAATGATAAATTAACAATCAACTGTTACTATAACATCAAATGCAAGATATACTAAACGTCCAACAACTGATGCCTGTTCTAGATTCAATGTCAGAGCACACCAATAATCCGGCTCTCTCTCCCCAGACCGCACTCCTCCTGACCGGACTCTCCGTGGGGTGGGGCGGCCTGTCGCCCTGAGCACCCTGTCAGCATGACCCTATTAGCAGCACCTTGCTAGCAGCACCCTGTCAGTCTCCTCCCGGGGCCTATCGTCCCCCTCAGGGGTCTCCAGAATAACGTCTACAATAATAAAGGCCCCCCCCCTCCTTCTGCCCACGTCTCCATGTTTCTGATTCATCCTCACGCTCCACCACAGATCATTACACACACACACACACAAACAAACACAAGAGCTGGAGAAGATTGTGTTAATGTGGAGTTTATTCAGCATTGTTGTATCCATGGTAACAGTAATCTGGGAACAACAACAGCTCTGACGGTAAACATCCATGTTTCATCTTCAACACACAAACATCCTGGAACAGTAGGGCTGTCTCTAGCTCAACGCTCTTTTTAAATCATTCTCCTCTCTTTGTAGCAGGGACAGGCATGAGCAGAATTAGAGGTTAGCGCTAGCGTTAGCATTAGCATGTAGCAACAACAAGACATCCTGCTCTACATTGTTGAGTCTCTGTTAGAACCCATGATGGGACCTCTGTTAGAACACATGATGGAATCACTGTTAGAACACATGGTGGAACCTCTGTTAGAACACATGATGGGACCTCTGTTAGAACACATTATGGAACCATTGTTAGAACACATGGTGGAACCTCTGTTAGAACACATGATGGGACCTCTGTTAGAACACATTATGGAACCATTGTTAGAACACATGGTGGAACCTCTGTTAGAACACATGATGGAACCGTTGTTAGATCACATGGTGGAACCTCTGTTAGAACAAATGGTGGAACCGTTGTTAGATCACATGGTGGAACCTCTGTTAGAACACATGGTGAAACCTCTGTTGGAACACATGGAACAAGAGCTCGGTGTTAGATTGTCCAGAGGTCTGTCATGAGGACATGAACATAAGGTGACCCACTGCTCTCAGGACGAGGTCAGGAGGGTCAGGTGAAGGTGTAGACCACAGAGAGATGGTCTCTGAAGGCACCAGGGGGTCCTCAGAGTTAAGGTTCTCATGAAACAACGGAACCATCCTGGTATCATGACTTCTGTTAATTTGAGATGTCTTCTCCTCCCAACGTCCCGCTGGAGCCTCTCAGAGAAGTCCGGGGTTATACTCACTGGGAGTTCAGTTAGTTAAGACCAGCTTGGTCTCCATGGAGACCAGAAAGGGAGAGTTGGGTAGGTCCAGGTGTTTCAGTCTAAGGTGGGTCCAGGTGTTTCAGTCTAGACTAAGGTAGGTCCAGGTGTTTCAGTCTAGACTAAGGTAGGTCCAGCTGTTTTAGTCTAGTCTAAGGTAGGTCCAGATGTTTCAGTCTGGTCTAAGGTAGGTCCAGATGTTTCAGTCTAGACTAAGGTAGGTCCAGGTGTTTAAGTCTAGACTAAGGTAGGTCCAGTAGGTCCAGGTGTTCAGTCTAAGGTAGGTCCAGGTGTTTCAGTCTAGACTAAGGTAGGTCCAGGTGTTTCAGTCTAGACTAAGGTAGGTCCAGGTGTTCAGTCTAAGGTAGGTCCAGGTGTTCAGTCTAAGGTAGGTCCAGGTGTTTCAGTCTAGACTAAGGTAGGTCCAGGTGTTTCTCTAACAGACTAAGTCTTGGAGGTAGTTCTCAGTAGGATCGTGCGCAGGGTTCAGGGTTAATAAACATGAATCAGAGCTTGATATCTGAACTATGTAGCAGTTCAACACATGCAGTACAGCAGGCTTAAAAGTGCCCTAGTCTCAGGGTATACACAGTAGTTCTACTGCACTGAAATCCTACATCATGACACACAGCAACACTACAGTATGACCCTGTAATACTAAAGTAATACCACAGTAGAATTAGTACCCAGCAGTGGAGCCACTCCCCTTGTCCTCAAACAGCACAGCATGAATTAGTAAAAATATATTTAAATATATAAAAAATATATAGCATAATACATGTGGTAAACTAGGAGGAAGGTGGACTCTTTAGTAGGAGGGGACAGGGTCAGCAGGAAACATCTTGCATCTATAGTTTATAGATATATGATCAATCCTAGATCATTCCAGACTCTGAACAAACTACATTTATGCAATATAATGTTGGGATCAGGGCATGTAGAAGATGTTATAACATGTTGAAGCATGTTAGCGGATGTTAGCATGTTGTCAAGGATATTAGTATGTTGTAGCATGTGAGCATGTTGAAGCATGTAGCATGTAGGAGCATGAAAATACGTTGCAGCATGTAGGCATTTTAAATCATGTCAGCAGGTTTTGGCTAGTTAGCATATTATCGCATGTTAGTGAATGCTAAAAAGAAGAGCATTGTAAACTTGATCAACTATATTTGATACACTATATTTTATATAGTATTTTTATATACTATATTTGATATATTATATTTGATATACTCATTTTGATATACTATCTGTAGTTGACTCTGTTAAAAGGCTGTCACCACGCCCACCAGGAGGAACCCTAGGGCCAAACATTAATACTTTATTATTTATTCTCTCTCGTGTGATACACACCTATTCTCAATAGTAGTGGGCATCGATATTGGTTTTGTTGGGGTAAAATAAACTATGTGTGCATAAGATGTCAGAAACAAAACATTCCCTTTAGAATAAGACCGATCAGTGTTATTGATCCTGATCACGTGACTCTGAGGACACAGGATGACCCAGAGCTGGACGCTGCTTCCTGCTTCTAACAGAGAGTAGCGCAGCACCACTGGACGCTGTAGGACAGAGGTTGTCTTCAGGTCACACAGAGGTCACCCAGAGGTCAGCTAGAGGTCACCTAGAGGTCATAGAGCACCTCCAGCACGGTGGCCAGCGACCAGGCCTGAGTCTCACAGCTGAAGGGGCAGTGCTGCCCGCTCTCATTGGTCAGCTCAGGGAGACCCTTCCATGGAGACCTGGGGAGAGGGCGATAGTTAGGGTACAGTTAGTGTACAGTTAGGGTCAGTTAGGGTACAGTTAGGGTACAGTTAGTGTACAGTTAGGGTCAGTTAGGGTACAGTTAGGGTACAGTTATGGTATAGTTAGGGTATAGGGTACAGTTAGGGTATAGGTTACAGTTAGGGTACAGGTAGAGTATAGGGTACAGTTAGGGTATAGTGTACAGTTAGGGTACAGGTAGGGTATAGGGTACAGTTAGGGTATAGGGTACAGTTAGGGTACAGTTAGGGTGCTCACCCCTCCAGGTGGGTGTAGTGCCGTGACAGCAGGTGTTTGACCAGAGTCACGGTCCTCTGGTACTCTTCCTCCCCCAGCTTCTTAGAGAAAAAGAGTTTGGCCCGGAGGAAGTATCCTATTGGCCACAGCCACTCCTACACACACACACACACACACACACACACACACACACACACACACACACACACACACACACACACACACACACACACACGTGTTAAACGTGTGTGCGTTAAACACACAAGGGGGCAACTAGGGGCTGTGACTACATATTAAACAGTACTGCGTTGGGCCACTAGGGCGCTGTGACTACATGTTAAACAGTACTATGTTCCACCACTAGGAGCTGTGACTACATGTTAAACAGTACTGTGTTCCGCCACTAGGGGCTGTGACTACATGTTAAACAGTACTGTGTTCCGCCACTAGGGTCTGTGACTACATGTTAAACAGTACTATGTTCCGCCACTAGGGGCTGTGACTACATGTTAAACAGTACTGTGTTCCGCCACTAGGGGCTGTGACTACATGTTAAACAGTACTGTGTTGGAGAACTAGGGGCGCGTTGACTCACCGGCCCTTGGTGGTAGTTGAAACCCTTGGCCAGGTTGTAGTTGTCGTTGTCCAGTGCGTTGTCATAGACACCACAGTACACCATGTCACTAGAACAACAGAGACAGTGTTAAGGAGATCACTGAAACAGGAAGTTAAAGCGGCTGAAGGTGAGAGGTGAAACCCTCAAAACACTTCCTGTCTGCTCCCTCTCGACCAATCAGAAGCATATAGAATATAGTATAGTAGTATATTGTATGGTAGTGTAGTTACTCTGGGTCCAGGGTCTTCATTCCCAGTGTTCCCAGTAGTTTGCTCTCTGCCACCTCCAGGGCCTTCCAAGCGCGCTCAGTCGAGAACAGCTCTGGAGCCTAGGGCCAATCGGAGCACAGGACAGGCCATCAGACCACAGGACAGCCAATCAGAGCACAGGACAGCCCATCAGAGCACAGGAAAGCCAATCAGAGCACAGGACAGCCAATCAAAGCACAGGACAACCCTTCAGGGCACAGGACAGCCAATCAGAGCACAGGACCGCCAATCAGAGCACAGGAAAGCCCATCAGAGCACAGCCCATCAGAGCACAGGATAGCCTATCAGAGCACAGCCAATCAGAGCACAGGACAGCCAATCAGAGCAAAGCCAATCAGAGCACAGGACAGCCAATCAGAGCACAGGACAGCCAATGCAAACACAGGATGGCCTATCACAACATAGCATATCTGTCTGTCTGTGTGTAACCCGTCTGTCTGTTACATGTCTCTCTGTCTCTACCCTGTCTGTCGGCAACCCGTCTGTCTTTAACCTGTCTGTGTGTAACCCGTATGTCTGTAACCTGTCTGTCTGTCTACGTACCACCACCATAGCGATGGTGAAGTTGGGCCGGAGCTGGTAGTCACACCAGGCGCTGGAGGCCCCGAAGCTGTCCTTGTAGATGTGCTGTTTGTGGACCAGGTCTGGGCGGGTCTCTAGGGGGTCCCCGGCCTCGCCCGACACCCAGAAGGACGCCTCGAAGGACCGCTGGATGGCCTGGTCCCACCACGAGTACTGGATGAACTCCTCCTTGCCTAAGGGAGGACACCTTATACATGAAGTCACACTCCCCAGGGAGCAGGATGGAGTATAAAGTGTCGTCTCTGTGTAACAGTATGTAGTATGTAGTACATAGTATACAGTACGCAGTATATAGTGTAAAGTACCTTCTCTGAGTACTGTGGCTCCGTCGTAGGGGTACAGTATGTAGTATATACTATACAGTACGTAGTATATAGTGTAAAGTATCTTCTCTGAGTACTGTGGCTCCGTCGTAGGAGTACAGTATGTAGTATATAGTATACAGTACGTAGTATATAGTGTAAAGTACCTTCTCTGAGTACTGTGGCTCCGTCGTAGGAGTACAGTATGTAGTATATAGTATACAGTACGTAGTATATAGTGTAAAGTACCTTCTCTGAGTACTGTGGCTCCGTCGTAGGGGTACAGTCCCTCCTTGTGTAGCAGCAGCAGCCAGCGCAGCGTCGACTTACAGAGACCCACGATCTCCACGGCCGCGCCATCCCTGGGGACAGAGAGTATTACTGCAGTACTGGGGACAGAGAGTACTACTGCAGTACTGGGGCGAGTCAAGCGATTAAAATATTTAATCGTGATTAATCACATTAATGTCATAGTTAACTCGCGATTAATCACACTTTTTTTTCTATTCTAAATATCCCTTGATTTCGTGCTGCTAGCCATTTAGTGAGATCAGAGAGTGTTGAGAAGGTATAACATGTATATAACATGCTCTAACAGGTACCTGGGCGTTGCGGGCATCCCTTTGTTGCGAGCACGCTCGCTCTCTCCCATCTTGTCCATCCAGGTACCACAGTTGAAGCGGTTCCCCCCGGTTACGAAACCCGTCTCCGGGTCCACCTTGACGACCACGTTGAACCCTGAGGTCACATGACAGTTATCAGCATGGCTAGCACTAGCGTGGCTAGCATTAGCATGGCTAGCACTAGCATGGCTACCAGTAGCCTGGCTACCACTAGCTTGGCTAGTACGATGCTACCATGATGCTGCTCCAGTCAGATACCTTCTGCTTTATAGTCAAATATCTCCTAAACTACAGATGACATCATACCTGATGACATCACATATCACCTCATACCTGACCTAGGTCAACAATAAGGAGGAGGAGCAGGGAGAGGAGGAGGGGGAGGGAGAGGACGAGGTGAGGGGGAGAAGGAAGAGGAGGAAGAGGGGGAGGAGGAAAAGGAGAAGGAGGAGGAGGGGGAGGAGGAGCAGGGAGAGGAGGAGGACGAGGGAGAGGAGGACGAGCGGGGAGACAAGGAGGTGGAGGAGCAGGGAGCGGATGAGCAGGTGGAGGACTACCTTCGTCCCTCATGTGCTGGTCTATCTTGGGTCCGGCTCCTCTCTCTCGGTAGGAGATCCCCTGCAGGTGGCGCTGGAGAGCCTCCTGGATGACATCATGGAGAGGCTGCTCCTGTAGGAGAAACACACACACATGTCAAAAACACGCTATGCACAACACACACACACACTATACACAAAATACACACACCTGAAACACACAAATCACACACACACACACACACACACACACACACACACACACACACACATACACACACACACACACACACACACACACACACCATGATGAGGGCCATGATGTGTGTGTGGGTACGTACCACCTCTCCGGCGGGGCGGGGCTCACAGTCGTCGGTTGGGAACATGCGTGTGACGGGACACAGCAGGATGTCCTCTCCCTGGGGCACCTGGGTAACGTAGTCCTGAGGAGGAGGAGGAGGAGAGGAGCAGCATGAGGAGGAGGAAGGAGCAGCATGAGGAGGAGGAAGAATCAGCATGAGGAGGAGAGGAGCAGCATGAGGAGGAGGAGGAGGAGGAGGTGGAAGGAGCAGCATGAGGAGGAGGAGGAGGAGGAAGGAGCAGCATGAGGAGGAGGAGGAGGAGGAGGAGGAAGGAGCAGCATGAGGAGGAGGAGGAGGAGGAGGAGGAGGAAGGAGCAGCATGAGGAGGAGGAGCAGCATGAGGAGGAGGAGGAGGAGGAGGAAGGAGCAGCATGAGGAGGAGGAGGAGGAGGAGGAGGAAGGAGCAGCATGAGGAGGAGGAGGAGGAGGAAGGAGCAGCATGAGGAGGAGGAGGAGGAGGAGGAGGAAGGAGCAGCATGAGGAGGAAGAGGAGGAGGAGGAGGAGGAGGAGGGGAGCAGCATGAGGAGGAGGAAGGAGCAGCATGAGGAGGAGAAGGAGGAGGAGGAAGGTGCAGCATGAGGAAGAGGAGGAGCAGCAGTACCTGGACGCACTGCAGCCACCACCAGACGGCGTCCCTGCAGTTGTAGCGTGCGGCGCGGCCGCCGCCCAGCAGGTTTGGGACCAGGCCGTGGCGCAGCGTCCCCGCGAAACCCAGGATCACGTTGCTACGGAGACGGGAGGAGGGGTGAGAGGAGGATGGAGGAACACACACACACACACACAAACACACACACACACACACACACACACATACCGCGCCTCCAGGTGGCGTCCCGTCAGCAGCATCAGGCCGCGCAGGGCGATGAAGGAGTCCCGCCCCCAGCAGCGGAAGATCCCCGAGGAGAAGTGAGGAAGACCTGGAAGAAGACCAGCCGTCAGCCTCCTGCCCACTCCTCTAGCCCCTCCTCCTGTCCTCTAGCCCCTCCTCCTGTCCTCTAGCCCCTCCTCCTGTCCCCTAGCCCCCCTCCTGTCCCCTAGCCCCCCTCCTGACCCCTAGCCCCTCCTCCTGTCCCCTAGCCCCTCCTCCTGTCCCCTAGCCCCTCCTCCTGTCCTCTAGCCCCTCCACCTGTCCCCTAGCCCCTCCTCCTGTCCCCTAGCCCCTCCTCCTGTCCCCTAGCCCCTCCTCCTGTCCCCTAGCCCCTCCTCCTGTCCCCTAGCCCCTCCTCCTGTCCTCTAGCTCCTCCTCCTGTCCCCTAGCCCCTCCTCCTGTCCCCTAGCCCCTCCTCCTGTCCCCTAGCCCCTCCACCTGTCCCCTAGCCCCTCCTCCTGTCCTCTAGCCCCTCCTCCTGTCCTCTAGCCCCTCCTCCTGTCCCCTAGCCCCTCCTCCTGTCCTCTAGCCCATCCTCCTGTCCCCTAGCCCCTCCTCCTGTCCTCTAGCCCCTCCTCCTGTCTGAAAGTCCATGTAAGGTCTGCTCCTTTGTTCCCTAATCCCAACCCTCCGCTGTGATAGGACGCTGAGAAGCTACCTGCAGCCAATGAGACGCAGCACTGCTCCTTCTGCCCGGTGACGGGGCTGAGGCGGTAGGGGACGTCCTCCAGCGAGGAGGAGAGCGGAGGCAGGGCCGGCAGCCGACCCACCCCACACATCTGGACCGAGCCCAGCGCCAGCAGCCGCACCAGGCTGGAGCCCTCCTGGACGAAACTAACAGACACACCGTAGCGTTAGCACCAGGCTGGAGCCCTCCCGGACAAAGCTAACAGACACACTAAAGCGTTAGCAGCAGGCTACCTGCAGCTAGACGAGCAAGCCTACCTGGACATGAGGCGGTAGGTGGACTGCAGCGCCGCGCCGTATGCCCCGACCAAGATGGCGTCGAAGTAGCAGGGGATGAGATACCGAGGAACCAGCTTCAGGAAGTCAAACATAGAGGCCAGCCACTGGCCCACCTACACACACACACACACACACACACACACACAGAAGGAGAAGGGTCTGACTGATAGGAAGAGGAGGATGTCTGACTGATCGGGGGAAGAGCAGTAGGAGGAGGAGAGGAGAGGAGGAGGAAGAGGAGGAGAGGAGGAGGAGGAGGGGAGGAGGAGGAGAGGAGAGGAGAGGAGGAGGATAAGGAGCAGAGGGAGCAGCAGGAGGAGGCTCTGACCTGGGCCAGCGGTCCCTCGCGGGCTACCAGGCGGGAGGAGACGTAGTCCAGCATCCAGTCCCCCTGACGGAGGTTCACACACAGCGGGTGGCCCAGGTCGTTGGTGGGCCGGATCTCAGCCAGCACCGAGATGAGCCCTGTGCAGACCAGCACCAAAACGTGAACCATCAACCAGCACCAGACCATCAACCAGCCCCATCAACCAGCACCAGACCATCAACCGGCCCCATCAACCAGCACCAAACCATCAACCAACACCAAACCGTGAACCATCAACCAGTACCAAACCATCAAACAGCACCATCAACCATCAACCAGTACCAAACCATCAACCAACACCAAACCATCAACCAGCCCCATCAACCAGCACCAAACCATCACCAAACCATCAACCAGCACCAGACCATCAACCAGCCCCATCAACCATCAACCAGCACCAAACCATCAACCAGCACCAGACCATCAACCAGCACCAAACCATCAACCAGCACCAAACCATTAACCAGCACCAAACCATCAACCATCAACCATCACCACACCATTAACCAGCACCAAACCATCAACCAGCACCATACCATCACGGTACCTTGCAGCCCGGCGTAGCGGAACTTCTCCCAGCCCGGGACGCCGTAGCATCCTCCTCCATCCTCCTCTTCCTCAGCGTCGCAGCGGAACAGCAGGATGTTGAGGTCGGAGAGGGAGAGCTGGGACATCAGCCTGCGCACACACACACACACACACACACACACACACACACACACACACACACACACACACACACACACACACACACACACACACACACACACACACACACACACACATATATATACAGTATATATGTTCACACATGTATATATACACACACACACACACACACACTATGTGTGTGCATGTGTGTGGGTCTCTGTGCTATGTGTGTGTGTGTGTGTGTGCGTGTGTGTGTCTGTGTGTCTCTGTGTTTGTGTGTGTGTCTATGTGTGTGTGTCTCTGTGTTAGTGTGTGTGTGTGTGTGTGTGTGTGTGTGTGTGTGTGTGTGTGTGTGTGTGTGTGTGTGTGTGTGTGTGTGTGTGTGTGGTTTGTGTGTGGTCGAATGCCTACTGTGCCAGGGGGGTCTTCAGCGCGGGGGGTGTTTGGAGGTCCGGGATGCTGCCCTTGCGGTACTTGGGGCTGAACTGGGTGAGGTAGAAGCGGAGGATCCCGACCACTTGCTGGGCCCGGGGGTCCAGGCTCACCCTGGAGGGAGGGGGGTTACCATGGAGATCTTAGAACCACTCAACATCAACACTGCAGTATGATTAAGGGCGTATTCACACCAGGAAAGTCCTTAGTTCGATCTCTTTGGTCCGGACCAAAACGCAATGTTTATCTTTTGGTTTGGTGCGGTTCCTTTTCACATTGCAATTTTTCGCAACAATCCGAGAATTCGTCAACGCACATTTGTGCATAGATCGTTCAATCATTGGACAAGACGGTCGGGGTGGGGTAACACGGGGTAACGCATAAAAAAAAAGAGAACAAAGAAAACAAAGTCAACAAACTATGGAGATTCAGCGTACTGATGTTTCATACAGTTGCAAACATTTGCAGTACTTTTGGAGCATCAGAGGCGTTTGGAAGCAAACTGAGACCACCTCTCCGGCTGGGTCTCGGACCGGCTGTTTGGTCCGCACCAGAATTCAATGGTTTGTATTCACACCAGCCCAAAAGGTCCGCACCAGCGATTTTTTTGGTTTGGTTCGACCAAACAAGGCAGGTGTGGATACGCCCTTAGAGAAGAAACACCTAGAACATTGAGTGTGAGTGAGTGAGTGAGTGAGTGAGTGAGTGAGTGAGTGAGTGAGTGAGTGAGTGAGTGAGTGAGTGAGTGAGTGAGTGAGTGAGTGAGTGAGTGAGTGAGTGAGTGAGTGAGTGAGTGAGTGACTGAGGTAGTGAGTGAGTGAGGTAGTGAGAGAGGGGGGTAGTGAGTGAGTGAGTGAGGTAGTGAGGTAGTGAGTGAGTGAGTGAGTGACTGAGGTAGTGAGTGAGTGAGGTAGTGAGAGAGTGAGGTAGTGAGTGAGTGAGTGAGGTAGTGAGGTAGTGAGTGAGTGAGTGATTGAGGGTACCTGAAGGCGATGGCGCTCCCAGGGGTCAGCTTCTGGAAGGTGATCTCCTGGATGAACTCTGACCTCCCCTTAGAGGTCACGACCCCCGGCTTCACCAGAGTACTTTCCGCTAGCTACATAGTGATGGTGATAGAGTGAGAAGTGATACAAGGTATAGAGTAACAGAAGAGTGAGGAGTGAAACAAAGTCTAAAGTAACAGAATAGTGAGGACTAATAGAGTGAAGAGTTATACGAGGTATATATTAACAGAATGGCGATAGTGATAGATTAAAGGGTGATACGAGTTGTATAGTAACAGAAGAGTGAGAGTGATAAAGTGAATAGTGATACAATGTCTATAGTAACAGAAGAATAAGAGTGACAGAGTGAGTAGTGAGAGTAATAAAGTGAATAGTGATACAATGTCTATAGTAACAGAAGAGTAAGAGTGACAGAGTGAGTAGTGAGAGTGATAAAGTGAATAGTGATACAATGTCTATAGTAACAGAAGAATAAAAGTGACAGAGTGAGTAGTGAAAGTAATAAAGTGAATAGTGATACAATGTCTATAGTAACAGAAGAGTAAGAGTGACAGAGTGAGTAGTGAGAGTGATAGAGTGAATAGTGATACAATGTCTATAGTAACAGAAGAGTAAGAGTGACAGAGTGAGTAGTGAGAGTGATAGAGTGAGTGATACACGGTATATAGTAACACAATAGTCAGAGTGACAGAGTGAGGAGTGATACGAGGTCTATAGTGAGAGTGACAGAGTGAGGAGTGATACGAGGTCTATAGTGAGAGTGAAAGAGTGAGGAGCGATACGAGGTGAGTACAGACCGCTATGTGCTCCTTGATCTCCACTGAGTACTCCGGCATGCCATTGATGACGTCATCGTCTCTCTTATAACTCCCAGCATGCCTTTCAACCATCCTCGCCTCAAACACCACCTCCTCGATCTTCCCTGAGAGAGAGAGAGAGAGAGAGAGAGAGAGAGAGAGAGAGAGAGAGAGAGAGAGAGAGAGAGAGAGAGAGAGAGAGAGAGAGAGAATCAGACAAACAGGAAAAGAGACAGACAGGCAGGCATAGAAAGGCAGACAGGCAGACAGACCTGGTATGAACATGGGGGGGGTGGTGGGGGGGTACTGGTGGGTCTTGACGTCCCAGAATGCTGTTCTGCTGACGGTCACCACTGATTGATGGGTCGAGGGACAGTGGCGAGTCACAGCCACCGTGTCCGCGTCCACCTGGTCCACGTACACCTGGGGACAGGAAGTAATGTCACACATACAACTAGACCAGCTCACACACAGGAAGTGATGTCAGAGCACCAGCGGGACACTTCCCTACTTCCTACTCGTTTCAAACCTACTAGCATTATGCTACCATGTTTCACAAACCACAAGTACTTGATAACTATGTTCAATAACAAGCACTTATTCCTTTGGCTGGCCAGACCTTTCAACCCCTCCCCTCACCTGTATAAAGCCCCTCCCCTACCTGTTTGAAGCCCCTCCCCTACCTGTATAAAGCCCCTCCCCTACCTGTATAAAGCCCCTCCCCTACCTGTTTGAAGCCCCTCCCCTACCTGTATAAAGCCCCTCCCCTACCTGTTTGAAGCCCCTCCCCTACCTGTATGAGCCCCTCCCCTACCTGTTTGAAGCCCCTCCCCTACCTGTATAAAGCCCCTCCCCTACCTGTTTGAAGCCCCTCCCCTACCTGTATGAGCCCCTCCCCTACCTGTATGAAGCCCTGTGCCGCCAGCTCCTGGTGCAGCAGGTTGATGGCTCTCTTTGCGGCCGTGATGCCAGTCTGGCCGCTGGTCTCCCCCACAGAGGCAGAGGGCGCCGCGCTCCAGCTGGGGTACACACGCTCCTCCTTCACCACCGAGATCTGGACCAATCACAACACAACGCTGAGCAAGCGTCTCGAGGACGTGTGTGTGGGTGTGAGTGTGTTTGATTGTTTGAGTGTTTGAGTGTGCATGAGTGTCTGTGCGTGTACATGTGTGTGGTGTGTCTCTGTGTGTGTGTGTGTGTGTGTGTGTGTGTGTGTGTGTGTGTGTGTGTGTGTGTGTGTGTGTGTGTGTGTGTGTGTGTGGATGTGTGTGTGTGCGTGTACCTGGTGTGGTACCAGCTCGTCGTACCCTCTGGTGGAGCCGGTGGCGCAGCACGCCATCGACACAACAGCGGCACTCGGCAGGGCATCCAGCACCGACCGCAGCTACAACACAAGGCTAGCTCATTAGCATCAGCTACCACCCAACATTAGCTCATTAGCATCAGCTACCACCCAACATTAGCTCATTAGCATCAGCTACCACCCAACATTAGCTCATTAGCATCAGCTAAAACACAACCCTAGCTCTTAGCATCTGCTAAAACACAACACTAGCTCATTAGCATCTGCTACAGCACAACATTTCAGCAGCAACAGAACAATAGCATGTTAGCTATAAGACACAACCGTAGCATCGGCTACAACACACATTAGCACATTAGCATCAGCTGTTACAGAGACGTAGCCCTTGGGAAGGGGGAGGGGACTGTGAATGCAGACCTGGATGGGGCACTCGTTGTCATGGGTGATGTCTAGGAACATGGCGTGGGCGATGGAGGGGACCAGGGGCCGCAGGCTGGGCTGCACCAGGGCCCCCACCGGCTGGCCCCCGTAGCGGTACACCAGACGGCCCTCCTCATGGCTGTCCCCTGCAGACATGGCCTCTGGGACACACAGCAGTTAACCAGTTAACCAGCTAACCAGCTACACACACTCCAGACCAGTTAAGCAGCTTACCAGTCTACACACACTCCAGACCAGTTAACCAGCTAACCAGTCTACACACACTTCAGACCAGTTAACCAGTCAGATTAGTTAACCAGTCTACACAGCTTACCTTGCTGATGGTTAGTAGTGTTGCTAGTAGTTAGTAGTGTTTGTATCTACTTTGTATCTATCAACTACAAAGTGTATTTCTTAAATATATATATACGTATATATATATTATCTATATATATTGATATATAGAGAGAGAGATCCATATCTAGATCTATGAGGAGATCTATAAACAGTATTTAGTTATTTAGTATTACGGTACCTCATTTTGAAGCTACAGCACATTGTATTAAAGCAACAGTACCTAGCATTAAAGCTACACTACCTTGTATTAAAGCGACAGTACCTCCTATTAAAGCTACAGTACCTCATATTAAAGCGACAGTACCTCGTATTAAAGCAACAGTACCTCATATTAAAGCAATAGCACGTCGTATTAAATCTACAGTACCTCGTATTAAAGCGACAGTACCTCGTATTAAAGATGTAATTCCTTGTATCAAAGCGACAGTACCTCGTATTAAAGATGTGATGCCTAGCTTGGTGACGAAGACATTGTCAAGTTCCTCGCTGCCCGTGAAGAGCTCTGCCACCACGTAAAGGTTAGGACACACCCTCCGAGCAGCGGCCAGCATAAACTGACCAACCACAGCACAGGACAGCCAGGCCACGCCCACATCACAGCCAAGAGGGGAGAGGTTTGGGGGGACGGGGGACAAGGCAGCAGAGCCAAAAGAGATGTGATGTAGACAAAAAGAGAGAGAGACAGAGAGAAACAGGGAGAGAGTGAGAGGGAGAGAGAGAGAAACAGGGAGAGAGCGAGAGGGGGAGAGAGACAGAGAGAAACAGGGAGAGAGGGAGAGAGAGACAGAGAGAGAAACAGTGGGAGAGCGAGAGGGTGAGAGATAGAGAGCGCATTAGTATACGCATGCAAACGTGCACACCAGCAACACGTGCACCAGCACACGTGCACCAGTGTACCGCGCACGAGGCTGCTGATCCCAAGGCGGTTGACGAAGACGTTGTCGAGAGTCTCGCTGCCCGTGAAGAGCTCAGCGATCACATACAGGTCGGGGCGCACCGCCCGGGCAGCGGACAGCATGGTCTGGACACACACACACGCACGCACGCACGCACGCACGCATTCACACGCACACACACACAAACACGCATGCGCACACACGCACGCACGCACGCATGTATACACACACCCACACAACATACGAACACAAACATAAGATACAAACATTCACACATACAACACACACATACTTCCAGGACTGAATTTATAAAACACAACAGAGGCTCAAAGACTTTGAGACAAGTGATCAGCATGTGAATGTGATGAGGTCACGGTGTGAAGGGGTCAAGGTGTGCTGAGGTCACGGTGTGAAGAGGTCATGTGTGATGAAGTCATGGTGAGATGAGGTCATGATGAGGTCATGGTGGGATGAGGTCATGATGAGGTCATGGTGTGGTGAGGTCATGGTGGGATGAGGTCATGGTCTGATGAGGTCATGGTGTGATGAGGTAACAGTTTGATGAGGTCACAGTGTCATGAGGTCACGGTGTGATGAGGTCATGTGTGATGAGGTCACTGTGAGGCCGTTGCCCTGATGACGTACCTCAGCCACGTGCAGTGGTGTGGAGTGGCAGTTGTCGAGGCGGACCCCGTGGAAGTGCTGTGCGGTGGTCTGTGTGTAGCGCGTCATGTGGGCCCAGAGGTAGGGGCAGTCCTGGGGGCCGGCGCCGTAGCGCAGCTTCACGCTGTCGCCCCAGCACACCAGCTCCCTGCGCAGGTACACACTGGAGCCTGCACACACAGGGGGCCATGTTGGACATGGGTTAGGGCCATGTTGGACCCTGGTTGGGCAGCCATGATGGATCTAGGTTCTACGGCCATTTTGGAAATAGTGCGGTGGCCATGTTGGATATAGGTAAAGCGGCCATGTTGGACCTGGGGAGGCGGCAATATTGGACCTGGGGAGGCGGCCATGTTTGACATGGGGATGAGGCCATCTTGGACCTAGGGGAGGCAGCCATGTTGGACCTATTTGCAGTCCATGTTGGATCTAGGTGTGGCGGCCATGTTGGATCTAGTTGCGGCAGCCATGTTGGATCTAGGTTTGGTGGCCATGTTGGATCTAGGTTCGGCGGCCATGTTGGATCTAGGTTCGGCAGCCATCTTGGATGTAGGATTGGCGGCCATGTACGATCTAGGTGCGGCAGCCGTGTTGGAACTAGGATTGACGCCCATGTTGGACCTAGGGGAGACAGCCATGTTGGACCTAGGGGAGGCGGCCATGTTGGATATAGGTGTGGCAGCCATGTTGGACCTAGGGGAGGTGGCCATGTTGGATATAGGTGTGGCAGCCATGTTGGACCTAGGTGAGGGAGCCATTTTGGATCTATGTGCGGCGGCCATGTTTGACCTAAGTGAGGCGGCCATGTTGGATCTAGGTGCGGCGTCCATGTTGGACCTAGGTGTGGTGGCCATGTTGGACCGAGGTGCAGCGGCCATGTTGGACCTAGGTGCGGCCATGTTGGATGTACTGGCCTGGTTCAGCGAAGTTGCGGAGGGGGTCGTCCCCCATCACCCAGCCGTTGTGCGCCAGGAAGTGACACGTCGCAGTCGGCACTTCCAGGAGACGCAGCTCCTCCTCCAGAGAGAGGAGCTCAGAGGAGGAGAAGGAGAAGTACCTACACACACACACACACACACACACACACACACAGTTGAGGGTTCCTACCTGCTGTGATGTATCAACAGATGTGATGTTCAACTGCCTCTTTCCCTTTATACCCCTCTTTCTATATATCCTCTCTCCATAAATACACACAAACACACACACACATGCAAAATGAGTGTTCTTCTCAAATTCTCTTGACTCCTCCATGGTCTCACCTGGCCTAGTCTCATCTGGTCTAGTGAATCATGTTCTAGTCTCACCCAGTCTTCTTACCTGGTAACCAATGGGTTCTTCTGGTTCACAGGTCCCAGTTTAGGACCATGGTCAGCCAGCCGTTCATAAACAACAGTTCCCACGATGCAGTTGGCTGCCTGAGAGGAAGAAGAGAAAAAGAAAATATAATCTTCAAAAGAAAGTTTGAGAGTTCTGAAACCTTTAGAAAGCAAATGTTCCAAAACATTCAAACATACATTGATTAAAGGTTGGGTATGGAATTCTCTTTTTTGGCCATTATTGCAAAATTACTTGAAATACTTCATAACCCACTTACAGCCACTGAGTTAGAAGTACTGACATGAAAATTAAACAAGTCAATGATCTGTGGAACGGGCAGGGCTCGAAAAACTCCAGCCAATGATTTCCAGAGCCACCGAGTGGCATTGGACAGTAAGTACGTCAATCAAACGGTCGTACTGCACTCCCCCTCCCCCGCTCCCCGCGCGTGATCCTTTGTGCACGTACTCAAAGCTTGTTACCCAGAGCAAGCTTCTGCTGTTGTTATCCTGCGGTAGCTACTGGAGCTAGCTAACTAGCTAATCCACATTTGGACCTAGCACTGGAAGACAACCCTAAACTCTAACCTAGCTAGCCTGGCTCAATCTCGCGCATCTGTGTTCGCGCTCGTGCATGATTGCGTGTCCATGTACTTGGAATGTGTGGAGTCAGAGTCAGCGTTGAAGGAGAGGGGGTAGGACCATTCGAGTTGTGTATTCTCAAAGTCTGCTGGTGTTTTGCAAATCCCATACCCAACCTTTAAGTATTTTAACAACAAGCCATTAGTTTATAGTTGAACAAGCCATTAGTGTATAGTTCAACAAGCAATGAGTATATGTTGTAACAGGTTCGAGGTCAGTAGTTATTTAGTAGTTAGTAAGTATTTTAACCTGTAAATTAGTAGTAGTTAGTATCTTAACCTTTAGATTAGTAGATGGTTAGTATCTTAACCTGTAGGTTAGTAGTTAGTTAGTATCTTAACCTGTAGGTAGTTAGTAATAGTTAGTATCTTGAAGTTTAGGGTTAGCAGTAGTTAGTATCTTAACCTGTAGGTTAGTAGTTAGTATCCTAACCTATAGGTTAGTAGTTGGTTAGTAGTTAGTTAGCAGTAGTTAGTATCTTAACCTGTAGGTTAGTAGTTAATTAGTAGTAGTTATTATCTTAACCTGTAGGTTAGTAGTTAGTTAGTTAGTAGTAGTTAGTATCTTAACCTGTCGGTTAGTAGTTAGTTAGTATCTAACCTGCTCCTGGTGCTGGTGAACGATGTGGTACTGCTGTCCGTTCAGCTCATTCAGCCTCTGCTTCAGCGAATCACAGCATTCCAGGAGGTGATGGGGGGCGGGGCTACAAACACATCATTTGATTACTGCATAATCTGACCTCTGTGGAGACGTCCCAACCTCTAGTGCTCAAATGTTTTTCTTGCGACTGACCTCTGAGGGACAAATATCTCCAGGGCCGAGTCCATATCAATAGTGTTGCCATAACGACGGTAACTAGGGTCTTGGATCATCCTCAGCCCTTTCCCTACTCGCTTATTATGGTCTGGTTTGGGATCTGAGCATCAGAAGAAAGTAGATAAATCACACACACAAAAATACAAACATACACTTGTTATTATAAAGCATTAGAACTGTTCTAGGGAGTTTATAACATGAGAACGGTTCTAGTGAGTCTATAACCGGTTAGCAGTGATCTAGTTCGTTTAGGACAGGTTAGCAGGGTTCTAGTGGATTATAACAGGTTAGCAGGGTTCTAGTGGGATTAGATTAACAGGTTAGCAGGGTTCTAGTGGATTATAACAGGTTAGCAGGGTTCTAGTCGATTATAACAGGTTAGCAGGGTTCTAGTGGGATTAGAATAACAGGTTAGCAGGGTTCTAGTGGGATTAGATTAACAGGTTAGCAGGGTTCTAGTGGGATTAGATTAACAGGTTAGCAGGGTTCTAGTGGGATTAGGTTAACAGGTTAGCAGGGTTCTAGTAGGATTAGGTTAACAGGTTAGCAGGGCCCTAGTGGGTTTAGATTAACAGGTTAGCAGGGTTCTCACGGTTCTCCAGCAGGGTTCTGAAGGCAGCCACAACGTTCTCCACGTTGACCTGGAAGAACTCCCACAGTCTGACCTGAGGAAACACTTCCTGCCAGAGGACGCTGCGCAGCGCCTGCAAACACACACACGCACACACACATACATTACAAATACACACAAACACGCACATTACAAACACACACACACACACACACACAAACACACACACACACACACATAACAAACATACACACACACACACACACACACACACACATACACACACCAGATTACAAAGACACACACACATACACACACCAGATTACAAAGACACACATTACAAACACACACGCACAAACACATTACAATCACACGCACGCACACACAAACAACAATACATGTATCAAACACACACACACACACACACACACACACACACACACACACACACACACACACACACACACACACATACATACTTCATGTTGAGCCCATTAATCTCCATTCCAACACGATGTCATCCTTAGTTAGCAGTGATTAGCAGCTAATCAGTAGCTAGCTAGCTAGGAGGCTAGGAGGCTAGGAGGCTAGGCCTAGGCGGTGAACTGACGTTGAGGTGTGCCTCGCTGGTGATTTCAGCAGGAAGTCCTTTAGCAACGTAGCTTCCGCTAGCAATGCTATCGCTGAGGTGGCTGAGGGCGCGGTCCAGGACCCAGGCGGGGCGCAGGTGGGGTGAGTTCACCAGGTTGTAGCCGCACTCCGGGTGGTCTGCCAGCCAGGGGCTGTTAGCCGCTGAGGACACATTGGGAGTTAACATGGGGCAGCAACACAACATGGAGTGATTCAATACAACATTGTGTGTTTCAATACAACATTGTGTGTTTCAACACAACATTGTGTGTTTCAACACAACATTGTGTGTTTCAATAAAACATTGTGTTATTATATAACATTTTGTGTTTTTATATCACATTGTGGGTTTTTTATAACACATTGTGTTTTCTTTATAACAATTTGTGTTTGTTCGTGTTTTGTTCATATTATAATATATTTAAAGCTGCATGGAAGACAATGGTCCACAGATATACCACAGAATGGGTCTATGTCAATAAACCCGAGATCCTAATGGAATCAAAATGGTGGAAGAGGGCCAGAGGGGTGCGGTTCCTGACTCTGATCTGTTCGCCGTGAGGAGATGCATATGAGGGCAGATGTTCAAGACTGTAGGTCAAAGGGATCACGAGATATGCTTGTTGCATTTTTTGACTATTGCTATAGCGCCACCTGTTTCCAGACAATTTAATCTTTCTCCTCTGTTCCTCTCTACTCAGCCTTGACAGCCGTAGAGAGTTCATGAGAAGCAACTCAGCAGTCTTTGCTGTGTCCGTCAATCTGGCGGAACAATAATAAAACAACAGGTGGCCTCTGCCTCTGAGGCTGGCCCGTAATAACATTCATAAAGCCTGTCCTATGTTCAAGGCGCTCCACAGTGGAACGTACCACTGCGCTCCACAGTGGAACGTACCACTGCGCTCCACAGTGGAACGTACCACTGCGCTCCACAGTGGACCGTACCACTGCGCTCCACAGTGGAACGTACCACTGCGCTCCACAGTGGACCGTACCACTTTGCTCCACATTGGAACGTACCACGGTGCTCCACAGTGGACCGTACCACTTTGCTCCACATTGGAACGTACCACAGTGCTCCACCGTGGAACGTACCACGGTGCTCCACGGTGGAACTTACCACTACACTCCACAGTGGACCGAACCACTTCGCTCCACAGTGGACCGTACCACTGCGCTCCACAGTCGACCGTACCACTGTGCTCCACGGTGGAACGTACCACTGTGCTCCACGGTGGAACGTACCACTGCGCTCCACGGTGGAACGTACCACTGCGCTCCACGGTGGAACGTACCACTGCGCTCCACGGTGGAATGTACCACTGCGCTCCACGGTGGAAAGTACCACTGCGCTCCACACTGGACCGTACCACTGTGCTCCACAGTCGAACGTACCACTGCGCTCCACAGTGGAAAGTACCACTGTGCTCCACAGTGGAACCTACCACTGCGCTCCACACTGGACCGCAGTGCCAGCGGCTCGCTACTTTAGGACCTGCCCACATAGAGCGCACCGTCGCTATGGAAATGAAATGGCGGCCAGGAATAAAGTCAGGGAACCTTTGACCTTCAGTGGGTTTCTGACCTTTATATCAAGTTCCTGAGACTCTCTGACCTTTACTTGGGAACTGCAACCGGGGGTAACGGGGTTATCACTCGAGGGGGCTGCACTAGTTCATTGGTTTCTTTGGTGTCCTGGTAATGTATAATATTAAATGATGCATAGATTGGATCTATAGACGTGAAAGCTATTACATATAGCTATGATAGACATCATAGTGATATTTATGATGTATAGAGGTTCAGAAAGAGGTGATACTTATGGTGTATAGATGTTCATAAAGGGGTGATATTTATGATGTATAGATGTTCATAAAGAGGTGATATTTATAATAATAATAAGAATACATTTTATTTATAATGCACTTTATATTCAAGAATCTCAAAGTGCTTCAGAGAAAAAAAATAACAAAAAACTATTATATTTATGACACATAGATGTTCATAAAGAGGTGATATTTATGACACATAGATGTTCATAAAGAGGTGATATTTATGATGCATTGATGTTCATAAAGAGTTTATATTTATGATGTATAGATGTTCATAAAGAGGTGATACTTATGATGTATAGATGTTCATAAAGAGGTGATATTTATGATGTATAGATGTTCAGAAAGAGGTGATATTTACCGGTGTGGTTGTACACCACGTCTGTGATTGACAGCATGTTCCATTCTCTCTTCATCTTCTCCACCAATGCGCCGACATCGGCCCAGCCGTAGCTCCGCCCCTCAGGGCTGAACTCGGGGTTAAAGGTCAGCTGATCGGCCAATGAGTAGCAGGACCTGGACTCACCCAGGGTCTGGAGGGGAGTGAAGTGGAGCATGTTGTACCCTGAGAGAGAGAGAGAGAGAGAGAGAGAGAGAGAGAGAGAGAGAGAGAGAGAGAGAGAGAGAGAGAGAGAGAGAGAGAGAGAGAGAGAGAGAGAGAGAGAGAGAGAGAGAGAGAGAGAGAAAAGAGGAAGACAGACAAACAGACAGATATACAGACAGACAGACAGACAGACAGAGAGACAGACCGACAGACAGACAGACAGACAGACAGACAGACAGACAGACAGACAGAGAGACATAGATTAAAGCTATATTAAGCAATCTGTTGTATCATATCCGTTGTAACTCTCTCTACATCTCGATAGATCAAAGGCTGGATCTCTCTGTGCCCCCGGCCCCGGTCCAAAGCACCCAGCCTCAGTCAGCCGGAGGACACAAGTGTCTTCGGAGGCCGAGTCTAGCCGGCTTGTTGCTTCAGAGTGGCCCTACCTAGCTTTAATCAGTAAGTGATAGAGGAGTGTCAAAGCTAGCTGATAGCTAGCTGGCTGCTGAAGCTAAGTAGATGAATGCCACCAAACTAGCTGTTACATTAAGCTGCCACCTATATAGCTGCCAATTGACACCTAGCTAGATGCTACCTCGCTGGCTGCTAGCTCGATACTAGGCTAAACTGTTAGCTGCTATCCGGTGGCGTCCTACCGGTCTCCTTGGCGACCTGCAGCCTCTGTGGCCAGAGGTCCAGGGTCCCCAGACACTTGGCCAGGTAGGTCTGGATGGTGATGCAATCCAGGGGCAGGACCTGGTCGTCGGGGCCCACCCGGAGCACGGGGTCCACCACCAAGTAGCCCCCACCGCACCGCCCCCCGTCCCTGGGGAACACAGGAGCAGGAGCCTCTACAGTAGGGTGGAGGTACCACTGCCTCTACAGTAGGGTGGTGGTGGGTGGAGATACCACTGCTTTTACAGTAGGGGGGTTGTGGGTGGAGGTACCACTGCCTCTACAGTAGGGTGGAGGTACAATTGCTTTTACAGTAGGGGGGTTGTGGGTGGAGGTATGACTGCCTCTACAGTAGGGTGGAGGTACCACTGCCTCTACAGTAGGGTGGAGGTACAATTGCTTTTACAGTAGGGGGGTTGTGGGTGGAGGTATGAGTGCCTCTACATTAGGGTGGAGGTACCGCTGCCTCTACAGTAGGGGGGTTGTGGGTGGAGGTATGACTGCCTCTACAGTAGGGTGAAGGTACCACTGCCTTTACAGTAGGGGGGTTGTGGGTGGAGGTATGACTGCCTCTACAGTAGGGTGGAGGTACCACTGCCTTTACAGTAGGGGGGTTGTGGGTGGAGGTATGACTGCCTCTACAGTAGGGTGGAGGTACCACTGCCTTTACAGTAGGGGGGTTGTGGGTGGAGGTATGACTGCCTCTACAGTGGTTGGAGGTGTCACTCCCTCCACAGGGTGGTGTGGGTGGTGGTCCTAGGGGGCCGTACCCGAGGCTGTAGTGGAAGTGGAAGGAGCCGGCCAGCTGCAGGTCCAGGCTGCAGTACTTGTCCGAGTCGTCCTCGCGGCCGGCGGGGTTCACCCAGCTCAGGACCCGGAAGCAGCTCCTCTGGAAGGCCTCCCCCGCCGCAGGGTAGTTGGTGTGGAGGCTGACGGAGCGGCCCTGGAGGCTGGGGCCCAGACGGAACTGCAGCTCGAAGCCTGGGGCCCACAGTGACACAATACAAGTACACATTACTACACAATACTACACATTATGATGCCATGCCCTAGTTGAAAATTGTATTGGACTAATCTACACCTTAGTAAACAATACAGTTACTCTACACCATAGTAAACAATGCAGCTACTCTACACCTTAGTACACAATACAGTTACTCTACACCTTAGTAAACAATAGTTATTCTACACCATAGTAAACAATACAGCTACTCTACACCTTAGTACACAATAGTTACTCTAACCCTACACATTAGTACACAATTGTTACTACAATACTACACATTAACACACCTTAGTTGCTACAATACTACACATAAACACACCTTAGTTACTACTATACTACACATAAACACACCTTAGTTACTACAATACTATATATTAACACACCTTAGTTACTCAAATACTACACATTCACACACCTTATAGACACTACAAAACGAGTAGTTAGTAGCATGGAGGCTAAATGCTTGTCCACACTAAATGCTATTCTCGGGAGTGATAGGCCGAGTGATACTAGGTGTGATACAGGACATTTCCTATCTTGCCCTAGCCTGAACATAGACCTCTTATAGTTATTATTAGCAGTGATACTAGAATTTATACCAGGAGTGATACAGTGATGTGAGGGGTGAGAACAGGAGTGATACAGTGGTATGAGTGATACCAGGAGTGATACAGTGGTATGATGAGTGATACCAGGAGTGATACAGTGGTATGAGTGATACCAGGAGTGATCCAGTGGTATGATGAGTGATACCAGGAGTGATACAGTGGTATGAGTGATACCAGGAGTGATCCAGTGGTATGATGAGTTATACCAGGAGTGATACAGTGGTATGAGTGATACCAGGGGTGATACAGTGGTATGGGTGATACCAAGATTGATACAGTGGTATGATGAGTGATACCAGGAGTGATACAGTGGTATGATGAGTGATACCAGGAGTGATACAGTGGTATGAGTGATACCAGGAGTGATACAGCGGTATGAGTGATACCAGGGGTGATACAGTGGTATGAGTGATACCAGGGGTGATACAGTGGTATGATGAGTGATACCAGGAGTGATACAGTGGAATGGGTGATACCAGGATTGATACAGTGGTATGATGAGTGATACCAGGAGTGATACATTGGTATGATGAGTTATACCAGGAGTGATCCAGGGGTGTGGGGAGTGAGAACAGGAGTGATACATTGGTATGATGAGTGATACCAGGAGTGATCCAGGGGTGTGAGGAGTGAGAACAGGAGTGATCCAGGGTGAGTCCTACCTTGTTCCAGTCTGAACAGAGTCCTCTCCAGGTTCTCCTGGTTGTTGAGCTGGAGGACTCGGATCTGCTTCAGGTGCTGGGGCAACATCTTCTGACGTCTGCTGGACACACTATCTCACTCTCTGTCTCTCTCTCTTTCTCACTCTGGAAGAAAAGAACACTTTAACACTCAAGCTGGAGCCAACCAGTCACAAACCTTCTCATGTGTGGAGAAGCTAGCGCCCTAGCTCCCTGGCTTCCTAGCCGCTAGCTCCCTAGCCCCCTAGTTCCGTAATCCCCTAGACCCCTAGACCCATAGCTTCCTAGCCCCCTAGCTCCCCAGCCCCCTTGCTCCCTAGCCCCTAGGCCCTTGCAGAATCCTCCTTCTCCAGAGAGCTTTGAGGCCCTCTGTGGTTTGGAGTTCTGCTCAGAACCTTCCGGGCTTCTCTCTCGGTCTGAGCGAGGGAGTTGATGTGTTTCAGAATTAAGTCCAAAGCTTCAGTAGCTTCTCCAAATTTAATGGATTCTTTATTCACTGAGGATAATAGAGTCTGCTAAATTACTAAATGCAGATACGAGTTTGTACGGTAAGTTATAAAGAAGTTACTCCAGGGTCTCATGGTCGGAATGGGGCGAGTCAGAGTGTGTGTCCTAGTTCAGTGTGTGCTACTGCACGTTCTAGTTCACTATTGTGTGCTACTGTATGTTCTATTTCACTAGTGTGTGCTACTGTATGTTCTATCTCACTAGTGTGTGGTACTGTATGTCCTAGTTCACTAGAGTTTGTTACTGTGTGTCCAAGTTTACTTTAGCCAACAGTTCAGAGTTCACCAGAGAGTTCTGTGGTCGTCACTTTTGAGTCGTGTAAACAAACCTCACTTCCTCTGGAAGCAGGAAGTACTAAACTACGCAACAAATAAATACAAAATTCCTTGTTAAACACCAAGTAATAATAAATAAACTACACAATGGCTATAAAATAAACACAACAAGCATTCCAAAAAAAAAAAACTTGATTACACATAGCCTAGCGTTGTGAAACACAAAAGGTTTCCTAAGAAAAACTTTACAAAAGGTTTCTCAATGTTGAAACTGAAGTTTGTTTTGAAAGTCTGGTCAGCTGTTGTGTCACTGAAGAAGGAGTCCCATCGCAGATTATAACGAGTTTAACGGTATTAGA